>NC_142638.1:911590-1214621 GCF_059453375.1 Lepisosteus platostomus
GCAGGCAGCTGAGAAGTCTCAAGACTCGCGATTCCAGTCCTACCACTGGTGGAGATGCTGGGGATCTCCGGAGGTGGCAATCCCAGCTCTCTGTAGAGGAGAGTCTCAGATTGTCCAAAATAAACTGCCGCTCACTCCTGAGCCACTTAACTCAAGTCGTCATTCATTTCCCTACATCTCACAAATACAAGGATAATGCATCTTTACAGTACCAAGAGACACTCAAGAAAAGGCAGCCCACCAAAGGACACAGGTACAAAGTACACACTCACACCAGGACCACTGTTTCTAGAAGCCAATTAACCTACCAGTATGTATTTGGACTGTGGAAGGAAACTGAAGCACCTGGAGGAAACCCACGTAACCATGGGGGAAAACATGCAAACTCCACACAGTCAGCACCCCAGGAACTGGGCCCCAGCGTTGTGAGCTACCTAATATTATAAAATACAATTCAAAAATAACAATCCGCACCCAACACAAACTCCCCTGACTCATTCCCCTTTATACCTTGTGTTTTGAACACTCTCTATAACACAATGAAATTGTTTGTATCTATCTTAGTTAGCTTTAAACCTTTCCTTTCTACTATAATCGACATCATCGTATTGCAATTAAGTTTGTCTTTACTCATGCCCAATTCAGGATAATCATTTTTAAAAGTTTAGAACCATTCAATGAGCTACAGTACATGTCAAATACTCGATTGCTTTCTAGTTCAGTTTCAATGAAGTGATTCAAATGAAGATTTGGCTGGAAAATAAGTTCATTTAAAGTAGGTGCAAATCAGGTCTTCACCATTTTCTATATAACTTCTTCCAACTGTAAAAGGATTAAGATTCTCACAGATTTGTAACTTTTTTCAAAGCGCTTGAATTTCAATTAACTGCTCTGGCAGAACAATAAAGAACTGTGCACGCCTAAATTACTTATAGATGTGAAACAATTGTTTTAAGACTGGGTAAATTAATCATTTCAGGATGTTCTTAAACTAAAAAAAATCAAACCAGCTGCATAATCAACAACTATAATGTCTTGAGATTTGTCTAGTGGCGATGGTTAATGTTAGCAAACTCTCTTTTATGCAACTTTCTATAGAATTAGCTTTTTTACTGACATTTCCATAGAAATATAACAACAACTTTGTTTTTTAAAATCTAAAAACTAACTCAACTGCAGATCCAATGTCAGGTGTTTGGTTTATAGCAAATGTAAAAAAATCATATTGTACTCATCCTTGTTTTCATTTACCATGTTAAATGCTATGTATCTGTATTTCAATATTTCATTTAATTTATGCATTTAATAAAATGGAGTGCAGCAGGGGAAGAGTTATGTAATTTGGCTCGAGAGACTCGAGAGTATTGTTATTCATGAATCTGGGGTCAGGGCCATTTCCCAATATTGGACCTTTGGCAAAAGGCAAACATATTTAATTCTCTGGAGTGGATAATAATCATGCTTGAGATTTGATTAACTCTGACAGGCCTAATTTTATTTTAGGCAGCATGCTGGCTGTCTAGAAGCCTAGATATTGACTTGGAAGATGTGAAGTATACAAAATTTATTATCAAATCATTTTCTGTCAATCTTGTATTTTATGGATTTTGTGCCTTAAACTAATTTTTCAGTGTTTTTCTTCCTTTATTGTTAAACAAACATTAATCATTTTTGCATTCTATACGGCTTTGTTCATGGTGAGTCATCTCAAGGTGTTGTACAACTGTACAATATAAAAGTGGGTTTGAGACTGGTATTGAAAAGGCAGTGTAGATGTCAACATTAAGATCTCCTAAAATTGAAATCAGGCACCAGGGATGACAGATAATTCCTCCACCCTTCAGAAAACAAAAAAAAATTGCTTTGGTGGCCTATATAGAAGCACACATGCCAGAAACAAGCTTCACTACTGTGCATTCAAAAGATTTAAAGACTGCTATAGGTAATGGTCTTGGGCTGGAAATTGTACACTGACTTGACATTGCTCTGGATCCGGGTAGAAATGAGGACAACCCCACTGTCAGAAAAACTTTCAGTTCAAAACAAACTGTTCTGAACATTTGTTATTCTTTTTGAAAATCCAAATTAACCTTAAAATCAAAACAGCATCACTTGAGAAAAAACCACAAAGCTCACACAGCAGAAAAATGGGGCAACTGAAAATATCTGCAGGTGAGAAAAAACAGAATGGCATCCATTTCTGCACAAGTGAAACTCACTGTAGCTGTATGTCTTCCATAAGAGCCATTTCCATGAAAGAATACATCTAAGATTTAAAGGTAGATTTGTAGGTAGATAGGTACTGTACATACATGTTGGCAGCAGTTAAACTGCAAACTAACGACAACAGTACAGGGGGAGTCCAAGCCTATCCCAGCAAGCAACAGACACAAGGCAGGGTACACCCTGGACAGAACGCCAGTGCCTCACAGGGCACACACAGACACACACTCACACCAGGACCAGTTTTCCCAGAAGCCAATTAACCTACAAGTATGCTTTTAGACAGTGGGAGCAAATTGGAGCACCTGGAGGAAACCTACAGTACACAAATGCAGAAAGGACATACAGACTCCACGTAGAGAGCACCACAGGTCTAGAATTGAACCCAGGGCCCCAGCGCTGTGAGGCAACAATGCTGGCCACTGGGCTGCTCCACTTTGAGAAACAGTGCAATCTTAATTTGCCGTGGAGATTTTCTATTAAGGATTTTGCAAAAGCACCTTTGAAAACCTCCTTTTATTTCCAAAGAGATATGCGTTTTTGAATCCCATTAGTTTCTCTCTCTTTTATTGATTCATAATTTAATAAAGAACACCAAGACATCTAACATTTATTAAAGAAGGAGGCCACACAGTGCAGCATATTATATATGTCCTAGCAAATGTAATAGTGTGAAGGCCAATGAGGTCCCTGTCCTAAGGGCCAGGCAATTACTGAGGAACAGCAGTTATTATGGTGAGATTCTATTTCTCTCTTCCTTAGGGGGCGAATCGGGTGGTGACTGATGGACCGCACTTGAAAAACGATTTAAAGAAAAAAAACCCACAATGATATTCTGACACTGTAGCTAAAAACAAGAACGTCAATACCGCCCTGGGTTCCTTCCTCATGGATAATAACATGGCAGGTTGATTTACAGTTAACCAGCCCCGGCCACAGCATTTGCAGGAGAAATGAGCTCAAGGAAAACGCTGCGCGTTTGTGCTGTTTGTCCCCCAAGCTCATTCTAAGTGTGACAGGGTCTCCTCCTGCTGCACCCCAAAGCTCTTGAATTTATCCCCAAGGGTGTCAGAGAGTCACCCACCCCGAGTGCTTTGAAATCCAGACTCCAAAAGCCTTTTTATTTAACTGGTGTCTTCATCTGCCCCTTGCATCTTCTAAAGCATTCTAAACTATTTTTAATCTTCCTCATTTTTTTAATCTAACTTTTTCTTACTGTAAAGTACTTTTAAAGGTTCTATATAAAATAAAGTTTATTGCTGTTATAATCTTAACAACATTTTTTGTCACACACCTGTAGCAGTATTTTTGTGATTTATCAGGGATAAAAAAATACATAAAATGTCTTTCACTAAGGCATAGCAGGCAAACTGCATGGCAGGAGAATCCTGAAAGCAATACCTGTGTCACGCAATTCGACCAATGCATTAAAGAGAAACATCTCTCTGAAAAGGATGGAACTATTACTTGGCATCAGAGACTATTGCAGCTTTGGTAATAAAACCATTTTCAGCTCACTCAGTGTAGCTCTCAAACTATACAGGCTGGTATTTGTAGCCCTTGTTCATAGAAAGGTCAGGCTTGTCTGTAATATCCCTCTGAGCCCATTAATTCATTTTCTCCCCAGGCTGCGGTCCTTAAAAATACTGGAGACATTACCTGTCAGTGACCGGGCTGTTTCCCTTAGGCACTCTGTTGCCAATAGGACCACAAGAGGCCCACATGCATTAAGTAAGGATTGCTGTGACAGTAATTGATCTCTAGAGAAATAGACAAGATAATCACTGTACACAAGTTTACCTTGGTAAACTTCCCTAAAGTTTTTGCAATTTTACCATGTTTCTACCATAGCCCTCCTGTGTTTTACTATGGCATTAACAGGCCTGTAATGAGCTACAGTACACTACACATAACGTGGGAAAACTGATACACTATGATAAATGTTTCCAAGAAATGGTTGCTATTGTACATGACAGTCCATTGTATTAGAGGAGTGTGAAACTGCAGTTAAACTATGATAAAGAGTGAAGCATAGTCTATTATAATTCATACTTTCATAAGGGCTGTTGAGGTAATATTCTGGATGAAACATCATGTTATTCTGTGGCACTTTAGTAACATGAGAACAAAGTGTAGAAAAGCAGAAGAAAACTGGTGTTAAATTAGAACGTACTGTACAGGATAATAGAAACCACAAAGCACATAAGCATGTTAGGAGCATGAGCAACAAGACTAGAAAAATCGTCTCATTCTCGACCTTTCAAAGTGGCATTTTCAGGGCTCCTAAGAGGACATTTTGTTATCTGGCACACGATCTTGTTAAAATCTATTTTTGAGCTCTGCTGTATCTCTTCCTTTAGAATAATCCTTTAGAAGAAAGTTGCAGATGTTTTCATATAATAGTCTTCATTCCTGATAAACTTGACACCCCTTAAGTCCTTCCCTTGGAACATAAACTGTTATCTTGAAAGTTGACTCCAGCTCTGCGATTCTCCTGCCCTTGCAGTAGTATCTCTTCATCTTCTTCTGACAGATCTACATTAGGGGATAATTACACTACAAGGGTCATTAACGTGGGCAACAATTCAGCGCAAGTTGAATTATAAAAGGAAATAAAGCTTTGGTTAGTACTCACATTTTTAGAAACCTCTATCTCTCAATCACATGTTATCACATCATTTTCAAGAACTTCTTATCCAGTTCAGAGTACTGGTGGTCTGGAGCCTGTCCTGGCAAACAAAGGATGTGAGCTGGGAAACTAGAAATCCCACCCTGGACTATAGAAGTGGAGATATTTTATGCTACCAAAAGTAGTATATCTGGGGATGTATGATCAACCTCTTCATCAGCTTCTGCTGTTCACCAACAATAAAGAAAAACCTGTCCTGTATATTCGTGCACAATGTACACCACACAGAGTACAGACAGGGATGTTACAATTTGCACCTGCCTCATAAGTCATGTGAATCAAACAACTGCAGGTAAATCCTGAACATGGACTGACTGGACAGGATCTGGTAGCTCAGCCTGTGTACTAAGGAGGACCTGCTGCAGATAAATGCAGAGAGCCAGACATCTATACTGCTGGGAGGAGCTGCTGAGCACAAACTGGAGCACCAGTCTGAGTGTGAGGATGGTTACACCTCAGTCCCATAACACTTACAGTACATGTGGAATTTAAGGATGCAGATTCTGCTTTTACAAGAGTGAAAGGTTCTTTCCAGGAGGCCCCACACTCCTCTGTTGTGCAGCTCCACACCCCGCCTGCTGCTGTTTGCTCTTAGTGCCCGAAACAAAGTGGACACTTGAGGAGCCTCTCTCAGCCAACACCAGCCCTGAACGCCCCGACAGGAAGACAGAAGTGGACACTTGCGCTGCTATTCTGACAAGTGTCTGCTTAAAATATTTCACCGCCACACCGCCAGTTCCCTCAAAATAAAGAAGGGGAGGAAGAGAGAAGTGGGGAAAAAATACGAAATAGAAAATCCTTATGTGACTTGTCTGTTGAGCCATTCAGTGTTCACTGAAGGAAACAACAGAATGCAGCATACAACTTGAGATGTCCCTTTCAATAATAGAGGATATCTTGGTAGACCACTGGGGCAGAAAACACTTTCCCTTGAATCTCCAAGAGTAACAAATGAAACGGTTTTTAAAACACTGCAGTCATTGTAGAAATTTTGAGTCATTGTTTGTACAGTATTTCTATCATTTCTATCATATCTCTCCACTTCTATAGGCTGTGATTTCTAACAAAGGAGGACTCAAACAACAGGAGGCTAAGACATGTTCATGTTTTAACCTTTAACTTCACAGAAAGAAATAATAAGACTGTTTTTGTTTTTTACGAACACCAGAGAATAAGAAGCAGTGTTAATATCTCACCTCTCATCATTAGAACGAGGTTTGGAGAGATTTTCTGGCAAAATATGGTAAAATGTTGTTCCTCATATTGTATAACATGAATGACACTGTAAATCTAATGGGAACAATTCCAAGGATGTGTTGAAGGAGGAATCGCTTTCCCACCAGCACGGTGTCTGCTCTATTCAGCATATTATATGCCGTGAAATATAACTTCATCAGTTTTTTTTAACCGAGAAAAATTTTCTATGCGTGATAACCATGCAAATCGGTTTATAGTTCTGGGGAAAGCAGGAATTAAATCTGTGGAAGCTTCTCGAAGAGTGCTAGATGAAATCTGTCCTGCATTTCTGTGGACTTGAGACCTTCAGATGACCTCACGTGCTCAGCAAACGAGCTTGTTCCTAAACGACGAAAACTCAAAGAGCATATTAAGGCAATGGCAGATGACATCTCTACTGTGTAACTGGAATAAAATATGGCCACGACCATCTGTACTTGCATTTCCATTAAGTACAGTATCTATTGATAACTGATAGCTCATTTTAATGAAACTGCCTTGAAACTCAGAATAACCCCATGTTTGAGGCATCCTACACAGTACAAGCTTAGTATGGTATATCAGGAAACCACCAGAAAGATTTTTCCATCAGGCTGTGGGAGATATCTATCTGTATCCGATCTCGGTAAATTGTACTCAATTTTACTATTCTCTCTGTCACACAGACCACTGAGTATTTTACTGTGCTTATTATTCCACCTTAGTTTCTCTGATGAATGATGACCTTACCTACATCTGAATACTGTAAACAGTTTTGTTTATGTATTCAGCATGCCTTGAATATAAATACAATGTACTAGAAAACCAGAAGAAATTGTCTTTTGATCTTGAACATGATGAATATCCTTCCCCACTCATAATTCATGAGTCCATTAAGCAAATTATATCCTATAAATATCTCTGAAAAATTGATGCTAATCTACCTTGGAAGGCACATGTTGACTCTCTGTAATAAAGTATAACAAGGAATTTACTCACTTGCAGCCTACAGGCTTTTAGGGTCAGTACTCAGATGCTGTCCATGTTTTTCAGTTCTGTGGTACAGACTGTCATGCAGTGTGGAATAGCCTTCTGGTATAACAGTCTTTCTGTGCAACACAAAGCTAAGAGGGAGGTGTTAGCAGGTTGTGGGGCAGCTATTTGTGGAGAGTTTTCAAACAACTTTATTGAGATTATCTGTTAGTATTGCCTCTGATCCCTCATTGTTCCACAGGATGAATATCAGCTCATGCCTTCAAACAGACGTTTAAGGGTCCCTCAGGGTACACTTAAGAAAACAAGGGATTCTGGTATCCCATATTCAGTCCAGGAGTTCAAAATGAGGGAGCAGTGTTTTTTGGGTAAGTGTAATCGGTGGGTTATGTGCATAAGTGAGGGGTGATGTATATGGATTAGTGTGACTGAGGGGTGTCCATTTACAGGGTGCTGGTACAGTGTGGATTCCTGGAAGAGTGATGTGAAATCGATATGCATGGGTGGATGTCTGTAATGTCATGTTAGATTTAGAATAGAATGTTTACTTGTAGCGGCAATGGTGGCGCAGTGGTGAGCGTTGCTGCCATGAAGCTCTGGGGTCCTGGGCTGAATTCCAGACCTGGGCTGCTGTCTGGGTGGAGTCTGCATGTTCTCCCCATGTCCACATGGGTTTCTTCCCGCAGTCCAAAGACAGATACTTGGACGTTAACTGGCTTATGGGAAAAAGGGTGGGGTTGAAAAGTGTGTATTGAAAGTCCTTCTTCTGCTGTTTATAAAGAAAGTCCATTAGATGAAGCTGTACAGGGCATTTCTGAGTTTATTTTATATTGGAAGCCTTATGTAGTACAGATAAACTAACCTTTTTCATTGAGTACTTATCTAATTACTTCAACTAAACACGACTCAAGACCCTGAGGACCCTGAGGAACAGATGCTCTTACCTGAACGAGGGAGAAAGAGGCAGAAGAAGCCAAAATTGATCAACCTCTGCCTGTGGCCGTGACACTGGGGTTGCTGTATTAAGGGAAATAATCCTGGAGTAACATGGGGATCAGATGGGAGAACTGAACCAATTTCACACCTCTTGAGTTCTTCCTCGCCATGTAAGACTTACTACATCATTACTAGTTCTCCGTTCAGGTTTAGGTTTAAGCTGACTCAGTGGTTCTGAGCCCTTTTTGTAGGAAAAAAACACCTTTAATGCACATTTCTAACATCTTGCACCAAGCCAAGCAGACCTTGGCCACGCGGCTCCCTGTCAACAAAGACAGGGAACCTCCCCTCATACCAATATCTGCTGTTACTGATGGTAGAGCTGCCATCTGCCCTGAAGAGTGTTCACTGACAGATGCCAAGTCTGCTATTACTCCCAACATTTCCAACCATGAATGTGAAGGCGTGTGCTGTTCTAAACTTTAAGAGGCCACAGTTAATTAAAAATGCTAATCTTTAGTCTTTTGCACGGTGTTACTGACCTCTTCTGCCTTGTTGGCTCTGTCCAATGCTGGGGAAAGGAGTTTAGCACCCCCACTAGGCAAAGGATTGCCACTGCAACCTGCGCACTGGAGGGTTTCTTAGATGCCTTAGATGGGATGCCTCAGACTGCAGGTTCAGTATCCAAAACGTAATGTTAATAGCAAAGATTTCCAGGCATACAGAAAACAGCCCAACACAGCTTTGTGTTAAGGGATATGAAGATGTACTGTAAGTATGTGTGGAAGCTTAGGGGCCGAAGTCATGCCTATATGGAAGAGTCGCCAGGCACCTACAGTAGAACAAGCCCTGTGGGAGCAGTGGATGCTGGGAAATAGACACCAATGCCCTATATATCCTATCCCCGGCAGTGGGTGATTGGCAGGAGTTAGGGGTATCCTGAACTTTCAGTAAGAGCTCAATTTATTTTTTTTTCTAGTACAGAAACACATATAGGAAATCAGACAAACAGTGTCTTTGTTGTAAGAGTGTTTCCTGACCCCTGCACAGAGATGAGTTTCTTGCTGATACAGAGCCAAGCTGTATCTGTTCAGAGGAGGAACAGTATTAGCAGAGTCTTACTGGAAAAGCTGCACAGCTAATCTGTGTCTGCCAGTGCTCTGATAATGGGCAGAAACAAAGCTGTAATTTAGGCCTTTCTTCTCCACAGAGACCTCGAGCTCTTGAGTAGCCCTGCAGGGAGGGATTCTCAGAACTGCCATACAAAAGTAAAGTGTGTGGAGCAAGAACTGAGAATTTTTTCACACTTAACAACAGGTTGTCTCTGAAGTCCTGGACAAGCCGTGAGAAATCCCATTCACACCACATCTATCTGAGGTTTTGTTTTGTTTCCAGATCACTTTCTGAAATCCTTGCTTGACCTTTAGCAAAAAAGCAACTGAGTAAAACTGCCTTATAAATCTTTTCAACACATCAGTAAAAACAGAGACTGAAGACTGCTATTTAATATTCTGAGGAGTAAAGTACAAAAACTATGGAAGTCATGCTGGAAATATTTTGGTTTGGTTTCCTATGGAAATTAAAATATAGACCAAAGACCAAAGGAATTCAATACTAGTACAGTTTCTTACAGGAATAATACAATATTCTACAATTCATCGAGACTAGCTAGAATTACATAATATACAATGGTCTATATGCTAGTACTTTCAACTGTCACAGATATTGTCTTCTATATATTAATATTCCTGTAGGACGTGTATCTACATTGTATGTAATTTTCAAAATGAAAGACATAATGTACTTTTTCATGGCTCAAACCCATGGCCTGTTTGGCTCTGAAATACTGTCTGACGTGGGCTGTCTACTCATGTCACTAACCAGCTCATTTTAATTGTCAGGCAGTCAGACAGCTTTTTTTGAACAAGGTGCGTTAATAATAACACATTAGCATGTGCAATGGGTGTACTAATATATACGTCTTGAGTTACGAATGTTGCTGCCTTTTTTAAGGAAGTCTGAAGTCCCCTTATTCCGCACATCACAGGTTGCACTCTGTGCTGTCTAGCAGCCTGCTGTGACTAACCAGGGGGAGGGCAGCCCTGACTCAGGCAGGCTGTCTTTGACGCGCCGAGCGGTGTGCCCTGCTGTGCCAGCACGCCTGCTGCGGAAGCTGCCAGGGCCCATTAACTCTTGCCATCCTCGGACCGCGGCGCTTGCCCGCTGGGGGCAGAGAAGAGCTCACTGGCATGGGGGCGCAGTGGTGAACCGCCAGGCAGAACCCAGCAGCCCATTTGTCCGCACGCTGGCAAGCAGGATATTCCCATTTTTACAGATGGATTTAACAATAAGAACAGCCACAAGGAAACCGCTTTCTAGTGCTAGAAGTTAAAATACCGTGTTACAGTGTCTCAAAAGGAGGAACAAGACTTAGAACCTACACAAAGTTCAATATTGCTGGTTCACACAGTCTCACATTGCACTGTTTAATACTCAACAGTGAATTAATAAAATCGTTTTCAGGATTTCCTGCTTGCTTGTAAGGATTTATGGTTATAAGGTCCAGTTACTGTATCATTTAATTTCACATTTACATGCAGATCATGATTATATTAGACTTGTTTGGGGGTGAGGGGAGGTGAGGGTTAGGCACAATGAGATTAGTTATGCTCAGTGCTCTGCTGCATGCTGTTTGGTGATTCTTGAGCTTTTGGTTTTATCAGTGAAAATCCAGAAAAGTTAAAAATCAGCCCTGGATCAAAAACCCCAATCTCTTAACAGTGATTACTGCCAGGTTTAAGGAAATCACAACCTGGAAAATTAAAATGTGGAATATTAAAGTGCACATATAAATAAACCTGAATAAGGTAGGAAAGACAGGCATGCCTTTAATAAAACTTATCTAAAACCAATCCACATTTTCAGTTACACTTTGTGATTCTGGTCATTGCTGTGTGAAGACTAAAAAGCCAACACTCCACTGAAATGCCCTAGGAGTGATAATTGTTAATTGCTCTTCTCATGTTAGAGGAAAGCTAGAGAGGAGAACAAAAAAGAAAAGAATCCCCCAGAAAATGAAAACTGACAGTTTGTCTATCAAACTGTCGTTCTGTAAATGTTTCAGGACAGGACAATGAAATTACAGTGATACCGCACACGCAGAGCATCACAGACATATAATGGATGCACATTTTTAAAAAAGTTAATTTTGGATATTGGTTATCTGCTCGTTAATTGATTATTCAGAAATGACTATGATAATCACGAGCAACTCGCATAAGAATTTAATCACCTCGTAAGTGAAAGAGGATTGGACACAGGTACTGAGGTAACTGTTACAAGCTACACCTGGCAAAAATCAGCAGAGTTACTTTTATATTTTTCAAACATTCTTTGCTTATCAACAAAACAATACCTTTCTGCTATTGGTATGAAAGAGGCTCTAACTTAATCAGAGCACTTTCTGGTTCACTGCTGGCAATTACTAACCTGGCAAAACATTACAGCCAAAAAGTCCATCTATTATAGGCCACAATCAGAGAGCCCGCGATTTGCAACACCTCCAGGATGAACAAATCATTCAAAGTGTCTAGTTTGATTGATGTGATTGATGGCAACATGATTGCAGGTCTCAAGAAACCTCACCTGCTGCCTTCCCTGTTGGCTCATCCTACCATGACAACAGTCCAGCAGGAGTCTTTGAGAGGATGGGTGTGGCGAATTTTAAATGGTACAAAACATAGAAGGCTATAGTCTAAACCAGGGGTCTCCACACCTGGTACTGAACAGACTCAGGCCAGCAGGTTTCATAGGCAGTCTTTAAAACAATTTCAAAAAGTCTGGAAGAATTATTTATGATCAACTAAACTAGAGATATGTTCAAGTAAGCGATTTAGAGATCATTTGGAACAAATCAGAATATATTTCATTCCTCAAGGACTAGTGCTCATTTCATTGAAACATTAAATGTGTTCCTAATCTTTAAATAAGAGGTGATTTAGGGTGACCTAATTCAGAGACCCCTGGACTAGAACATTCATTTAATAGCATGAAATACTGAGTACCAACCTCTTAATGTAAGAAAATGTGTAGCATCCGTAGCTGAATGGCATGGAAATTAAATCTATTAATTCATCATGCAATATTCATTATTTTAAAATACTAGTGACTTAAATTCTTGAACTAGAATGGCTCAGAATTGTCTGTGTGTCTCTAACTAAGATCATTTCACTCTCGGAATTCTATCAAATGACAATCAAAGGAAAATCAGTTTATGCGTGGATTAACAAGATCTGTTGCGAAACCTCATTGCCTCCAAATGTTTGATGGACTCAGTAAGCATAAAACTGTAAATGCTCTAAAAATATTGCACATAAACCCTTGCTTCAGTGAAAAAAAAAGCTTGTGTATTTTCCCCCCACATTCTATCAATGTTCCCTTCGAAGTATAGCAGATGCACTTGTCTTAATTGTTATTTTATACATATTTTTAAGAGTTCCGAAGTTATTGGTTTTGCAAGTTGACCTATCTGATTAATATCCCAGTTCGTTCTCCGACCTTGTCCGTCGGAGTACAGTGCGTCTGGATAGCTGTGATTCGTGTGTGCTCGCGTCTCAATTAGGTCTGTGAAGAAATTCTGTGAACTATAATTGCTCTTACAGGAAGACTGGGAAAATTCATTCAAACTGCAAGAATGTCCCCCCCTTCTCCCTCCGTTGGAGCCGTCTCCTGCTGCTGCTCAGAGCTCTAACATTGATACAGCGATTACGTGCATATTTTATGGAGTTAGGAAGTTGGGACGTCCTTTGTTGTTTTAAAGACTGTCCTACAGCTGCATCTCAAGCAGAATCAACAAGCTTTTTCCATGCATCGCATTTAAACCGAAATGACGGCACAAACCTTCAATGCGAAGCGACCTTCCTCTTGTTTTCTTAAGAATGTGTAACGTGAAAGTATCAGCAGTGCGCCGACACAGAGCTCAGCGGAAATCTCGGAAGTGACAAAAGCGCCTCCTACCGGCCAGGGTAAGGGAGCGCAGCAGCTCCTGGCGCTTGAAACGGCCTGCCTTCCAGTTTGTTTGCGCACTTCAGATGAGAGAATAATGTACAATATCAAAGACAAACACACTTACCTCTGGGCAGATAAAAGACAACGGCCTTTTCATCTCAGATACACGGGCTGTTAGGCATTTCCAATTAACCAGCGGACGTCACAGAAGTAATTTTATATTACAAATGTAAGCGGGAGAAACATTAAGGGACATTGTTTTTCCCCTCCAAATCTAATATATGCATCTAATTAGAAAAAAAAAACACTACGTTAATAGTTATGGACTGGAAACATTTAGCAGAAAACAGGAGAAGGAAAGTAATCCGTGCTGAACGCGCCCAAGGGGATCTTTCGTTTTCCCTGGGATATTATTCCCATATGTTCTGTATGTCAACACAGATTTCGTTTTTGCATGACTTCAGATTTGTTTGGTTTGTACTGGGTCTTCTAGGGTTCACTGAGCAATGAATTCAAAGAATGGCAGAATATGTGTCTGAATGAGGAAAATCGCATTTTAGCGTCCTGGAGGCATCGGTGATCCTCATTACGTTCATTGTTATGTTACAGAAAACTAAAGTAATATTTTCCATGTCAACCTAATTTTTGTTTAGGTCAGAAAGCCAATATATTTTTGGCCTGTCATATCGCAATTTCTTCCGTTCGACACTCAAAAGCTTGGATAATTTCCACAATATTTTAATAGTTTGTTAAAAGATTTTAATTGGCTATTATGCAAAACCTTAATACTTCTGATCCACTGAAAATATTACTGTACCAACTCTAGATGGTTTGATCTGTGCTAAAATGCATCTCTCCCGCAGTAGATGGACTACTGGACTGAACCCAGGGTCCCAGAACTGCAGGGCAGGAATACTCACCACTGTGCCGACCCACTGGAATCACTATGTACACATGAACTGAGTCATAATAATCCTGTGTGTTGATGGCTCAATGTGCTCTGGAATACTGTATTTCCCACATCAGTACCATGGTTTTGCAGCTTTCTGGGGGAACTGAAGGACCTCTGCAAAGACTGCTTGAAACCTCCCATCCCTTCATGTCCCCAGATAAGGAAAGGGACAAGAATACGAGCATTTTAAAAACACAAGGCCGGTGACAAGCAAGGTCATTTTCATTTATTACACCCACTGTCCTGCAGTGGCTTCTCTCCATCACTAATTGGCCTTCGGTTATTCAGTCATCCCTCTCCCTGTAGGATCCAGAAGCGCCTCTGAATCATCAACCTGGCAGTGCTGCCCACACGCCGGTCCCCTTCCCTCTCAGACCACTGTGCTCGCTCTGATTCTTCGGTGGCCGTTACTCCGGGGGGTCGGAGCCGGCCGGCTCCCGGGGCTCAGCTCAGACAGCCCCCGCTCACCATGGCCTGCCTGTGGGCCCAGGTCTCCTCCTGCCACTGGCTCGGCTCTCCCCGTCCGCACGGCCTCCTCACACCCCTGAGCCCAGCCGCCTCTGGCCAGCCCTCTCCTGGAGCTCGTCTCGGACGGCCTCTGCCAGACCTCTATTCAGCTTCTCTCCCACCGTTCGCTCTCCTTTCTGCCTCCTGCCTCTGGAGGCATTTCCCGGCGGAGCCCATCCAGGTCCTGTTTTGCAGCTCTGTGCTTTGCCTGGGCTGCCCCCAGGGGCTCTGTCCTGAGCTGTGCTGTCCAGAGGCTGCGGGACTCTGAGAGCTGACCTACAGGTCTCGTCTTCGGGCCCCACCTGGGCAGCTGGGTCCCTCGGCTCCTGGAGCCCTCCAGAAGGACCACCCCAATGAGCAGTATCCTGTCCGGTTAACATCGGTGCCGCACAAATCAGAAGTTAATAAACTCCCTGTAAGATTAGTCTGATCTACAAGTGTGCTCTCTGTGCCCTGTACAGAACAGCCTTCTCTAGGTATCTGTTTTTAGAGCAGAGTAGTTACTGTACTAACTGGTTGGATTTGGTTTAAAACCAACAAATTCATCAAAACATCTTGTTCAGCTGGTGCTGTGACAGTGAGCCAGGGCCAAATGAGAGGGTTGTGTCAGGAAGAAGATAAAGCAAATATGGCAAAAAAAATAATCGAACATCCCTACCTTGGAACAAAAAAAGTCTTCTCGGGTCCTGCACAAACAGAAGGCACACAGCGTTACCTGAAATGCCAAAATGCTAATGCCAACATTTACCAGTCATTGTGATGCACCACTGTTCAAACAAACATCGGGGAATAATCTCAAAGAGCCACTGCTCAGTTTCAAAAAACGTATTTTTCTGTTCAAATGGAGATTTAAAAGACCTCAGTTAATCATAAATGGTTGTTTGAGGATAAAGTACCCTGATATATGGATGATTTCCTTTTAAAATAAGAATTTTGGTTATTGCATTTCCCATAATGCACAATGTACCAGATAACGTATGCACATCCTCTACAAAACAAGGAGTGAGTGGCCGGATCTTGAGTCTATCAACTGTAACGTAACCAGCCTGCGAGCTCCTGTTCGGGACATTACAGGAGCAGGATACTCCTATTAGATCAATGCCATCATACTTATAACATCATCAGGCAGGCGATGCAGCAATGCGCAGGAATGGGAGTGGAAATGAAGGGATTTGATCCCGAAGCCTCCGCAGAGTACTTCTGTTGCACCTTTGACCAAGGCACCTTGCGGAAACGCACTCTATAAATGGGTATAAATGCAAGTTGCTTTAGACACAGTCAGATTAGTAATGTGGACTTTCCTTGATACCTTCCTGATGCAAACCTGCCAGAGACCCATAACTGGTCTTCAAGGTGAATTTGTTGACGTGCAGCTCTGGGGCACAGGGGACATGAACTAATCTCCAGCTCCCACTGAATCTTCTTTCCAGGGCATATCAAATGAGCAGAGCTGTTTAAACGTCTTGACATTCTTAATCCAGAATAAATAGGTATAACAAAAAAAAAATGTAAGGAACTCAGATTAGCACAAGTATAAACAGTCTTGCTCCTTTCAGTAAAAAGTACCCTGAGAAAGCTTAATTCTTTTCAGGTAGTACTCCAGCACTGCTGAAAAAGCTTCTCAAATTGCTGGGTTGCCATAATAGTGTTTTGTGTTCCTTCTGTTATGTTTTCTCTTTCCTCCCAGTGTAGGTGTCTTCAGAGAGGAGAGCCTGATGCTGGAGTGTCACAGCCACTCCATTTGCGGTATAATGAGTTTGAAAGCTGGCAGCACAGAACCCAATCTATCTACTTCTTCCCGGATTGCTGCAGGAAAAAGTGAAAATGCATATTCAGGAAAGCCTCAGGCTTCCCCTTCGATTAAAGAGCCCATTTTCTCTCCCTTTAGCTGCACAAAGCATCTTCGGCCCTGTTTGTGTCAAACACAAGTCAGACCCAGTAATGCATGGCCTTCAGCTGCTTCTGCTCTCTTTTCACAGGTCACCAGTTCCTGAAGGAGCCCTGCTGACCCCCATCATCCAAAAGGCAGCCTTGCCCAAGACGTAATGCATCGAGTTATAGCTGCTAAGACAAGTCTTTTTCAAAAAACGCCTTTGCCATTCAAATCATTCATGGATCTTTTCCTTAGTTGAGGCAGATGAAAAACACCAGTGACACATAAGATGTCTAGTCTGACGCACCTCTGTCAGACTAGACTACTGCTCAGACCCAGATCTTGTAATTCAAGTGAAGAGTCATTTGTGAACACTGGACATTCGGAGTTCCTGTGAAGAGATAGATAATGGAAAAGCCAAAGGTTTAGGGAAAAGCAAAGAACATAGACTAGACAGCCGTAGCAGTCAGACTGGAGCACTGCTGGTGTGGTGCCCATGTAAAAGAACAGTGCTAATTCTGCAAGCAATCAAGACCAGGAAGTCTGACTTCTATTCCAGCCAAGGTTATGGAAAGTATTAGAAAAATGTGCATGAATTATATGCATTTACTGAACTTTGAACGTACTTGATATATACATATCAATACAAGTATTCCTCGGAACAATCTGTCACACTTGAAGTGCATAAAAAATGAAAGGAACGTATTAGGTTTAATTCAGATCTTTGAAATAGCTCAATTCCAGCTCAGTGAACACATTGTACAAATGCAAATTACTTCAGAAATTCTCTGTGTGTTCTGTCCGTGCTTGAACTCACAGTGTCAAAGATGCATGCTGTTCGTTTAAATGGTCCTTCCTTCCCAGACGAGTTGCCTTGAACAGCAAGAAGCCACTCAATGAGGATGTCACTCTAGAACAGCTTAATTATTCAAGACTGGTAATTTGCTTTAGCTGACAGACTGCGATGGAGACAGCAACATTTACTGAAAGTTAAATTTCATCCTCGCCAGCAACAGATGAAGCCGTTGAAGCTGCTATTTCAGAATTTCTGGTGTCAAGGAGCACCCAGACTAGATAATGTGCCCTTCAGCATTCCTCCCTTCAGCCTTTAGAGTCAAAACGCATTTCTCTTTTGTACACACAGAGCTCAAACAACACCAAGCACAAAAAGGGGAAGGCACAAACATAGCAGTACTGTCTGTCTTGAAGACATGCCACCTGGAGGAGGCTAATTATCTACAGTGTGGGCTTGGGGAAAGTCAACAAATCGCACTGCATTCTGGGATCAATTGGTGAAGTGTTTCAGTACTTTGCCCAGTTAGACTACACTAGGGAAGAGAATTTTTGGGGGCACATTACTTACTTTAAGTAATGCAGAGATCAATTTCTAGAATGCGTGGGCAGATATGTGCCTCCATAAATCCAAACCCTGATTAACAGCTGTGAAATGTCAGAAATTGAAACTTTGTAAAGACGGGTGACCTATCTAGAGCACAGATTTCATCGACTTCAGAAAACATGAATCTGCTGCATCATTTAATTTTTTGAAAGTATAAAACCTGCGTTAAATCTTAGTAATGTGGGCGATAAATCTTTTTTTTTTCAAAATGACCTCAAATTCACCTGCTGTGCACAAGTTCGTAGCGTAACTGTAAAAATGGAATTAAGAAAAATTTTAATTTGTAATGTGGACATGACTACTTTTCCTAAGCTTTCAACAATCAGTGTGAACCTGTTTATCACATTTACCATTAAAATCAAGATGAAGAAAAAAAACTTCCAGGATGCTGTGAAGAACTGGTGTCTCTAGACAGCTGGAACTGCTATTTGATATTCCCTGAACGTGGCTGTAAATGTCAAACCGGGAAATAATGGATTTCATGCAGAGGCCTCTCAGCTGACACTGTCCACAGAGCCTGTGTGATAGTCTTTTCATTACAGGGAAACTCACAGAGGCTTCTCAAACACATCCATGTATGGAGGCGTGAGGAAACACGAACACCTTGGCTTCAATATAAAGATGTTTAAGAGTGGAAGTACAGTAACAAAAGTTAAGAAATGGCATTAAGACTCTTCCAAACGTCATTAAGGATAAAATCTTTTAGGTATAATAAATATTGCCACTATTGACTATTATACCTATTGACTGGAAAATTGCTAAAACAAATGCAGCATGTGTCCCTAATAAATATGCTTATCTAGGGGGTCTCAACATACACTATAAGATGGTTCATTCATGACTGAATCCTCCAGCATTCTTCCTGTCAACCTCAGAATAAAAGTGTCAGTGTATTTTCCTCAAACACACAGAGCTCCAAAAATACCGTTTCTATGTCCCGTTCCAGATCTGGGGTGATATGGTGCTATAGTGCCATGTGTGTGGAGTCTGCATGTTCTCCTTGTGTTTGCATGGGTTTCCTCTGGGTGCTCCGGTTTCCTCTCACAGTCCGAAGACTAGAAAATGAATGGATTGTCTTTATGGAAGGAGGATGAAGTACTGGAGGATGTCATGGATTTGGAATAGGCTGGTGGAATAGGCTTCATTTGATAGAGGTTTATGAACAAACAAGTAATTGACATATAATGTGCAAAATGGTATATTTAGAATACCCTTTCTCAACTGCTAATGAATTTTAATCCCAGGCAGAGGAGACTACAAGACATGATTCAAGCTGCTTTTTCCAAGGCTTTGACAATCAACCCAGGGGACGTGAGGATGGGTGAGTCCAAGGTCACAAGAGGAGACTATATGGAAGCACGTTTAAAACTGAGAACAAGGGGCACTTTTGCCCAAAGGACTGTGGGAGTTTGGAATACTGATATTGTTTCCACATGATAGAATCCAGCACCATGGCTTCTTTCAGCATGTAAATGTTTGTACAAAATCCTCTTATCCGTTTGCTGCTAGAGATTAAATGACAAATGACAAAAGCTGCATACAAGAGAATGCTCCTAAAACTGCTATTTGTCATCCTACTCAATCCTAGCATCTCTACCCCCCTGCATGCCCCAGAATCCCTTTTTCATGCATTTGTCTTCTCCCGGGTCTTAAGGAGATGAGTTATGAGGACCGATTCAAGGACCCTGATCTGTTCAGTCTCACTAAAAGACATCTGAGAGGAGAGCTGATGGAGGCCTTCAAACTCTTGAGCAGTATCCGCAGTCTCAGTCACTTCAGAAGCCTGCATGTTCCCAGGGAAAAAAACACACAAATACACAGAGGCGCAGAACTGAGCTAAAGAGATTGTGGTGCTTATTAAATGCTGCAATGTTGTAAATCAAGTTCCTGCACCGTCTGCAGATTATCCAATCTGCTTACAAGTGTTGCAGGTACTACATTATTTGCTGTTAGACTGACCTTGGCCCCTTCAGAAATTGAAGAACAGTCCCTGGGAGCGCCAAAAGCATGGTCAGACGCTTACAGCAATCGTCCGCTTTTGTTCCACTGCATCTGGAAGTTCGCCAGGCTCCAGGTTTGGCCTTTCAAGATGCAATTGATTTCTAAGTGAGAACACATTTCTTTTCAGCCTGCTCCTCCACTGGTTCACAGGGTTCTTCAAGGACACCAGAGCACACCGGTTTTTAAACAGGAGTTTTGAAAACACTCAGAGGGAGGGTTGGAATGATCCTAACGGCATCTCATTGCACAATTGAAGTTGTTCTTTTTACAAAGCTCGCTGAAAAAAAACAATCAACGACAGCCAGATTTTCGAGGTACATTAGATACCACATTTCAAGCCTGTACAGCCTGTGTTTTTATTTGAACTTTGGGGTGCTCTCTTAAGAGTATGAGAATCTGAGAAACTGAGTGTGTCCCATTTCTGATGAAGCTAGTTGTATTTTAAAGGTCTTAATAAATGTATTCTGTATTACCATAGAAAAATCTGCCATCCTTACAAAATTCAAGGGTGTTAATCTTGCAGTCCTGCTGTGCTTTTGTAGTTGTTCTTCAATGGAACTGAAATTCGAAGCAATGTTGTCCTGCAGAGGTTTTCCTCATCGTATTCGTACTACAGTGTGGGATGTTGGCTCTTTTCAAAGGGTTTTTGCTCCATTGTTAATTTTCCACATACTTGCGCTCCACAAGTCTCAGTTACCAGCTTGGAGAAGCTGTTTGTGCCATAACCCTCAAACGTGCGTTTTTCTGAGGGATTTCCCCTTCAGGTCACACAGCACCCACAGCAGACTGCACCCCAGGTAGAAGGGAGATGCGACTTTTCCTGCCCAGTCACAGGGTTGTGGTTATTAACCCCCGCCGCCACAGTTGAGCAACACACTTTCATCATTTCTTAACAGGTTTAACCATTTCCAGTTAAAACAATATTTCAAGATGTTTAGTCTTTAGTTCTTCAAGTGGAAATTTGAAATCTTTACTTCCTAGCAGCCTTGAAACCTGCCCTAATATCAGCCTGATTCACCAGTAGTTCTGTGCCTTCTGAGCGCCACAGATGTACTGTACAGCTCTGCACAAATTAGAACAGCTTGCTGCTCTTAAACTCTGTGGAGCTGAAAGGCATTCACCAAGGGGGTTATTAATACTGCAATAAAGGCACTGCTGGATTTTAATAGTCAGTTTTACAGCATTTAGGAGGAATCCCATTAGGTTTCATCAAGCATGTACACTATTTAGGAGCCTCTTAGGAATGCTCCTGACATGAAGAGCATCACTTTGAGTGGCCAATACCAAATGCCAGAAAGCAGTGTGTGGTCTGTAGTCTGTGTTCATGTCTGAGGGAATACCCAGCATAGGTACCCCTTCTGATCATTCTAAAACTCAACCAGTCACACTTCAAGCCATTCTGCTTAAAGAAAGGAGGCAACAATCATTGCACAACTTCGCCTTACTCTTGGCTCAGCTAGATATTGAAAGTCAGCTTGGATTTGTACACCTGGTATTTTTTCACTTCTCACATGGTTTTACAGCATATATTCATTCATGACATCCACACAAAACAAAACTTGCTTTAGATTACAAATACGACCCACTTATTTGCCATAAGACCTTGAGCTTTGAAAGTACTCCACCAACATAATAAAGCCCCAGTACTGTCGACTCCAGTATGAAGGGAGTGTTGCAGTTGTACCTGGAGCCCCAGCACGCTTGTTCTCTTTGGTCTGTGGGATGTGAACCCATCTCAGAACTATGGCAGGGGTGCTTGGTGCCTGTCCCCCTCCCCATGTCAGTCTACTAGGAATTCTAAGGAAAAAAATAAATGCCTATGAATATTTTCCACTATGAAATCTTCCGAGATTCCTTTGAGATTAATTTCACTGGGGAAAATGGCCTCCTGAAGGAGTTTACTGTTAAACACGGAGAAAAGTGTTATAATTCTGAAAATCCTGCATGATTTTTCAGGATATTTAAAAAAGATCTTCAACCTGAAAAAACTGTTAGACTCCATCTAATCGTTCGCTCTTAAATTTAATTTTAAGGGACATTTTAGATGTTGTGAATTGTCAGCAATGTACAACTTGGCTTCCTCAGCCTTATTTTGCCTTTTCATGCAAAGTGGACAGTTTCTTAGCTCCATCCATGGTCCATATGGTGGGTTCAGCAAGTGCTCTGTAGTTCTGGGCTGTGTGTTAATTTACACACAGCTGATTTTTTAAACTGATTTTTTGCTGATTTCTTTGCAGATTTTAAGATGCATCACCGCAGAGTCCCCTCCCTCTGTTTGAGAGAAGCCAGGTCCCCTTGAGCCTTGCTGATCCTAACAGAAAGAGACATGTGTCAAGTCTTGTCACTGCCTGGGCACTGCCTTCCTGATCAAAGCTGATTGATTGGCACTCTGACTAATGCACCAGCTCCTCAAAATGCCAGAGGTGCCTGCTTTCAGTAAGAGAGCAGTTTCATTCAACTGATCCTACAAAGATCTAACTGTATATGCGTTAGGATGTAACTCCTTACAGTTAAAAAATGAGCTTACATTTTAGATAGAAACAGGTTGTTGTAGATGGAAAAGCTTCACTTCTATCAACAAGACTCATTACAGACTCATGCCATTACAGAGCAATCTAGCTATACCCAACCACAGTGCTGCTCTCCAAGCTACAGAAGCTATGGTTATAGTCAGGTCCTGCATTTTAAGTATTAACAAATGCAGCCACAGTCTCCCTGTGATCACTTTAGTTCTAGTTTGTATGGACTGCATTACAATAGAATAATGAAGGAAGCATCTCTGGCTGGTTTCTACTTTCCCAGCGTATAGTGAAGGAGAGATGGTCTAAATTGCTGTCAGTGTTTCATGCCAAGCTGCCGAGAAGTTCAGTGGAAGCCCACATCCAGAAATCAACATCAAAGCGCAGTGTGGATATCAGCTACGCACGCAGTCCAATCCCTGAGGTATTCCCAGGACACTCAACGCAAACAGATCATTCCGATGCCGATATTCGCCTGAAGGGATTCTCTGCAGACCACTGCCAAATGATTCCTTTGAACATGTGAGAACTCTCCTGCTCTAAAGCCCCCTTCCCTACCACTGCCCAGAGGGCACAACATGCTCCAAGGTAACCCCCAGACCCCCACAGCTCCATGATCTCACTGAGCTGTACTAAACATCTTTCCATTTATATTCACAGTCAGTAGCTACCCTAGTAAACGATTGTGTTAAGCCATTGTTAGCCCTGCCCCCCCACACACATAATACATACTAATTAACTAAGCGTGAGCAGTAGTGGATGTAGATTAAAGTATCCAATATAGGAATGACATCTGACCTTCTTAACAGTGTTATTTCATGTTTTTTAAGCTGTCTTATAGAGCCCCTGTCTTCAATCATTACTGATCAAGAATCAGTCCAGTGCCATATGACGTCAAGAATGAATCAATTTTAACTCATCATAGGGGCCTCCTTCAGCAGTTGCTCATTTCTTCCTTAGTATTTCCCATCCATTATCAACATGCAGCTTATATCTGGTTATATCTGGATATATCTGGTTAAGGCCACAGAAACACAGAGCCTATCCCCTGTACCTAGGTTGCAAGGTGAGTCACCCTGGATAGAACAGTATTCATGATTGTTTCATATCTACCGCCTTAATGCTCTTTTTCGTTTGAAAAGAGCAGCTGCATGCACTTTACAAGGCAGGTCGAAAAGCAAGCATTATATATTGGATTCAGCTTCTGTACCTCCTCCATCACAATAGCCCAATTTGTAAATACAATTAACTACTCAATGGCCTACACCTACTATTAAGTAAGACCCATTCTACAGACAGAATTAAAATGTCTGTGTGCATTGAAATTATATCCTATTAATGGATATACATGACTCAATGTGAACTACATGCTGTAAATGTTTTGAAAAACATCCCATAAATGAATTAGTCCAGTCAACTAATGAGTTCCGCAGAGGCAGATGGAGAGCTCCCCTTGTTGTGCTACTGACCCATCCACTAATTCTGAAGCTTTGGCTTCCTGGTGCTTGACAGTTACACAATTGGTCACCATTAACCCTTGCATTTTTTTAAGCATGAATCGATCCAAGCTCTGTGCATTACGCTGCTGCTCCAGCCAGTCCAGGCTCTGTGATAGTCCCCCTGCTCTCCCCCTTTGCCTCATCCACAATTTCCTCATCAACTAAAAGCTGAAAGGCAGTACCTACTTCATCTCCCTGGGCGGTACTCTGCTGAATTTTGTCCCGTGTGAAGCTGTCAATCTTCAATCAATTGAGCCCTCAACTTTAAATGCAGTTTCAGCAGATTTACGTTCCAGTACATTTGGTACAGAATCATTGTATGTTTCATCAGTCCCCAGATTCACTTCCTTCCAAGAATTTTGTAGTGTGTAGTGCTCCCTGCCCTTCAAGTAGATACTGTCCATCATTGTCGACTTCCATGTTTCCCACAACACATCACTATTAAGTAAAAAAAAAAACCAGCATGTTTTTGATAGTACCTACATTTTCAGGCTTCAGCTAGACCATAAGCTGAAATAATGCACTAATGTTTCTCAGCAAAAACAAGCTACATATTTCTTCATTTGCCAGAGGCATTATCTACCAGCAGAAATGACTTCTGTGATAGGCCTGGCTCTTGTAGCTTTCTAACACAAAAATCAGCCAGAGATGTCTGCAAACAGCATGTGACAGGACCACAGAAGAGAGCGCAGACAGATGGATGTAATAGCTGCACACAAGCTAAGCTCGGGGGATGCAGTCCGTTCCTCTCTCGCTGTGTTGTGGCTGCCGCACTAATCAACAGCTGATGTGAGCAGTGTGAGAGCATCACTGAGGGGCTCCCAGTCCCAGCAGAGCAGAACAAGACTATCATTAGGCTCCGAGTACAGTAAGTGGGGAGCTGCCAGGGGATTAATCTATGTCATGTATGTAATGCTGTGACAGACACACTGCTTGGATTATACAGGCAGCCTATAAGTGCCAGAATCCCTGTAGACCTGATCTCCAAAGTCACAAGTAGGCGTATGGTCCTTCTCTTTTTTAGTTCTGAGACCTGTAACAGGATATAAGAGGCACAGTGCTGCTGAACCCCATTGTGCTGGACCTCTGGGTCCAATTCCTGGGGTGCTATCTGTTTGGAGTCGGTATGTTCTCCCCTGCTGATCCTCGTGGCTTTCCTCCAGGTGCTCCTATAGATCAAGGACATGCTGGTAGGTTGATTGGCTTCTGTAAAGTGGCCCTGGTGTGTGTGTTTCTCACGCTCATTGCCTGTCGGATAGGGTCTGGCTCCCCCATAACCCTGAATTAGATCAAGCTCTTCAGAAATAGATGGAGGGAACAGGAGACTTCTCACTTCTCACTTCCTTGAGAAATCAGAGCCTCCTATTGAGTTTGTTCAACTCCTCATCATGCACTTTCCTTGATTTTGAGTTGAAAAGGACCACGTCTTTCAGGAAACTAGGAAATGGGCCAATGAGGTGTGTCCAGTTAGTGGGTGAGGACTGACAAGTGAGAGTGGCCATAGATTTATCTGCAGGGATACATATTTATCTAAAAAAAGGCTCATGCTTACAGCCCAGTATGACCAAAAACTAGATGTCACAGCCCAGAGAGATCTGCAACACAAGCCATTGGTATGCTGGAACTTAATACTGTTTCTTTGAAATAAATAAACAAATGGTATTTGGCCTTGTAAACATGGAGTTGTACTGTCTTAATTAGGAATGTTGTCATGGGAAGCACAGAACGGCGTATTACCAGAAGAGAGTGTTACAGTGTGGTGTGAGAGGACCAAAGTCAAGGTGCAGCATCATAGTTGAGTGAAAAATAAAGAGAAGCAGTGTCATAACAGCACATTGCCTGCTATTTTACACCCAACCTGATGGAGAGCATGTTCACCAACTGACAAAGAGTATTTCCTGGTGTCTCTTACTGAATCTTGTGTCCATACTGTTACATGTAAAAAATGACAGCTTTATTTATTCCAGGCTACTTATGAGGCCTAAGAATAGTGTGATGATGTAATCGGACTGTTCTAGTGTCACTCTCATCATTCAGGCTTAATAGGAAAGGTCTGAATAATGAAAGAGAAGCCCCTCTGGAAAGCACCAGTTATTTTGGAGATAGAATTACTTTACTGAGTGCCTGAGCTTTGCAGTTTCAATTCAATTCACTTAGGAAGAGGTGTCAGAATAGAACAGAATTCTCTGGGTAGCAGGCTGGGTGTGGTGTGTGTTTAATTCCTCATCTTCATCATGTAAAATGGAAACTCAATTAAATCAATGGGCCCAACAGTGTCCTTGCAAAAAAAAAACATTTTTTTTCTTCGTGTGTAATCATGTTTTGACAATCCAATTATTACTAATAAATATTTTGCAAAACAACAAAGGCAATCATTTTAATTTTTAATAAGAAAAATGACGTGCAATTACCTTGTAGGTTTTGAAACAGCGTTCAATTAATGTAAGAGCAACATTTATTTCTGGCACAGCTAAATGGAAGCAAGTGGCGTTTCATGCACGTGATTTTCATAAAGGGCAGATGTCACACATTTCAATTAGTGAACACGAGTGAGTAACAAAGCTTTGTGCTTATGAATTCACAGAATAACGTCGGCAAAAATAATGAGAGTTAGTATTATTCAGGACCCAACCACCACCTTAAAAAATGGTCCATTGTGAGTCACATTATTGCAATTTACTTTTTAACAGTAGGGTGGAACAGTGGTGTAGTGGTTAGCACTGCCTTGCAGCTCTTGGGCCCTCGGTTTAATTCCTGGGTGCTGTCTGTGTGGAGTTTATAAGTTCTTCCTGAGTATATGCGGGTTTCCTCTGGGTGCTCTGGTTTCCTCCCACAGTCCAAAAACATGCTGGAAGGTTAATTGTCTTCTCTCTGTGGGTAGTGCCACAGTGAGCTCCTGCTGGGGACCGGGGTAGACGTATGATTCTCCAGACAGGCGAATCAACACTATCTCCTGACAGAGGTCACACATTGGCTGACCAGTAAATAAGTCAAGATCCCATAGATACCATTAAGAGCTAAAGTCAACAGTGCCTCATTTGGAAAGACATGTTGGAACATGTTGTTCTGGGAGAAGATGTGTTCTTGGCATCAGCCTTCTGTCTTGTGTGTGGGAACCCCTGTATCTTTAAGGGGTAGATCTCCCAGTTCAGCATTTTGGACAGTTTTAGGAGTTGAATGGCTAATGTCTGGAATGCTCTTAGTATCTCATGACTGATTGTTATTGTTAAACATCTATTTTGAAGGCATAAAGAGAGGACATTCAGAGACGGTTGACTGAGATTTGATGGATTCATGTTGTCAGCTGCCAAAATGAAACAGAACTATTGACAAGGCACATTATGCAGTTGAAGTTTTAAAGCCAGGAAATGATGAAGAGCCAGGCCACGCCAGCTGCACCAGTGAAGTGACTGATGGCTTTATCTGACTTCATGTTCTCTCGTGACTCTCCTTCACAGTCTCAGCAGAGACTGGAATTGGAATTGTTCTTCTCTCCGACTCTGACTTTAATCCCTGTACTGTACTGCCCTCAATACTGTCTTAGTACAACATGAAAAACATAAGGATTTTCAGAATATTACAAAAATATATTCAGCTGTACCCGACTATGACTTTAACCCCTTTGATTTCTTGTTCATTTTGGTGTTGTAGACTTTGTTGGAATGGTAGGAAACATCTGTCTTTTTATGTTGATTTTATTTACACACTAGAAATGGTGGTATCATGGTAACTAAAATTCCTGATTCATAGTTCAAAGGTCCTACTCTCTAAAGACAACACTTCCAATAATTTAGAGAGATGAATATATAAGGTATAAAACCTGCTTGGAAACATAGGCGTGCAGAGCACTACAGGAAAATGCACTTTTGTGAGTTCCTGTTTCTTCTCTGGAAATGACAAATTAAAACTCATTTTACCTCCACAGTGCCTTCTTGCATCTCTACCATACATAGCCTCCAAGCTTCAGAAGTAACAAGGGGATCTCTTGATTCTGTTTTGTGATGTCAGTGTTCACACAATACTCTGTGCATTGACATAGATCTCTCTCCAAAGCAAGTGCCACAAGTTTCACCGACTGCAGAGATCCTGTTTACTTGGCGACACTCAAATTCTTCCCAGAATTCCAGCCGGTGGATGCTAAAATAAATCCCTCATTGCCCAATTAGAATATATCGAGGCCAGAATATGAAACCGTCCGAGAGTTAAGCAAGCATGTATTAACTCAATTTCACCACTTCCATTCAGTTCACTAGCACACCTGAAGTCTGAAAGCACTACATTCACAAGAGAGCAAATGTCTGACCGCAACAGCAGCTGGCAGTCTTGGACAGTGTGTCCTTGGCTCAGTCCCTCACAGGAAACTTGTTTGCGTTGTCCAAATCAGCCAAATGAAGGGGGCTTGAAAAAGGTGTTGCTATGGTACATTTGAAGTGGGTGCTAAGCACAATCTATTTTTACTCCCTTCTAAATGAAGACAAAGAAAGCCCTGTCACATACACATAATCCAGGCAATCATCCTTGATTAGCTCTGCTTTATATAGATTCCATTGTGCCAAGAGTTTGGATGGCTTTATTGCGATTAGTTTGTCTCACCAGAAGCGTCCATACCTCTGAAATGTTTCCACAGATACAAAGCGAGGACAATGAATGGCAGTTCTGATCATAACCTGATGCTGCTATACTAAAGAAGCTGGGAGTGACATCAGACAAAACAGCAGGCAAGGGAAGACCTGAAGTATTAAGAGTACAGTAAATGCACTGGATTTAAGACTTGAAGATGTCTAAAACTCATAAAGGAGTGAACAGCAAGCAGAAAAACTGCAGGAGCATGATTTAAACCTTTGCAGTAAGACACAGTTTAAGTACATCACAAGCTTGTCTATCTCCCAGGCATTGAGCTAACCCCAGATATAATAGCATTCTTCACAGATGGCATGCAAGTCAGCTGTATATTTGTTTCCCAGCAACGCTAGTACCTGGTTTTACAGTTGGGCCAGCTGGTGCCATGAGTATGAAGGACGTTGCCCAAGGAGAGTCAGCACTGGGCACTTGAACCCATTTTAGTTTTTAAGACACAACTAATTGTCAGGGCAGTTGAAATTACATTCACGTAAAATGATCTTACAGGAAAAGTTAATGCAGTATAATAACTTTTTCTCAGTGTGTCTCTACGTGGAAGAACTTAGGTTTCCAGAGAAACCTGAACTTGCATGACTACTAAAACTGTTCATTAATCACTTGGCCTTCCTGTATTAGATGGGTATTAGATGGGTGAAACACTTTCAGGATGCTACTGAGTATGAGTATGTTCAGCTGTGTCTTTAAACTTTGGCAAGATTAGTTCCTAAAACATGGTGAAAGTGAAGTAAAAATGTGCTGACCAGACGCACTGCAGTCAACTATTACAGCGCTGACAGGCGTGCCCAGCTACAGCCGTCCTGGTAGTAGAAGTACCATTTGTGAAAACAAGAGGTTTGTGCTGCCCCATTTTCCCTCCCTTGCTCATGAGAATTAAAGTCCCAAGTGGCTCTTACAACCTCGAGTTGGCTAGTGTGATAGTGCAGTCTATCAGCTTTTATGTCTGATGCCAGCTACAACTTCTTGGAGTAGGAGCTTTCTTTACTTAGACCACGTTGCTATAAGCATGCTTGCTTCTTAAAGTGTAACTCATTCATGCGTCTGTTCCCCACTATATAAATTAATCTGAATGAAAGTGCAAAACTCACCCGAGAAGATAAACTACAGTCCATGTCAAGTTATCCTGATCTTGATTGACCCAGCTGGGCTGACAGGAGCCACATAAGGTAACTTACTGAAGCGTACATGAACGTCTGATAGATTCCATCTTATGACACTTCAGAAGAAACATGTTGATATATCTGATCAGCATAGTAGGGTGTTTAAACCTATATAACAGCAAGAGTCCTTTCTTCCAGGATAAAGTGACTTTTAATCCATGGAAAATGACAGGACTTTAAATTTAGCCTCTAGTACAACAAGTGCAAAAATAA
Source organism: Lepisosteus platostomus (assembly GCF_059453375.1). NCBI lineage: Eukaryota > Metazoa > Chordata > Actinopteri > Semionotiformes > Lepisosteidae > Lepisosteus > Lepisosteus platostomus. The sequence continues at coordinate 941,415 of NC_142638.1, forward strand.
ATTAAACAATTACAAAATGTACATACAATTGTTTTTTCTATGTTCTTAGGACTTTTCAATACAGAACTAGTAAAAAAGTGGTCAGGAGTGTCTGCTGTGCATGTAAATACAAGGCCAATATTCATCCCAGCAAAGGTGTAGTTGTAATGTTACACATTTATTACTGTCATATTCAGGGCAAATAGAAACTGTCCTGTCTCAAGTTTCGTCAGGGACTATGCGGTCCCACAGTTAATCAAACTCAGGATGACTTTTTTTAGCTCTTTCACATGCTGCTGCCTCACGTGGAGATAGATTTATACAAAAGTTGGGAGTAATTCTGAGTGTGTCAGCCCATAAGGGTGCACATTCCTACTACAGCTTGAACTCCATGATTAGGGTCTTACCTCATTCATGGTTACTTTTACAGATTTCACAGTCGGAACATTTTAAACTGACTGAATTTCACAGATTATGACACTTCAATTTCAGGTTTTGCAGTGTTGTAAAAACATGAACATATACAGTACCTTGCAGAAGTATCTAGACCCTTCCTATGGTCATAATTGGTGAAAATATTGGTAAAATGATGCATACAGATTTTTTGTAACTTAATATTTTCATCAAAACCTGAATACTCAAAATGAAAACACTTTATGGTAAGATAAGTAACAGTAAATGTCAGTGACAACTAAAGAGAAAAAAATAAATATGCTGATTGCAAAAGTAACCAAACCTGTGAACTACTCATGAAGCACTTTTGGCAGGATGTAATGCTTTACATTTTGGGGGGTAAATCTCTGCTAACTTTGCACACCACCTTGGTTAGTTTGTGCTCATTCTTCTCAGCAGACGTGCTGAAGCTCTCATAAGGAACTGTGTTCTTGACAAGTGTCCTAGTACCAGCTGATGAGAGGCAGAACTATAACATAGTGCTGCCAGCACCATGCGTGACAGTAGGGATGGTGTTGACTGAGTGATGCGGTGTTCTGGGTTCATATCAGATGTTACACCTTGCATTTAGACCAAAAGTTTCCATTTTGGTCTTGTCTGACCACAAAACCTTTTGCCACATGTTTGCAGTATCACTTACAGTAGGTCTGTGTTACAAACCCCATGTGGTCTTTTTTGGGTCTGTACAAGCCCTTTTGTGGAATGATTGGGAAATTGAAATGTTTGTGAAAATGTCCCATCCCAGCCACTGAACTCCGTGTCTCTCTCAAAGTCACCACTGACCTCACAGTGGAGTCCCTAACCAGTCTGTTCCTTGTCTGGCTGCTCAGTTTGGAGGAACAGCCTGGTATAAGCAGTTCCTGGGTACATTCCACCTCCTAATGATTGACCTCACCATGCTCAAAGGGATATTTTAAATTGCCCCCCTTAACTTATTATTTTTAATTAAAAGAATGATTTGCATTATAAATGCTCTTTACTTTGGGGAAGGGAGTAGGACTGACAAGCAGTGCGTCTAAGGTACAGAATAATAGAAGCTGAAAAATGCAGCAGATAGACCATTAGCTGCTAGCTTCAAAGTGTTGGTATCGATTAAGCGTCTTCCAGGCTGTGAGATGAAATTTCTGCTGTCACGTCAAAGCCACATAATGTGCATTGTTTCCTGTAGTTATCTATAGGACCCCCTACTAGGCTCCTGTTCTTCAGGAACAGGGAATTCAAAGCAGCATCTTAGCATATTTATTATGCTGTCAGTCAATATCCATGACAACTGTAGCCAATATGAACATTTCAGAGCTAACTAGGACATTGCAGACACAAACTCTCTTTCTGTTTCAGTCTTCTACTGCCAAAAGAATAGGATATTATTAAAGGAGACACTTCACTGTACCCAAGTCTTTCAACTATGCAAAGTTTAAAAGATCTGGTCCCGATTTATTCAGCCTTCTTCGGTCTTGGTTCTTTGTATTGCAAGCCTGTCTCATCCCAGACTCCATGACCTGGCTAGCTTTTTCCGTGTGCAGTGGACTGCTCAGGATCACCATGTCAAGACTGCACTCTTCAAGTGATTCGCCTCCTTGTTGCAAAAGAACAAGACTGTACGACCCTAAACTATTGGAGACCTTTCTTCCTATTAAGCACTTTTTTCTCTTTGGGTCATTCTAATTACATTGAGTTTAAAGTGGATTTTTAATTATTTTCATATTCTTGTTGTGAAGTTCTTCCAGGTTAACTTAAGAAAGGTCCCGGGTTCAAACTCCAGGGGTGTTATTGCTGTTGTACTCTTCAGTCAGTCCTCCAGTAGACACGCTGCTGTTTTACTGGATATTTCCCAAAAGAGAATTTATTCTCACTTATGCAGCAGAATAAATAATAAATGTACTGTATGTCCAGTTTACAAGTACTACCCTCTTACTAAAGAGTTGCATTATAATAGACAAGAACTAGAAGAAAAAGAATAGTTAATTTACTTACAACACATTTAGTGGCATCATAAATTCGGATTCATTTCTTCAGGAAAGCCATACAGAGAGTGAAAAAAGGCTAGGGTAAAAGATAGAAATAATGAATAAGTAATGAAGAAAGACATTTTAATAGCTACCATGTGACCAATACAAAATATTTTTGTTTGTTGGAATCTGCTGTATTAAAACAGTTTAATTTCTTTATTTAATATTCCATACCTGCTGCGAGAGAAACAGCTTCTGCACAGCAATCAATAACATACTGCCTGAAGGCAAGTAAGAATTCCTATGGCTCTTTCCTGCACACTAACCAACCCATACGACACCAAAAAAATCTTTGTTTTCCTGCAAACAATTGTTTAATTTTCTTGTTAATGAAACGACAACAACAACAAAAAATCTTACCCTTGCACTCTGTTAACATCTCATTTTTTTTATAAACATTTTTAAATCCTTTTTTTATTAAAGCTAATGCAACAATACAGCACAAGTTTCATTTAATCTTTTAAAAATTCAAACTGAACAATAGTTGTGCATTTAGGAAACAGATGTTCAAACAAAAGCAAAACAATATTCTCCCTTTATGGAGGCTGAAGTGTTTGGAACCTATTTAAACAAATACTGTGTGGCCGAGATTAAAGCCATTTTGTGTACACACTGTTCAGAGGGGCAGGTCTGTGGAGAACATTTTACATATCAAAGCAGGGCAGAAGGCCACAGTGCACTGCAGGCTTGCTGCAGCAAGACTGTTGGGAAATGAGTTTTGCAGGAAGAGACAAAAAAACAAAACATCAAGTTACATATCTATTGTCATTGATATGGAGCTCTTGGAAAGGAGGGAGGTATTAAAACGGGCATTTAGCAAAGTCCACGATCCCTGCATTAAATTACACTATCCATCTCTTCTGTGAGCTAAAGGAGTGGTCTGAGCTGACTCTGCATTGGTCTTTTACATCATTACTTTCCCCGTTACCTGTCAGCATCAAACTGATGAACATGCAGGATATCGCTTTGTGAAAGAAGACACTGTGTATAAATCTTGGGCTCACATGAAGTGAAATCCTCTAGATAATATGCAAACAGTCACAGAGAGACGGGAAATTGATTGAGATTTACAACAAATTTGGTTCAGCACAGCAAATTGTCAAAGAGCATCACCTTAAATTTTTCAGGTAGAATATTAAATGCTGCCTAATTAATATGGATCATCTGAAGATAATAATCCTAAAGATTTTGTTCTAGTCAATAATTGTATGTGATTTGTAACACATTCACTATTCTATATTGTATATAAACAGGCATATTAGAGATATATAAAAACATAAATATATAAATTAAAATTAACAACAGGAAAGCTTCAATGTCAAACACATTAGCTGGAACACAGAACTAGGATTCTTTTGTTTTTGCCTATGTAAAAAACAGCCTTAGCTAAGCAACCTTTTCAGACAATACTATGCTATCTCATTTTGGACTGAATAAATACGAGGATATTTCTTCTATTGACAAACAAAAAAATATTAAATGAGTTGCAGCCTATTTTAAGATCAGTACCTGACAAGTATTTCTCAAATTAATCTATGCTGGACATACAATATCCTTGAGCTCCTTTTCTCCATTCTAGAAGGAGACTGAATGTTATATACAGTAAGGGATCGACTGAAGCAACCAGACAGTAAAGGTTCTACAACTTCTGTGCTGTAGAATACCCAACCATTTCAATTTCAACTTGATTTCTTGCAATTACTTTCCACACCTAGCTCAGATACTATTGTTTGTTCAGCTAGGCTTCAACCATTATTCTTCAGCATGAAGTGATTTCAAAAGCATTTCACAAAGCTGGTGGTAGGGGTGTGTGCTGGAAAAAGGAATTTGCACAGTGATCTGAAGCCCATTGACAGCTGGAAACTGCGAAACACTGTGAAACCTCCTTCACCTCATTTCTCTCCATCCAGCCACAAACAATCTCACCAGGAGATTTTTTATGTCACACTGAAAGTTTAGTTTGTTTAGCACAGGGTCAGCCAATTATACAGCACCCCTGGAGAAGTTGGGGTTAAGGGCCTTGCTCAGGGGCCCAACAGAGTAGGATTCCTCTGCCAACCGCAGGAAAAAAACTGGTAACCTTCCAGCAAAAAGCACAGATCTTTAGCCACAGAGCCACCACACTGTGCTGCCTCCTACCACCATATCACTATATAGTGGTATGAGTCCCAGATTATATGTAACTGCAGAACTACATTTCAAATCAAGAACAGCTGGCTTGTCTACTCAGCCATGTTGTAGGAGGAGACACCCTGGCTTCTTTTAAGAAACAGCTGGATGAGATCCGTGAATCAATAAGCTACCAAATGGATTCTCTCTTGTAAATGTTCTAATGAAACTTGTCCCCAGGAGCCACTGCTGGAAAAATACAAGAGGCAGTCAGTTGTGGTCCAGTTCTGAGTGTCTTGTGATCTCTGAGCTATCAATTAAACAATTGACTTGAAAAGGTTGTGAGGTATATATATGATTCTAAGGTCCTTGACACTTGATGACTCAAAACATTTCTTTCGTTACTGGAAAACACCTCAGAGGAGGTTTGAAGTCTTGAAATTATATAGATATAAATATCTAAATTAGTCCAGTTATGTAACTGAGCTCACATCAAACAAAAACATTTTTTTATTTTCCTTCAGTGATGTTTGTGCCATATGAAGAATCCTATATTTAGTGTTATTCATTATATATTTATGTTTTGTCAACCTTTAACTATGCATCTTGTTGTGGAGGTTAAACATGTTCGACACCTTTGATGGATTTCATGATGTACTGCATGAATTGAAAAGGGCTGACATTGAGAATGCTCCCTAGGTTTCGAGAATTGGGGTGCAGCTCCAATTCTCGATGGTCGAACCAGGAGATGACTGACAATGAAAGGAGAACCCAGTTCCATAAGTGGAAACTATGTGGTAGGAAATACATTCCTGACTGAAAACGGAAAGATCCTCTTTACAAGGAGAGTTGTGGGTGTATGGAACGCATTCCTCAAGCATGCTGCAGATGCAGATTTCCTTGGAAAAGTAAATACTAGGAATCAAATAAGCTAGTTTCTTCACCCTGTTCAACCTTTCTTGTCTACAGAGTACCACTGCTTATTTGCTTTGGACATTTCAGTAATTATAGCTTCTAATGCTCACATCTGTCTTTAGTTCGAGTGAATGAACAAGTTCAGCTGTCTTGCAGGTCTTATAAACATGCCCTCGTCCATTCTCCAAATTGCACACACAGCTGATTTGAAAAGCCAGGTAGTGTGGGTTTTCATATAACAGTGTATTCTGAAGCAGCAATTACAGAGCAAAGACAGGTCATTCATTTCCCAGGATATATTACCCATTCAGCAGTGCTGACTAATTTGGTATTCAGAAAAGGCAAAGGCTATATTTCTCATTCTGAATTTCCTGCAAAGAGAACCCTATTAAGCTGACAAAAGTAACACATTTTTTTCTCCCTTTAATTGAGTCCTAGCCCTTTCTGGGATCGACACCTTAATTCTTCATACGTGGTTTATGGGCACATTCAATCACTTCACTGGCTACAGGCGTTTACAGAGATTTCATTCCTTTTTTAATTGTCACAATACCAGCTTTTGTGTTGTTATATGAAGTTGTTTTTTTAATTGGGATGGCCATGTGCTTAGTATTTCTGCCTCGCAGCACTGGGGCCCTGGGTGCAGTCTGCATGGAGCTTGCATGCTCCCCTGTGTTCTAATGGTTTCTTCTGGGTACTCCAGTTTCCACAGTCCGAAAACATACTGGTAGGTTAATTGGCTCTGGTGTGAGTTTGCGAGTGTGTGTCCCACTGCTTGCTGGGATGGGCTCCCGTTCCCTGCGTCCCTCAGTTGGATGAAGTGGTTAGAAGATGAAAGTTTTTTAATGTAGCACCACAGGCCTACAGCAGAGACTGTGCGTTCAGCCTCCCACCTGTTACAGAGCAGCATGGTGCCCTGATCAGCAGCAGGGCAGCTGTCCTTGGAGGGACTGGAACCCCAACTGTCCCATTGTCTTTACACATCCAGCTGTTTTCTCCAGAAATAGCCAAAGAGAGACAGGAGATTAAATTGACCAATTATATTTTTTGCAGCACAGCTCCTAAAACATTCTTTTATCACCAACATGAACAGTGAGCTAATGCACTTTAAAATTCACTTCTTACTCTCCTGTTTTCTGAGTCTGTGGTATCATTGTGCATCATCCCCTATCTGCAGCAGGAAGTCTACATGGGAAATGCAATATTTTATTTCAATGCCACCCACATGCTGTATTCATGTTATTTTACAGAAGACCATAATTAAATGATGTTTGTGCAGTACTGTTCGGGGAGAGATAGTTTATGAAACCAATAATAGATGCAAAGCAGCCAAAAATAAATAAAATGTAACGCAGTAAGTAATTATTCTTGTTTTTGTGTGTTTGGACATTAGCCTGCTCTCTTTAATTGTCGGGAAAGGCTCATTAATAAAATTGAAGCCAGGCTGAACATTTTACATACAAAGCTCATGAACTGCTAGGAATGTGCAATTCCATTAATTAGAATTTATTCTGAGAGGTATTGATCCTGGCCAGCGGTCCTTAGATGACAAAACATACTTCCCAGACAATTACTGATGAAAGCCAGCACTCGACAGCAACGGCTCGCCTCCATCACCACAGCCCATTTCAGTAAATAATCAGGGTGCTTTCATTGCTCAGACACAGTTATGTTTAGCTGTAGCCTCACTGGTTCAGTGACAGGTGTTTAATAAAGACTCTGTGTTTTGTCTATAAGCTCTTCTTCATGCACATGAAACGCCCACTAAAATTTGTTCGCTTTTCTTTTCTGGTTCTCATGGAAAATAATAAGATAGAAAAAATACATATGTATGTGATGTGTGCTTTCGCTGTTTCACAGAATCTAATCAGAATCTGATTTGTGTTTTACATCCATTCATCCATTTTCCAACCACTTTATCCAGTACAGAGTCAGAGACAAGCTGAAGCCTGTCCCGGCCAGCAGCTGGCATAAGGTAGGGTACAGCCTGGGCAGGACGCCAGTCCATCACAGGGCTGATGGACACAGACACATGTACACACTCACACCAAAACATACTTTGTTTATTCTATTTTTTCTTGCAGCTCGGTTTTTTTCCTAGTAAAATTGGTATTACAGATCTGCATTGTGTAGCTGTAAGGCATATGATTATTAACACTAACAATTAAATGTTATTAAAGATTTCTTCCAGTCTTTCTGTTTTCTTGACCAGACAACCACAGCAGTTTAGATCTTTCTAGAAATGCAGTTGAAAGGGGATTCTGTCATAGGCAGCATGTTCTGAGCTTGTAACACAGATCAGGACATTGAAAAGAGAATGTCCAACAACAGCATCTCTCACATTTCTTACCGAGGGAAACCATGTTGACTCATATCACTCTGTGGGACAGTGTTGCTCTGGGCCTACCTTGTCTATTTGAATATGGGTATGTCGAGTACTGTAACAAACTGATAATTAGGTTCATTATGGATTTGTTGGATCTGATTTGCCTTCAAGTTTGTAAAGCACCCAAGACCGGTGAGTGCCTGGAGTTGCTAACGGGTGTGAATTCACAGGGGAGACCTCTGTAAAGCTGTTCTGGGGTGACTGAAACTGCTAGCACAGAACCCTTGCAGAAAAAACAAGATGGGCAAAGAATTTCATTGCCCCATTCTCCTGAGCTTGGAAAAATGTGGATATATATACACTATATAAACATCTTCACAAAGGTGTATGGAAAACAACACACACAGGACATAATGAAAGCCTCAGCTCTTCAACTTAAAAGGACCCACGATGGGGTCTAATGTGTATGAAACCATGGCGACCGGGAGAGGCACAGATGAAGTGCCCGCACTAAACGCAAGAGGGATGCCTGCACAATACCGCTGACTGGCACTGGAGTGCCCATCGACTCGGAGGCACAGTAGTGCAATTGCAATTCTATTAATTTAATGCCAATGCAACAGAAACAGATTTTGAAGTTTATAACCTGTTCTCCATCAGTTTCATATTTATGATTTTCGGAAAGGGAAGAGATACGAGCCATAAGCAAATTCAGAGTTTAAGTCTTTAACTTTAGGAAGCTCACATATTCTATTAGTATAGAACCAGTATTTTTGTGGCCCAACATTTTAGCTTGTTATCTCCAATTATGTACATCAAGACACTCAAAACCAAATAGTCACTATTGAATGGTAAATGTTTAATGGTTTTGCATAATAAATCTGAAAGTATCTTTTGTCACATATTTTCCCAAAGCTAAGCAAAAATATCACTCTGAGCTGTTTTTTTTTTTCTAGGATGATTCAAATCTTGTGTCGTACTCTTGTTTAGTACTGCATGCGTCTTCGCTCTTAACAATGCAGTGTGATGCTTTCAAAGGAAATTAAGGAATACTGGGAAGCAATTATACCTCCTCGATCCCCATCCAATAATTATTCAATTAGTATTCTATTGATCAGGCATCTCATCAAGTCATCTTCCGTCCAGATGAAAGGGAGTAGGAATTTATTCTTGGTGTGCACGGATGAAAACTTCTCCGCTTGCATTTAGCCTTGAAAACAGAAAAACGTTAAAATCGCCGCAGAGGTTCAAACACTTGAACCTGCTGGAACATTTTTTGTGTTACAGTGCTTTATAAATGCCGACTCATGTTGGATCTCATGTCACTCACTTTATGTCGCATAGCCCACGACAGAACAGCCTCATCTCTAGAGCTCCTCAGCAGCAGCATCGATTGCTTCGACAGAGATGTTATCAAAGAATCAGTCAATATTGAGCAGGGCGGCTGAACTTTCACATGCAGAGGCCTGACGCTTCACCCACAGTGCCTGGGTAAATGCCCTGATCTATAACTGGGTCTGCAGGATACAAAACGCAAGTATTTTGCCTACTAAAACTGCAAAAAAAACTTACATATTCCACACTCCGTTATAACGGTAAAAAAGTGAGACGTTTCTATGTCCCCTCTCTGCTGAATGCTTTCCCACATAGTTTTCTAGAATCTTTTAATTAGTTTTAAAAGGCTTTCAGAACCTGCAGGTAGTGTTTAGGGTGTTTTATTTTTATAATTGGTTACTACAATGCTGCGGTCACTTGAGATTTTCTTGTGCTGGCGAGGACAGTGGGAAATATATATCCATATGGGCAAAAGCTGTTGTCAATTTGTTTAGCGTGTTTGGGGGGGAGGCTGGGGTTTTGGCTGACAAAGAGGAGGTATACCGACTTTCAAAACGACACAAAAAAATAAATAAAATTACATTGACTTCCAAGGTCAAAACCAAACTAACGAACATCTGTACTGTTGCTTACATTTTCTTTGATGTAGTCCGTGTGGATGTAGTGCACCTGGTACACTAGTGATGTTTGTTTCTCTAGAGAAGAAAGGGAAGAATATGTATAATTGCTGAAGTGAAACATTGTCTCATTAGAGCTGTGGGTATTTTCCATTAACAGGGGATTTCAACATTAGCTACATTAAAGCCATCATTGTGTCGGCTGTAGGGCACACACACAGGGACAGCCAAGATACTCCAATTACACTAACCAGCATGTGAATGCAGAGTGGGAAGGAATCAGAGCTCCACCAACACAAGTGCATGTTCACTGAAGAACGTGCAGCTCCATACAGAAGGTGTCCTCTTCTAGAATTGCGATGTAACATTTATCTCCTGTAGCGCAAGAGTGTTTTGAAATCAATGTCACATGAAGCGTAGTTCTGGCTAAAGCTTTTGGGTATAAGTGTGATTTGATTACTCCAGCATGAAGATTTTGGTGGCTTAGTCTGGAAGAAAATAAAACATTTGAGTCTATAACAGATATATGGGAGAAGAAAATTATTTCTCCTCTTTGAGAAGACATTATTGTGTCTCTGACACTGTACTTCAAATCCGGTCTTTGAACCTTTTGAGATTTCATGTCTTTTTTTGGGGCTAAAGTACCAACATGAGCAGTGCTTTGTTGTAACCTGTACTCAAAACCATCATTGATTTTTGTTCCCTCTAGATACAATCGATAGGTTGAGCTGTACTTAAAGCATTGCCTTCCAACTCATTAGAAGGCCCCGAGGTTAATGGCATTTACCACTGGTTAGTGAGGTTTACCACTCAGACGTTTAACAGGGTTGCTAAACCCTACTGGCAGTGTTAAAAATGACTCAAAGCTTGTTTGTTCCTTCGAGTAACTCAAATAGTAGTTAAAAGCAGTTTATTCAGCTGAAAAGACCGTCAAGATCCAACACCTCTTATTCCTGCTGCCTGACCTGTGAAAAGCTGTCCCCAGTTGAAGTTCTCCTTCTCCACTGACCAATCAGGCAGCTCCTTTGAACCTCAGTCCCCCACGCACTGCCAAAGGCACATTTACATACCCTAATCACCTTGTTTGAATAGGATTTCTCATCAATAACTTCAGTTTGTCTTGACCCTTTTAAGTATTCGAGAGTGGAAGCTGAAGTTTTGCAGAAAAACATGTTGGATTTATGCAAGATCCTATGTCAGTCATTGCTAAAGCTCCACAGCAGTTGCCTCCAGCAGGTGCTCATCATAAGCTTGCTCCATACTCCTACAACTCTTTGTATAAAGACATGCCTTTGTCAGCAATATTAAAGTGCAGCTCTGGGTGTTGCAGCCTTCACTTGTCTGTCTGTGGGTTATCCCTGTACATTGCATTTAAGTGTCACCTGAACAATACTCGCATGTATTCCCTGCATTATCTCGATTTGAATACAACAATGAAGATGTAACTAATGGCTACTGTGTAAGGCTTTGCATTAGCTTGATCTTCCCAATTTAAAATTTAAGAAGTCTCAGCTGTCATTCGCTCATTGAAGTTAAATCTCCACATTAAGTGATTAATCTCTCAGACAGGAGAGGGGAATAGGTGCTGCAGCCAGCACTGTTGCCTTTTCCACATGTGTTGATCTGAGTTTTAAAAGCAGGGTGTCTGCAATAATAAATTTTGCTCGAATGAAAAACTTGAACTTAAGTGAGAAATGCATATCACATTTTAATATACAAAATACATTTTTTAAAAATCCATATATAGTGATATATGCTTCCAAGAACTTCCAGCTCAACTGCTGAATGTGATGTTGCACTTCAAGGTAATGATGGAACTGAAAAATGAAGCATCTGAATTCCTGAAACGAAGGAGAAGTGAAGCACATCTGGATGTCTGAACAGTGAGAGGAAACCCCACATCTTGATACCATGACAACACAGCTTACTGCCTCAGTGTTGTCGAGTTTAAAGTGAATGGTTTGAAACATGACTGGAACAAGGAAAACAATACTCCTTTGAGCTGGGATAATAAAGTGAGCTTGAAGGTGTGGCACAGAGCCATGTTTCTCCAGGTTAAACTCTTCTTCCAATCAAACACTGTACTCCCTGTGTGCGAAACAAACCTCCAATAACAATAATTCCCCTTTGAGTGCCACACACTGACACTGTGCTATAAAGCCCATTCTTGCAATCTGCTCTTCACTGCTGTTTCCATTTAAAACACACCGCTGTTAATACAGGCAACAGCATAATCACATCAGGCATATACTGTAGATATTCTTAGGGGGACCATAACTAACTTGCATGCACAGGGATTAGAAATGCTATTTCTTTTTAATTCAGTTCAGTTGGAAGGGTGGTCAAATTGCCCAGCAGATGGGATAAAGCATATGTCTTTAACTGTATAATATGCAAGTGCTTACTTCAGGCTCAATACAGAAAAACAAATTCCCCAAGAATCAAATAAATAATCCTGGTCCTCCATTCTCAAACTCATTATTCTTATTTAATAATGCAAACTTACCCAAGAAAAAATAATATTCTTGTTTTTTTTTTAATGAGCAGTCTACAAATTGAGAATTGTACAGACTGTGACCTATTTTTCTGCATTTCCCGTTGCTTTGAATGATTTTGATGCTACCTGAATCTGAGCAGACTTTTAACAGTGCTGCTGCTGCTGCTGCTGTGGTTGGGTTAGACTGGAAAATACTGAACATGAAAGTTTCCATCCAGCCATTTTCTAAAAACGTTGAACCCAGTTCAGGTTCAGAGGGGATTGGGAGCCCATCCCAGCAGGCAGCAGGCACACGGCAGGGTACACCTTGGACAGGACACCAGTCTATATGGGACTATTGACAGGAGTAAATGGAGCGCCCTCTAGGGGAGGGATGTCAACCATAACACTGGACTATCTCAGAAAACAAGACAACCTGAGCTTTTCATAACCATGTTTCATAACTAGATACATCTGCATAAAGCACATGAATCATAGGAATTCATCTCATGGTTCAGTTTAGAGAAGCACCAAACTCCATCAGTAATTTATTGATTCTCCAGTAAAATGCAATTGCAAAAGGGAACATCTCCAAAATAGATAAAAACCAAAGTCCCCTACCTTGAGGTGAATTCCCCAGAGTAAAATACCACACGTTCATATAAACAAACATGTGTTGTACAATATAGAGAAATATTGATCTAGAAGCCCCAACACCTGAAGACTTTAAAAAATGCCTTTGAATTGGCCAGCAATGGGTTATTTTAAATTTGTAAGAGTGACAAAGAATGGAGTCCCCTTGAAAAGGTGTCTTATTTTACAGTGTTGCAGTTAGCCCAAGACCCTCGTGTAGGGTTAAAACATTAATCAGTCTCTAGGTGGTGGGGCCTGCTCCTGCGGATCAATTTCACTGATTGGTTCCACAATACGCAGGTGGCTGCTCGCCTGTTGGCATTGCAGATCGAAACATGCATGTGTCACCCCATCAGGGTGGTAGTGTTAGTTTCTGACAGACATCAGGATCAAGTGAATTGCTGAGGGTTGACACAGTTGGTAACAATGCTGCTGACAGACAGACGGGCGCTATTTTTATGTAACCGTTATTTGCCGACAGTGACATTTAGGAAAGTGGTAGGCTACTTGTTTTTGTAGTTTAAAAATAGCACGGGAATAAGACGTGATTAATTAAAAAAAACCAACACATTTATGCTAACAATAAACTGGAAATTGTAGATAAAAAATGCAGTGATCAATCGCTATCAATTATCAATGGCAATTCGATAATGTTATGAAGATATCCAGGTGTCTCCTAGGCAGGCAGTCTGCTGTCGATCGGGGTGTGCGCACCTTTCAGGCACAGTTAACAATGCAGGGGGAAGGAGCTGCCCGAGTTTCATTACTGTTCTGATCAGCTCCAGACCGCCGCAGACGAGGGGGGATCAGTCATCATTGTCACTTCTAAATTACTAGTCAGTTCCTATCACACGCTGGAGGAAATGATGCGTACACAGAGCCAGACACTGGCTGTGCGCACGACATGAGAGGGGAGGAGAACAGGTCCCCCCCCACACGAGCCGAAGAGCACGGATCTTCTCAGCGTACGAGTCCTCACACGTTTAGAAATTCACACTTTTCTGTTCGTTCTTTCTAAATTAATGACGAATCTGACATCGGTGGAGCGCCTATTTAACAGGATAAAAATGAAGGCGGTTGTAGGTCTCGGGGAGCCCAGGGGTGAACGTGAATGCCTTTTCTTGCGGGGGTGGTGCCTGGATGAGGTGATTTAACCGGAGGTGGAGGATACCGTGTTTTGTACAGAGCCGTGGCTTGGTGTAGGTGCAAGACACAGCGCTCTCTTTCGGAAGCGTTACCTTCGACAGTGCGTTTCACTACGGTTTGTTCTTATAAGTGCGTGTTTTACGCAAACCTTTTAATAGTAGTTTTTATGTTCTTTTAGTTAAAATAATTTCACACTGTACATTTTATTGGACAGTTTATTAGTGCTCTTCGAAATGCCATTACCCCCTAAGCTAATTTTAATGTCTCATTTGGCTTCACTTATATCTTTTCTTAAAACATATGTTTGCGATACTGGTTTTAAAATCTGTGCAGGGTGAAATATTCTAATGCTTTATTAACAAGCAATACGACCATGGACAACACATACTGTGCTCAAGAACAAATGAATTATGGAACATGAAATTACAGCTATTATCAAAACGGATATTAACAAAAATGTCCCAACTCACTCCACACATTTTATATCCACACCGGACAGGTAAAATAACTAATTCCGACAGAGTGGCGTAGTTGAGAGAAGAGCAACACTAAATTATCACCCCCCGCATGATCTGTAGGAAAGGAAGGGGGAGGGGTGCAATTTGCACGCGGGCTCCCAAATTACCTGCCGGTAGTCAAGGCAACGTATTATTCAGAACTGGAAAATCTGATATTTATAATTTGAGTGGAAACCTTGAGAAGCCACTGCGCTTTGAAGTTTTCATTAAGTACTTATGACTATTATAATAGTGCACCCCACACACACACAAGAGACGTATGCCTTAATCAGATAGCTGTATTATGTTCTTTAAAAGAGTTTCGCCAGCAATCGTGCCTTTAAAAGCTCAAACTGCAAGTAGTTGTCTCTGAGATAGCCATAGGTAACGACATACTGTATAGGTTCTCCTGTGATTTGTGAGACTTTATTTTACGTTTAACAGATAAGAAGCCTTACCTGAATGAATTTCGCTTTATCTGTTAAATAGATATCGAAGGGTCTGCTTGTCTGAGTGACGTATGGTCTGTCAGTGTTGATCTCTACATCTCCCACATCGAACTACTTGGGCAAGTTTGGTATTTATTCCGACACGATTAATCATTAATATCTCACAGTAGTCAGTACAGGTCCTGCTTGTGTCAAACCAAATGAAAAGCAACAGTCTGGGCGATCTCTGCAGGTTAGGCTTATGTTTTTAGTCCTATTAATCTTTTAATAACCGTCACGTTTTACTAAACAAACCCCAGGTAAATTTGATTAATGGTTAATAAAATGAAAATGATTACAGTGTCAAATTTGCTATTTATATTTAAGCATTAAAACTTTTTTATTTAATGGTACAAGTATACACTTGGAAATTCCAGTCCTGGTCCTTTGAACTGTTAATGTCTGGTTTTATTCCAGCTGAGACCTGAATTACTCAATTAAAACCCTTAATTATGCTAGTAATTGTCTGATTAGAATTTTGTTTTCATCTCCTTGAAGTCTCTCTATTTCAAGTATCTCATTCATTTTATGGATAACTTGAAGTATCCAGAGCCTTGAGGCTAAAAAGGGTCTAATTAGGAGCTGCTGAGCTGAGGTAATGGTTCGATTAAATCGCCTGAAGCTGAAAGCACTGGGGTCAGGAGACCTTCATGTCCTGTTGGACCAGAGTCCAGGTCCATCTTGAAGAGTCTGTGTGTGTGTGCAGGTGTGCTGATCTCTTTAGAATATTAACACAGGAAGAGCTGGAAGACTTTAAATGGATTCTGTCAAGTCAATGATGAGCTGATTTAGGTTGTTAAAAGCTGTGGTAGAATAAACACCCAGACACTAGAACTGACCACCCCTGTCCTGTTATCACATGGTTTAGGAATCTGTCATCTGCATCATTTCCTGTCAGCCGGGCCTAACAAGAAGTAATGTCTTTGCTGTTTCGAGAAGCACAGGACCCTGTCATTTTAAAATGATATAAAGTGCATGAGGTCACGCATGAGAACATTAAGCACACAGCGGAGATGACACAAACACGACAGGACCTGGAAGGGAAGCCTCATGTAGGCACTAATGCATAAGAATGATAATTATGCTATGGGCACATAGGCAGGGTTATTAAATTGGACAATTCCATTGCGTTAGTGTGCATCTGTTTTGACAGGCTGGTCCTGTGGAGCGTGCTAGCATGAGGTTTGCAAAGGCTGGTGCAATTACAATCTGCTCAGATTGAACAGATAATTTATCTCAGGATTAAAAATTAATTTTAGTTCAAAAGGATTTTCTTCAAAATCATAGTTTATCTTCTTTTTTCCACTGTTTAATTTTTTTTCTTTTTAGCCCTATGTGTGTGTTTGTGTCTGTGTGTGCCCTGTGATTGACTGGTGTCCTGTCCGGGTTGTATCCTGCCTTGAGCCTGTTTGCTTGCAAGGATAGACTCTGGCTCCTCCAAGACCCTGTGTTGGATAATGTGGTTAGAATATGGATTGATGGAAATGTTTCATAATCTTTTATTTTATCAGGTGGGTTAAAAGAAATTCTCAGTTACACTAACTTCCTGGAACCTCTACTGGATGAAAATGAGAGAAGTAACTTACTCAAGATATAACAACAGTTTCTCATTTGGGATTTGTACCCAAGACCCTCCTGGCCTGTATGTTTCTAAGCAGAACCACATGTGGCTCTGCTACCTTGTTGTTTAATCTGTGAAAGGAAAAGAAGGTGTTTCTGCTCCAATTGTTTGCTCATTCATTCAGTCTGAATTGGTCACACAAATCAGCTGGAGAAAGCAAACATCCAACCCTCCTTTCGGCGCTGCAGGACAGCACAACCTGAGTGTTTGTAGTGAATGCATGCCCATAAGCATTTGCTAGGAATGTTTTTAACACCGTTTTTAAGACGTTTTTCAATTTATTCCCGGCTAATACTACTTTGGCTATGCCAATAGAGAATTCTGGGATCAATTCTCAGTTCTGTTCTATATTTTATTATGTTTCTTTGTCACACTTTACAAAGGCTGCAAAAACAGATGGTGTATTTATCTACAAAAAGGTGGTTTTTTCCCCTGATTTCCATATGTAATATCCTGTGCAGTTATTGTACATCATCAACGCGTCTTGTTCTGTTCTATGTTCTAGTCACATCAACAATGTTAATTTAACAAGGTGTCGTTGCCCAAGAAGTGGAAGAAGAAGGCTTCTGCAATTCTCTCTCCTTAGAATGGAAGTCAAATCAAAGTGCCTGTGGTTTAGAACAGCATGTCATGGCCTGAAGCACAATGAGGCAGGCTGGAAAGTCCTCCAGCGCCCCCCATTGAGCTTCCGCTAATGAGTTTTTGATCTCCAGCTGTACCTCTCGGATACTTTATGAGCCCACCTAGAAGAGAGCAATTGTCCTGAAAAGACTGATCTCCTCAAGCCCTGAAGGTGGCAGTGTAGAGTAGTTCTTGTACTTGGGTTCTTCCTTCTGATTCAGAAGGTTGTAGGTTCTAATCCTGAATCAAAGATATTGTTGCTGTACTCTTGAGAAATTTTCATTCAAATTTGCTTTAGCAAAGCCATCTATCGAAATATGTCCAATACAAAAGAAGTGGTGACCTCTGTAATCAGGTTGGATGTGTCTATCTTATAACTGAAGCACTTCTTGACAGGTGTTTATAGAAAGGCCCTGAAACTGAAATTTCTCTCTCACTCACTCTTAATTGCTAGTATAGTTGAATGAAATAGAATCCATCTGTTGTGGCCAAGGAATGTTTAACAAAGGCTGTACCGTGAACTACATGCAGAATTGAAATGATCAAAATGCTGAGAAACTTGAGGAGTATCTCCAATATTTTCAGACTCTGCCTTAATTAGGAAACCAAAACTTTAAATTAGTATGAAATCCGTAAGATCCAGTAGCCCTTAAGGAATTGTTGAAACCCTTTATTTAAAAACTGAATTTCATCACTGTTCTTTTTCTCCTGCCTCCTTGACTTTTCTATATTCTAGTTAAAGGATCCTTGGTAGATTTCTTTTAAATATATTTAAATTGCATGAAGTATGGCACATTGGAATGGCGGTTCTAGTATCCTGGGTTTGAATCAAGACTGTTGTGCCTTCTGTGCAGAGTTTGGTGGACAACACTGCAATGTGGAAAACACTAGGGTTCATACGTTATACTTCATATTCTATCCTTCCATTTTCTAACTGATTTATCCAACACAGGGACACAAGGGAATGATACTGCCTGGATGGGATGCCAGTCTGTACGGCACACACACAGCAGGGCCAATATGTCTTTGGATTGTGGGAGGGAACTAGAGCGCCTGGAGGAAGCCCATGCAAACACAATGGCAACATGCCACACAGACAGAACCACACAGACAGAACCCCATGCCTGGAGCTGAACCCGGGGCCCCAGCATTGCGAGGCCATAATGCTACCACTGCGGCACCAGACGTTATATTATGCATCATTATCATCCACTACACCAAATCATGTTCCTTCTTTTCAGAAGGTATCATATTCTATTAAGCCATTCAATCACAAAATCCAATATTTAAAACATTCTAATGAAGAAATAATTTGAAGAGGTCCAACTAGGGAGCTGCGTCAGGGTGCTCAGGCTGCAAAGGAACAGGTAAAGGTTTATTCCAAGCTGAAAGGAAAATAAACAGGTGACATACCTGAAGAAGACTCTACAACCGAAACTTTGTCTTTTCTTTTCCTTTCAGCATTAAAAAAAATAATTTGCCTTCTGCAAATATGCAAACCCTCTCTCAGACCTTACTCATTACTCAGACATGGAATGCGGGGGCGAGAGTTGGGGAAGATTCACTTTCTACCATCATGTACGTCACCTCATCCACCTGTAACCTGTGTCACCATGGCAACCTCTGCTGTTTGTTAAAGGGACCGCTTTTACAAACAAACGGTCGTTTGCGTGGAAGGTGTTAATCTCTCAAAATGCACCTTTTAGTAGGAATATTAACACTGCATAAACGTGCATGAAAGTAGTTACCAGAACAGTTTGAAGTGTTTTTTGCTAAAGTTTCTGTGACTAATTTAATTCTATTTCCCCATTTGTCTTCCTTGGGGTTGATTGAATTTTACTCTGGTTCTATAATTAAGATGTGTGTCAGTTTTCTCTTTAAAGAAAAAAAGACAAGGATAAATTTAAAATTGCATAAAAACATATGATACATTTATAAACATATGAACAACATCTGCATTTTATTTTATAGAATTTTTAAAATAATTTGTTTCAGCACAATATTGTGTATTTTAATACACTTGATAGAGGAGTTTGTGAAAAACAAGATTAAAAAAAGGTGGACAGACTTTTACTGAAATTTTCTGCCAGGATGAAGAAATGTATCTGGGGAATTAGGAGTCAGGATGAATGCACCACTGCTGTCTACTCATTTAGAGCAAAAGAGAAGAAAGCTGTAACAGAAAGACTTCACTACAGATTAAATGAACCTGAAGGGTTGGCAGTTGATTTTAAACGTTCTTTTTAGGTTCTGAAAATCTGCTGCATTCTCCTGTGCATTAATGATTGGTGATGGCTGATACCCAGGTTATGCTGTTGTATTGAGTTGTGTGTTAATAAATGACGAAAGAGGAGATAGTTGAGTATTCCATTTCCTTTTGTAAACAATGGACTGTAAAAATCACTCCATGGATAGACTAGGCTAGAGGGGTTAGTTGCTTATTTCTCAACCTCACTCCTCCCTGTAAATGGTTACCCCTGCTGATCTTTTCATGACTGGGATAAGAGACCTCTGAGCAAGGCTGGGGTGGTCAGTACTGGGATAGGAGATCTCTGAGGAAAACCAGGCAGCTGCTGTTGGGGGGGGTTTTGGACAAGTAGGTGACGTTATTCCTACTGGAAGAGACTTTCCAGACCAGTACTGCAGTAAGGTAGCCAGGGCCACTGGGCTGTAAGAGGTGCCATCCTCATACTTGGTCAAGAATGATCCTAGACAAAGAGACACCTTTCATAAAAGCAGGAGTGGGTTTCTTGATTAAAAGTATTGTAAAGCACACCATGAAGCTCATCCCTGAAGCACAGAGTATACGTTGAAATGGTCATAATATTGAATGAAAGTTCCTGGTCCTGAGAGACTTTGGAAATGTGTGCTTAAACTCACAACAGTTATCTTAAGCAAGAGCAGCTTTAATGTATAAATTAATGAACAACAGGCAACAAAATATGATATGTCATTCAATACAAATATTTATTGAAAACAGCATCAGGCAAATAAATTAGTTTGATGATATTATACATAGCAAGCCATGTTTTAAGTTGTTCATTTTTAGTGATTTTGTAATGAAGGCAAAAGCTTGACCTTGTCCTGTCTTAAAGTTTTACAAAATAAATGTAGTGTTCTTGGACCTGACAGTAATCCTAATGAAACTGGAGGGCCACAGGTGCAAATACAATGCTGAACATGTTTTTCATGCTTACCCATCACATATAAGAAAAAGGCTTTCCACTCTTATGCTGTTTCAGTTCCTGTGGATACATTCAGGACTGCCTCCAAACAGACCTCAGTTCAGATGTTTTGAGATGTTTGATATTTCTTGACTCATGGCTGCCCCAGGCAAACTGGAGCTGCACATTTATAACAGAGATAAAGTGTGGAAAGAATTAATGAGACTTCACAGCACCTCCAATTTATTTATTGCTGCTGTCTTTGTAAACCATTGCATGAATGTGACACCCCGTGGTCAAAATCGATGTACCAACACTGGTCAGGTACCAGTGTCTGTTCTTCCTTTGAAGCTGAAATCAGAAATCCTTCACATGCTTACAAGACAACCTTGACCCTTCGAAGGGCCATGGCAGATGGAACACCCCCTTCCTTGGAATGAGCCAGGGAGCAGCTGCAAGGGTGATGGCTGGGTGGGGGAAGGAGTGAGTAGAGGGATGGGTAAGTGGTGTTCTGGAGGGGAGCTTTTTATCAGGACATTTATTTTTCCACATGACAGCGGAAATGGGGGAGATTAGGGTTCAACCTTTTCCAGGACGTTTGTTTAGAAGGCCATTAAGTGAAATGAAATCAGACTTATTTGTTAACATGCAATGCCGGCTGCCATAGAGCTAACGTCAGTCATGGCAACAGGTCACAGAATAAGTGATTTAAAATCAAGCGCCTCTACAGCCTGTCACTTAAAAGCTTTCTTCTAACACATAATTACTGCATAAACTGCCAAATTACATACTGTGAAGAGAAGTTAAAAAGTTTCTCTCCCAATGCACTTTCCCTGGTTATTACTTTATTATTTTAATCCACAACCACTGTGCATTTAACTTTGGGGCTTTCTTTTCAGACATCCATTACACCTCCTGAGCTCGAGTACACTGACTCAAGAGCGGACATCATAAAGCAAACTGGAAATGAACCAAATAGCAGTACCAGCAAACTGTTTGTGCATCTCTGAGTTGGCGGGATCATTTCATCCATAGAGTCAAACGTTCATACTACAGCAGCTTAGATCACAGCAAATGGAGAAAAGTCACAATTATGTAATTATGCAGTTTATTCCGACTTTATTGAAGTGAAGTCGGTATAATTTGGCTACAGGGTTTCCTCCGGACTAAAAATCTTGCGTCTCCAACATGCACACAAGAATGAAAGAAGGATGTGTCGTCAGAGGGCTGGCACAGAGGGGCTCAATCTTCTCAGTCCCCACTTTCACTTCCCTGCGTCCGTGTTCATATTTTTGCGGGGGTGGGGGGTCGCTAAGTCAGGCGGTCCGAGTTCATCTTGCGGAGCTTGGCGGGCAGGTTGTTCTCGGGCCGGGGCCCCGGGCTGGGGGCGATGGGGATCTTCTGCTGCAGGTCGCCGGTGGACTGCGTCATAGGCTCGGCGCTGACCTTCAGGGCCTTGAGCTGGAGTCTCTCCTCGCCCTCCCCGTGGTTGGGCACGGAGCTGATGCGCTGCAGCTTGAGCGGGAGGTCGCCCGTGCTGCAGGCCTTCTCCGAGTTGTGGGAGCTCATGCGCAGCACTCTCCTCTGCAGCTCGTCCTTGCCCGAGCTCATCCTCTGCAGCTTGCTCGGCAGCCTGCCGGCCCGCTCCTCGATGGTGTCGATGCAGTCCACTGAGAAGACCCGCTCCCTGCGGCCCCTGATGTCGCCCAGCGGGGGGGTGGGCACCGGAGAGGGGAGAGACATCTTCTCCTCGTACTCCTTGACGCTGTAGGGAGGGGTGGGCACCTCGAACGTGGCATGGAACTGGGAGTAATCCACTCGGAAAAAGCCCTCCTCCAGAGACATGACCGGCAGGAAGCGGTGGCCCCACAACACTTCGTCCTCAGTGTATGAAGTCCTGGCCTGGCATGTCATTCCTGGAGAGAAGCCAACAACACAGGATTGGTAGAGCCTGCTCTCACGTCTGGTCAGCTAACAGCTGTGGGCCGTCTACTGCACCGTGATGACAGGGAGTTTTACATCATGACTATATCCTGTAACACCCGTGTGGACGGCTTGGGCGATTGTCAGTACCCCCTGCCTCTAATTGATCTGCGATTACCTAGATAGCCTCTGTGGTGTCTATCCCAGGACTGAAGCCCCCACCCAGCGCTCTGTCTGGAGAGTCTCTGTGCGCCTCACTGTGCTCCTGCCTGGTCTAGCTCTTCCAATATTGGCCCCTCACCCTGTTTCCTGATGCCTGAGTTCTGAGAACCTCTCTGGCTTGTTGGCTTGGGGACTACCCATCACCTCGCCTGCCTGATCCCTCTCTCCAGCTCCCCACTGATCTCCACCCCTGCCTGGGCTGGCTCTCCCCCTGACCGCTGATTCATTACACAGAGCATAGCTCCAGAGGCGCTTTGCACCAGTTAACAGGGTCGACTCTGAAAGCACAGCTGTTGCAAAAAATAAAGAAATGTCTTTGATTTTCACCAAATACTATTGGAAATCAGTGAATTTTTTTTTTCAAATTGAAGTGGGCCAACAACAAGAACAACAAAAATTCTGAAAGTCTATTTTTCATTTCTAGTGTTTATGTTCAGATTACTAGGGGAAAAAAATGTTGACAGCAGAGAGAGTGCTGGCATGAAAGTGGGTCACATTGAAATACAAAAGATAATTCTGGTCATAAAAATAGTCCATTTATTGCTAGCTGTGCATACAGCTCTTATTGACCATTAATAAGAAATACTTGATAAAAACATTATCTCCCAATATGTCTGAATTTAAGACATACATAAAAGCATTATGCTTTATTAAATCCATGCAAAATACTTTTGGATTTTTAAAAATAATGCATGAACTGAATAAAAATTCCACACATCCACCTCATCCTTCATTCATGCTTCCAGACAAAATCCAGCTTTACCCTTTGCAACTTGCATTTTTTTCAAAGGTTGGATATTGATATTATTCCCACTACAAATGGGCATCCAGCAGGGACCTGACACTGCTGTTACAGCCAATGGAGCTACAGCTGGTGCCCAATCAGCCTGACAGGGGAGGCTATTGTATGCAGAACTCTGCCAGAACCTGAAATCCATTTGCTCAGTGCGCCTATGGAGAATCCCAGTCTGATGACATCATCAAACAGAAGCACGCCTCGTTTGAATGAGGAGGACCCTTGTGTGAGTGTGTGCTCTGGGTGGAGATCTTCAGCTGAACCATGTGGGTGTTGCTCCCTGTTCTCAGTGCAGGAAAAGTAAAAATTATAACACTGCCAGATACTGCGATGACCTGGGGAGTAGAAATTCAATATGTTTCAATTGAACTTTGCAATACTCTGATTTTTTCAACTTTAACATCTCTTTAACAAGAGACCGTAAAAGACAGGAAACACAAAGAACCATCACCGCTGAATGCAGCAGCCTCAAATTACATCGTGAGGACTGAGATTGTTATTGCTGTTATTATTCCTTCAGCCACAGACACTGAATGGAAGGAAGGGCTGACAGCTGCTTGTCGAATGAAGACTGTGCACCGGGGCAAACAAACAAGCCCACATGGCAGCAGCCAGACCAGGCACTGGCTGAGCTGTCACCTCCAAACCACGTTTCACTTTGACAAGAAAACAAAGCGGCCTCGTCTTTCTTTCATTCTTCCTTAAAACACTAGGCCCCCACTTGCTGAGAACATGAAATGCATGACTGATGAGCATATAGTGGAAGAAACATTGGCGTTGCCTCGACGTACCTTAAATTGATCAATTAGCTAGATTATCTCAATGCTAGGATGGATTTAGAATAAGTATCAAGTAACCACAAGTATCAAACCACAAGGATAGGTCAACAAGCAATATTTGTTCCACTTCATATAAGCTAATAACACAGCTTTCAAATAGTTCAACACTTAAAATTGTTTTATGATTTATGTTATATATTGAGATGTTAAATGTTCAATTATATTTGAAAAACCTGATTTATAATAATTTCCTGATATAATGTTGCCTCATAACATACAGGTACAGTAGCTCCTGAAATCCTTGCACTGATGTCCTGTTGAAATTTTGCAAAGACTTCCAGATTTTGGTCTTGAATGCAAGATCATGAAGGGAATCTCTCCCTCTTTTATTTCTGAGCTCCTGATGAATTCCACTCTCTTGCTCCCTGGTTCTTGAGACCCTATATAAAAGATCCATGTTCAAATTTCCCATTGGCCCTTACCAATCATGCCCTACTTATAATCCCCATCTCTGAACTGGCTTCATTACTCTGTTCTCCTCCCCACTAATAGCTGATGTGTGGTGAGCGTACTGGCGCATCATCCAGGTGGGGCTGCAGATTGGTGGAGTAAAGCGCCTTGAGGGGAGTGTCCAGAAAAGCGCTATATAAGTGTAAGCAATTAATTATTATTATTAAAAGACACGAACTGGTCCACCCAATACCTTTAATAGATTCATTGTTGGCTCATTTAACTCTGCCCTGGAAGCTAGGAGAATCTAGCTTCTGGCTGTAATTATTCAAAAGACCACAGAACAGCAACACACTTTCTGCAGATGTTTAAGTTTACTCAAAGCATGGGCTGGGTGTGCACCCATATAAAAAAATGTAATTGTTTCTGTGGTTTGTGATATTTCTTCTATCCTATATAGTGTAACAGCTATAACCACTTTCCAACACCCCAGTTAGTGCTGCTGTAACTGCATTCTGTCACAGCAGCAACATTACACAGCTGTTAAATATAGTGCTAGATACCCTCAGGCCAAAATCGGCTGTTTGAGATTGGCTCTGAATATCATAGAATATTATAGAAGCTGTTGTATTAAGGATGGCTGTCTTTCATCTGTTATTAGTTATTAATTTGTGATCTGTGGAAAACATGAGGCCGTCTAGTTACAGATCCTACAGAAAAAACTTGAAGATCTACCTGATTTTTGTTTGTGCCCACAAATAAGTTACAAAAATGGAGATCTGCATATTTCATATTTCATATTTCATATTTCATGTTAGTGGGGCCAGCAGGGGGCGCTCACCCTGTGGTCCATGTGGGTCCTAATGCCCCAGTATAGTGACGGGGACACTATACTGTAAACAGGCGCCGTCCTTCGGATGAGACGTAAAAAAAAACAAGGTCCTGACTCTCTATGGTCATTAAAAATCCCAGGGCGTTTCTCGAAAAGAGTAGGGGTGTAACCCCGGTGTCCTGGCCGAATTTCCCATTGGCCCTTACCAATCATGGCCTCCTAATAATCCCCCTCTATGAATTGGCTACATTACTCTGCTCTCCTCCCCACTAATAGCTGATGTGTGGTGAGTGTTCTGGTGCACTATGGCTGCCATCGCATCATCTGTTTCTTGAAAGATGCCAGAAAATAAGAATCAGTGGGTGGTAAGAACTCTTACTCAGGAGCGTGTCTTCCAGGATGACTGAGCACAGTCATGTCATCTATCTGTCAGTACCTTCAGTCACCACATCTGAACCTAGTCGAGCATTTATGGGATATTCTGGAATAACATCTGCGACAGCTTTTTGCATCTCTATCAGGCAGTCCCGAGATGAGTGGCTTTCTCATGGAAGAATGTTGCTGCATTCCTCTTGCAGGAATCCAGATGCTGGTAGATTCTGTGCCATGTTGCCTGATGGCCCAATTAAGTCACTGTTTTTTGCATTTTGTGTCTACTACCTGTATCATAGTCAACATTATCATTAGTCTACAATCGTGATTTAAGAACAGGGTTGAATACACTGAAAAGGACTACTCTTAGAAGCTGGACAGACCTGCTATTACTGTTTCTTGTGTTTGATTTAGATATATACATGATATTTTGCTTATAGACAGCTAAATGGTTTGGCTGTACTCAGCCTCTATCAATACATTTGCAGCCCGAGACACTGATATTGAAAAACTCAGCTGATGTGATGTTATGTCTTCCTTGTTGTTTCGCTCTCCTTTTTTCTGTGTTGTTCTTTGACTGAAATACTGTGATGTACATTGTGCATTTCTGGAAGAAGTGCATGTGCTCTGTTTTGTTCTATAATAGCTTCTGTGTTTCCTCCCTTGTCGTGCTGGGTTTTAAATAAATACAAATAAAACATCAAACAAAAATCTACTGTATGAACATAATTATTATTATTGTCTGCTCCTTTTTGTGCTTGGCAATTTGCTGCCGTTGTGTGTGATCTTTAATTGAAGGTTATTCTTTTTAATCCAAAAGAGGCTACGTCACACGCAGAGGTAAAGGTTGAAAGAGACAAAGCCTTTGTAATTTGTTAAAAGAGATAAAAAATGCTTCCCAAGTAAAAGTAAAAGAAAACATTTTCCCAGGTGGAGCACATCAATTCAATAATTACCAAACTGTGTTTGTTTTCTGTAAGTATGGTAAGCCACAGTATGGCCTATTTAAAAAGCCCAAAAACTGGTGAAAGATTCACGCCACTTTTTCTGTTGCACGTGAAAATGGAGCTATCAAATACAGAGACTGACAGACGAGGATACCTGAATAAAACTGCAAGGAGGACAAGCAGCTGCAATTGTCCTTTTAAAATGATAATGAGGGATGCTATTACCATGAAAATGGATGGCTTTTGTGATGTGTTGGTTAAACAAAGTTCCTTTTTAAAGAGTGTAAAGCCCAATGGACTGGAGGGCTGTGTAGCTGGAGGAGAAGAAGGCAATTCTTCTGATGAGTATGAATGGATGTCCTGTTGTTTTGTTCTTCATTATGAGTCCTTGTCCCCTATCTCTCTTCTCTGCACTCCTTCAAATCCAGATGCGTCCTAATTGTGCTGTATTCACAGGAGAGGTGTATTGATCCCAGCTCACTGAAGCACTGGGCCTCCACCAGGGAATGAATAACAGCTCAACAGAAAGTGGCGCACCCACTTGAAGAAGGTCCTTCTTCAGAGCACCTGTTCATCAGCCAGCGGTGACCGGGAGTCTCCAAGCAGGAGTGCTCCACTGGGGGTTTGGATGGGATTCAAATCGCTCAGGTTAACTTCTGTTGCCCCAGAGGAAAGCCTGCCTAGATGGTAGAGTTAGCCAGGATTATATTGGATTGGCACACCGGTCTGTGGGGAGATGGGTGGTTTACCACTGTAGGCCCTGAACCCTGTATTATTTGCAACTAGACACGGATGTACAATGAATTAATTTAATATGATGAGTGATGGTGGTTAAGTCCTCATTCTCACATGGAGGGTAATTAGTAATGTTTGGGGATATAGGGGGCTTCCACAGTGCTAGCTGGGGCGGCTGCAAAGAAGTATTTTGTTTGTAAAACTGAGAAAATCTCCTAAATAAAGCTTCTGCACTTACTTTGACACCCATTGTGAGTTTTAATGTGTTCAGATCCTTTGAGTTTAAACAAACTGCAAACTTAACTCTGGAGCATGAAGCTTTGCAAATCGCCTAGCTAATGAGATTAAAAAGCACATATATTAAGCATGACTCGTTTTTAATTAAAAAGTGCGGCTCATCAGTTCTGATGGAACACAGTGTAGTGGGAAGAGGCAGTACAAGCTTCACAACCCACCCCAACAGCATGATTTTCTGATCTGACGTGGCACAATAATGATTTCCTTTTCTTTGGAAATTAATTCCTTGACCTTTTCCTCCAGATTACAGTGCTTCAGAATCAATAAAGCACTTAAGAATCAGAAGTACAGATGTTATCTCCCAAACGGGTCTACAGACGTGGAAAGTGTATCCACATCAGAGGTGCAGGGAAACAACTGTTCCATTTAATCTGTCATAGGGGACTGCAATAATCAATTACAAATAACTATATTGATACTAACTAGGGAATAAGGAATAGAGCGCTTTTTTCATATTGTTGATGATTTAAAAATGTCTATCATAATGTAGGTTACAAGCTGGATGTAATGATGTATGTCCTGAAAATGAAAGTCCTTACTAGTGTTTGATGTGTTGTATCATACTGCATGTCTTTCAGTTTCATTGAAACTGCCTCTGCAAAACATTTGCAGATCTACCGCAGATCATGTGCGAACAACGTGACAAGTCAGAATGTTTATCACAGGAATTTTCTGAAAGTCATTAAACGCGCCTTAAGCTACAAATACAGCAAGACGTCCCAAAAATGTGGAAAACACCCTGGCGTCCTGGCCAAATTTCCTGCTGGCCCTTACCAATCATGGCCTCCTAATAATCCCCATCTATGAATTGGCTACATCACTCTGCTCTCCTCCCCACTGATATCTGATGTGTGGTGAGCGTTCTGGTGCACTATGGCTGCCGTCGCATCATCCAGGTGGGGCTGCACATTGGTGGTGGTGGAGGGGAGTCCCCATTACCTGTAAAGCGCTTTGAGTGGAGTGTCCAGAAAATCGCAATATAAGTGTAAGCAATTATTAATTATTATTATTAAGTCCAAAAGAAATGCCTGGAAATGTATATTGCAAGTGCTAGATGAGGGAAGAAATAGTGGAAATCTTCAAATGTTACCTTGCCGATGTTATTCTAGCAGGTATGAAACAAAAGAGCAAAAAGGCCATTTTGACCTCTTTTCTGTAATGTTAGTTGCTGATTCTGCGCAGCAGAGAGCAGCCGGGGAGTGACCAGTGATGTGAGCAGCGGTGTGCACAAGTGGCATGCACGCAGCAGAGGATCAGCAAAGCTCTTTTGTTCTTCTCGACTATGTGTGCGGAACATGTTATCGCCACGGTGTGACACAATATCCTGCTCCAGCTGTCTTTCCTGGAATCGCTGGAGCACATCGCCGTTACAATGGAAAAAAGATTGTGAAGCACCAATTACATAACAGCCGTGCAATCCCTTTGACTCCATAAAACATATCGCTTTTCCATCGCTCTTCACAGCCTTGTAAGACTGCTTGCGCTCTTTCCCTGTGCCTCTTTATTAGCCTAACAAGGTTAAAGGGTTTAGCTAAAGTATTCTGACTAGCAGGTCCAGTGCAAACAGAACAGTTCATTGTGTGCATGTCTTTGTGTAAGTCAGTGCGTTATCCCTGTCAGCTTCAGGGTCTTGTAAATTTGTCATCAGCTGGCTGAATATCAGTTTTTATATGACACATAAATAAAGTATCCGTGCAAGAGGTACAGCTGAGGTTGATAAAGCATAGTGAGAAATCCCTGCTCTTGTGGCTTGAATTTAAAAGATCTGAAGGGGCACTGACTCTCCCTTCAAAACAAGACAGTTTCCAGAAGAGGTTCATTGTAGTCTGACTTCAGGCAATGAAGAGAAAAAGAAATCAAGGTTTTGGCCTTGACTGTAGTCTTTATTTTAAAGAATAATGACATTTAAGAATCTATGTTAATTTGTCTTTTTTTTTATTTGGCACCACCATATTTTTTCTCCAATTCTGCTAGGACCCCTGCCCCAGCACGAGGGGTAGGACAAGTGTGGGCTGTGTTACTGGAGCTCTGTGGTTGCACAGCTCCAGTCCTGGAGAACCACAGAGATCTGCAGGGTTTCGTTCCACCTTTGCCCTCAACGACCTCACTCAGCTAATAGGCAGCTTTTGCACTTTTCAAAGGTCTTCGGCTGCTGATTCCTGGAAAACCTGCTGGATTCTGGCCCTCAGAGGCAGGATTTGTGCTGTAGCTAAACCAAACCAGGTGCTGCAGCTCACATGCTCTCCTGCCTGCCAGTCTGCCTTGGCTTTGAAGTTTCTGTGCAACAGTACAGCACCATGAGGGATAGTGGGAGCCCGTTTCATCCTGACTTCCTCCTGAGAGCTGCTATTCCTGACCTTCTCTTAAAGAAGGATTAGCCTGCCAAACCTGTGTGTTAATTTTACATTTTCAACAAAGCACTTTTTCTCCAGTTTACAGCTGGTTTAGACTTTATTAGCTATGGATCTGTCAGACTTCCACTGTGCTCAACCCTACTGGTGAATTATAAATTATTTAATGCAGTACATTTGGCTCTGGAGTTTCCAAAAAGCATAGAACAGAAGGGGATGATGAAGAAAGGAAAAAAGAGAGAAAGTAGCCTCTAACCTGTTGTTTCCACAATGCCTTCCAGGATAACGACGATCTCAAACTGCTCGCTCATCAGAGACCTCTGGGAGAGATCAAAGAATGGGCTCTTGGGGTTGATCTCGTGGCAGATCGTGAGAGGCGAGACGAGGAACAACTGGTCCGCTCCCGTCCCGAAGCCCACATCCAGCTCACACTGGTCCAGGGGGAGGAACTCGCCCTCCGGTGTCTGCCTGGACTGCAAGAAGACAAGCACAGCGATGAGCGAGAGCTCAGGCCTCAGGTCCCCGCAGGAAGGAGCTGCATGCAGTTCCATCAAAATCGAAGTTCTCAGTGGGTGACGGACTAGTCTTCATGTGATGCACTCAAGCTAGACTGCACTCCAGCACCCCATATAGAATGTCTAATAGCTGTCATAATCTATAGCTAGATCTTATGTTTGAATTTCGGCAATATAAGAATATAAGATAATGATATAGAAATGTTGCAATGCCATTTAGCTGAAGTCAGATAAGCCCTTTGTGTAAAGAAGTGATCCATATGTTCAGTTCTCCATGCACTCCTACATAGTCACTGGGTCTTTGTTTCATCACTGGTCATGAAGCAGTTCTGTGGTTGACTTGGAAATAGTTGTGACAGTCATGTAGTAAAATACATATTTGCTGTTTGGATTTTTGGATTAAGACCTTCCCCTTCAGTGGTTAAAGAGCAAGGAAATATGACAGAAGCCCTGTCATATTGCTGTACTGCTGTACTGACCATAGATATCGCTGGACAACATTTTCAGGAACCTTTCTTGTATCTGTTCGTCATTCTACACCCCAGATAAAACCACTGCCAGGATTCAGGCATACTACACGGTGTAGAAACGGTGTTGGTAACTTATTTATTGACAAGTTTCATCATTTTGCATGGATTTCAACTGCTCAAAGCCCCTTACCTGGGGTGACATTGTGGGCAGGTCACAAAATCAGGAAGTTTCTTGCCATGCTTTTTAAAGAGCACGATACCCAGGGAATCCTCTATTAGTACACCATTAACTCCACTCAGTGTCTCAAGGTTCCTGGCACCATTTATTGTGAAGCTAAGATGAGGTGAGTGACCTTGTTTCTGTTTACAAGGTGCTCATTTATTAGGCTGCGGCTCAGGGTGTATTTGCTTTCCTCTGTGGAGTACAAGCAGATGGAGGCCCACAATACCAGGCTGGTCAACCTCCTGATGTTAGTGCATGGGAAAGGCGTATTAACATAAGGGCACATGTTTCCCCTTTCAGTGGCTAGAACACTAGCAACACAACATAAACTCCTGTACAGTATATTTAACACTTTAAGCCCAATGCTGTGTTTTGCTTGTGCTCTTTTGTGATAAAAAGGAAACTGATTTTCACACAGAAATCATAGAAATGTCCCCGTGGGTTAAACTGACTATTATTCACTATTTAGCTATCTTTTACAACATTGTAAAACAGCCAACAACTTCCCGCATGAAAGTGAAGGAACAGCAGCAGTTGAGCACACAGATCTTCTTTGTTATTTACTTTGTTGGATTTAATAAAAACTTCGATCCACTCACCCACAAAGGGCAACTTCAAATTCCATTATTGACTTACAAATTAAATGACAAACTTGGTGCTTCACGGCAGCCTTCTGTTTCTCGCTACTGGAAACAAGTGGGAGGTGTGGGTCCCAACCTCAATTTAAAGTGAGCCCTGCCCCTTGCATGTACTAAGTCATCACTCAAGGATCTGGAATTCTACCTTGATGCACTTCATGTGCCAAAACACTGTAGAAAAAACAATGCTCATGCTAAAGTGGCTCTTTCACCACGGGGTAACTAATCTAATCTGCCACCATCATGGATAGTGAGAGCAGTTTAAGAGGTACTACCCTTTAAAAAGTTCTTCTATGAACAGGTTTCTTACAACACTGCCATGATACTGAAGTGAAACAGCTGTATAATCATATTGGTTAACCAGACAGTACTAACAGCACAGAACAGGATCACTGGTGGCGTCACCACTGTGTCTCCAGACCAACATCAGTCCTCAGACAGCTCTATACACTCATTTAAAAGCCAGGGCAGGTACAGCTGACCTGACTCAAAATCGTTAAGACCTGATTTACAAGTGCCATTCATTCCAGACTTTCTATCCCCATGAAAGACTCTGCTTTGTTGGGATAATTGATTCATTTTTATTTATGGCACTCAGACTTCAAATGGGAGAGCTTTTCCTTAGCATTTTTTAAGGAAAACCCCAGATGTGCCAGACCCATTGAAGCCTGAATTATTAAGGAAATAGAACCATGAAGGCCCTCTGTATGAGTGTT
This sequence comes from Lepisosteus platostomus, assembly GCF_059453375.1. Taxonomy (NCBI): domain Eukaryota; kingdom Metazoa; phylum Chordata; class Actinopteri; order Semionotiformes; family Lepisosteidae; genus Lepisosteus; species Lepisosteus platostomus. The sequence continues at coordinate 974,070 of NC_142638.1, forward strand.
AGTCATATAGCCCTTCGCAGTGTGCTGATTTGAGAAATGTTTGACTTGTCATGACCAAATTATTTTCTTGAGGACATAACATTGCAGTGCGTGCTGTGAATTAATTCTAGCTGCAGTAGTTCAGTTAAAAGTTTACTGCATATCAAATAACCTGCACTCAACAATTCTAAGCTATAATAGAGTATAATCACTCCAATATGTAAGGTTATTAAGGTAGGAAGATTTTTAACAAGGGGCTCTCATTATGAACCCCAGCTGTGGCCCTAATTCACGTCACACTACCTGTGTTTTCAAAAACTACTTTGCTCCGTTCTTTCCACAGAATATCAAACATTATAGTGTCTGAGATTATTGCTTTGGATAAATGTGTTTCTTAGGTGTCCAGCTAGTATTTATAACCATATTCTTGTTTGTCTTTCCTGGAACGAACTTTGCTGATATCCAAATTACAGTCATAGCATTAGCGAATGAATGGATCTGCAGGAAATACATAGCAAACGCCCAAGAAAACACATATGCAAGGGCCAAGTGTTTACTTTTAATTCCAAATGTGCTGCTCAGAGAAGAACTGTCTTGTTTATAAACATGGAATAACTGCTTTGAAGGGCCTAATGTATAGGTTCTGTAATTACATGCATTGAGAAATTAAACTACACTGCAAAATCAGCAATGTTTCAAATGCAAGTGCACATCTACAGTATATTGAAAATATCCCATGTTGCTGAAGTAATATTTACATAATACATTAACAATTTTGGTAATATGATTTATACATAAGCTTAAGCATTTCAAAGTGTAAACACTACACAATTAAATGGTGTTAATAAACTCTAATTATTAAATATTGTAATGTATTAATAATGGACCTTTTATCTGAAGTGTAACTAAAAACACTGGCACATTTGAGCTGTGGGGGTCTGGATTTCTGCACCTACAGTATGACTTCATAGGGAAGGCTGGGAGGAGTTTTGCACTGCAGGTAAGGAGCTTTGTTGAGACCAGATACTACAATAATACAAACACCCACATAATTAAATAGAGTTGCACGTTCAATTGCACCTGAACAACAGCTGTCCGCAGCCTCAGGGTGTACTGTACATGCAGCTAGGGAGGAGTATTAGCACCCTGTATTGTCTGCATTCATTCACTAAGATGTTTTAGCAGGAAAAAATGAGTTTAATACATTTAGAGACACGTATAATTTATCAAACAATACTGATTACACTTAATCGCCGGTTGAAGTATTCTCGGTCGCGTTTAATGGCAACGTCAGCTCAAAGATTTGGTTCAAACCACCAAATGGAGACAGGCGTGCCGACAAGCGGACCCTGCTGATGTGGGATTAACGCTAGGATGAGAGACTGATTACACTTAATAAAGCAGTGCAGAACCAGGTTTCAGATGCATTGATTTCAGAACATGTCAGCAACTGTACACACTGATTAGCAGCCACTTGTATGAAAGCAGTGTTGGATGACTGTAGCCTGCTGCACACCAGAAGTGCTATGTTATTATTGTCAGTACAGTGGGACAAGAGCCTGAGACTTCCCATGGAGGGGCAGTGAAGCAGTGAACACAAGAGGGCCTCATGTCTTCAAAGAGTTCTTCAAAATGCAAGAGAGAAGCTGGTGGCATCGAGCTACATTCCCTGGTGTTTTAGAGCAACAAAAGGCTTCAAGGAGCCTGTGAAGCTAAAAAACATTAACTGGATATAATCTGTGTTTCAGACTAAGATATGATATTGTTCCATATCAGGCGTATTGCTAGGCAATTTACTGGCTGTAAATTTACTGTCCATCTCCATGTCTGTCTACCCTTTTCATCTGTTCCCCATAACATATAGGCAGTAAGCCAAACTCATCCATCCATCTTCCAACCACATTTTTGAATACAGCGCTGCTGGAGAGCCAGAGCCTATCCCAGTAAGCAATGAGCACAAGGCAAGGCAACCTGCACCCTGGATGACAGTCCATTGCAGGACACATCAGACATAGTCAACCACACACACACAGCAGGGCCATTTTCCCAGAATCCAACTGAACCCAGAGGCCCAGTGTTGTGAGACAGCAGTTCTAACCCCTGTGCCAGCCAGTAAGCTAAACCTTCCTAGAAAAAGGCATGAGCTGCAGTAACCTGTTATCAAATGTTTTCTTTTTCTTTAAGAAAGAGTACTGATGACCTCTTAACAATAACGACAAAGGAACTCTTGAGAAAGACTTTCAGTACCTATAGTTACCTGGAAATTACCTTGTTACATTCATCCTAGAAAGGCAGCTGAATTCAAAGGGCAAAGAACTTAGATCAGAGATTCTCCTCCCACAAAATTCCTGAAACAGGATGTTGACACCACTGTGCTGAAAGTCATCTCAAATTTCAACAGCCAGTTATGGTCAGCGAACACACAAAATCTTGATTTGTCTAGTAGATCTTCTTCAAACATATATATCTACAACACTAGTTGTAGATATATAGTTTACCTGTGAATGGACATACACCTAACGGTGGACTTTGGTCATTCTGTGGAAGTTGATTTGAGAACTGATCCACAGAGTGAACCCAGAGGATGAGCGCTCTCCCAGCATTTCAGAATTTACTGCACTCCAGCTGTTGCTATGGAACCTGCAACCAGCCACAGAGCTATATTTCTACTGTGATAAGGTCCCAGCTGTTGTCCTTGTACAGAATCTTAAGCGCCCTTGTCTCTCAAACAAGTATTCGAATAAGACTCCATTTTGTCTTCTGTTGGTTTAAGGATATCTCATTACTGGAATTCTTTTGTTCTAAAACCTATTTCAATTTTTCATTTGTGTTTTTACACTGTTTAACCCACAGAGGTCAGATATACTGACAGATCCACATGTAGGATTTATACTGGCACCCTCTAGGTCCTCATTACATACATATATACAGTAGCTGCGCACACAGATAGAAATGTGATATATCGGTCCCTAAGGGGAGGAGAACAGCAGCTGTTGGAAAATTGCATTTTTTGTGTTGTGTTTTCAAAACAAAGAAAGACAGTCCTTTGATAGACTTGATGGATGCGATGTGGAAAACAATCCTGAAACAAAGAACATTCTTCTTCGGGAGCTACTTTCCTCCGAGAGTCACCACCTCAGCACCTCAGAACTCTGGAGCTGCGACTACAAACACAACCTTCAACACAGCTAAATGAATTCCAGTGCTCCTGATATTTCTGCCCCAGGAGGCACAGTGGCTCAGCAGTAAGCACTGCTGCCTTGCAGAACTTAGTCCCCGGGTTCAATTCTGAACCCGGAGTGCTGCCTGCAGAGTTTGTGTGTTCTTGCTGTGTTATTGTGGGTTTCGGATTCTTTCAGGTGTTCTGGTTTCCTCTCACAGTCCAAAGACATACTAGGAGGTTAATTGGCTTCTGGGAAATGGGCTCTGGTGAGTGTGTGTGCCCTGTGAGGGACTGGTGTCCTGTCCAGGGTGTCCCCTGCCTTGCGCCCGCTGCTTGCAGGAATAGGATCTGACTCTCCTGTGGCCCCGAACGGTAAGAGGTTTTTAGAGAATGGATGAATGGATTTTCTGCCCTATTGTACTGAAGCTCAGGATTCAGAAAAAAATGGAAAACTGCACCTCTTGGTCTCGTCTCTGCGAAAAAGTATAGAAGTGTCACAAAAGCCGACACGTTAAACATCTTGTGCACAGCCCACATTTTTTCTTTTTCGAACAGAAGGGTGCCAGATGGTACTGTTGATACGTGCTCATGCGTTTTAAAACACATTAAAGGATAAAAAAAGTATTTTTGTGTTTTTCTGATCCAACACAAAAAAGCAACGTGCAAAGCTAGCCAATTTAATATGAAACCCTGGAAGGCCAATCCAACAGCTTTAGTTTTCTGTTTTTCAGAATGAAGTCACTTACCTTTAATTCACTTTCATTTGCACTGAATATCCCCCAGCATATATACTCCATATGGAGTTGATAACAGAAACTCGGGAGGAAGGTTGGATACCATTCCAGTCGTCTTTGTATACAAATCTCCCACCCTAGTGTTTCTGGGCTGCTATTCCCTCAGCTAGGCAAGTCACGACAAATACTTTATACATAATTAATCTCTCCATTTCTTTCAAGTGAACTACTCATAGAGCATTAATGGCTGTGTTCAGGTACGCAGTTTGCTCATATAAGAAAATGGGACAAATATTTAGAACTGCAGTAATTTGGCCTGTTAACAACATTACACAGATGATTAGTTAACTCCCCACCCAGTTCCCTTTGATGGCTGTTTATTAGGGATACAACTATTTTAGGGTCATAACTGTTGCCGCGGTGATACAGTACCCGGGCTTGCAGAGCAATAGGGATAAGATGCTGGTGTCTGGCTCTCATGCTTTTTTCAGGTTCAGTATATGAGACTTGATGGCAAAGATTTAAGAAGAAACTGAGGCTGGACTGGGATGATATAACTACCACCTCTGTTTCTGCCCAAACTGCCAGTGCAAAACCAGTAATGGCACTTTCACCTCTGCTGCCTTCTGAGGGAAACAGACAATTCTGTCTTTGTTAGTTCTTCATAATTGCTGACTAATTTGAGAATGCTGCCACGTTAACCCATCACAGTACCACTATATTTAGATATTTTATAGAAATATCTATAGCTATTATAGTCTATCTAAATGGTTGGATTTAAAAGCTTTCAAAGCTTTTAATCTTTGAATTGAAATACATTGGCTGGGGAAATGACTGTAAATATGCTGTATTTGGTGTAGTTCTGCTTGAAAACCCTGTTTCCCCGATTTCACACCATTGAAACACACTATCGCACATTAAAGAAAAACAGTTTTGACAACAGTTTTGTACAATGTTTGGTTTTACCATGTTTATACCAACATGAATTTGGGGATTTTATCATTGAAATTTTGCTCTACAAAATTAATTATTAATTAAATGTCAATCTGGTAACCCAGGGGTTTTTATTAAGAAGAAAATGTAAAAACCGCTATAGGAGGTCTGATTTCACAGAGACAGGAAACTGGGATATCCCTATCAACCATAAATTTGTTCAGCACATTAAAGTGTCTTGGGGAGTCCTTGATCAAATTAAACAAACCTTGCTCACTGAAACATTGCTAATCCAATCAGCATGACAACACGCATTCCCAAAGGAAAGCCTAATGGAGATTCATTATTAACACCTGAAACCTCCATTAGCATAAGCCTTTAATAATGCCAAAGCATTTCCCTCTCTAAACCACGGGCAAATTCACCCTCAGTGGCTCATTGTGTTCATTGTTAAACACTGCTGCTCGCTGTGCAGATTGCTGCTGCTGCAGAACAAAGACCCTGCCTGCAGTGATAAAACATTGCAGCCTGTGTGAAACAACGCTAAGTGCAACATGAAATTAATTTGGATTGTTTCATTCCAAGCATTTCCTAAATAATGCAGCATGTCAGTATCCAAGTTTGAATGCAGAGAATAGCACTTACACCTTCAGACAAAACTGCTTAATTCAGCAGAACATCTTTACTGTTTTCTAGGATGAATGAGGATCAAATCAAGGTAGAACACAATTAAATAAGATAAAGAAAACAATATCTGTTACCTTTAATACATCAGTGAATAACAGTATTTAATTTAAGGAATGATAATGCTTTTGTCCGCAGGTATAGGTGGCCTGCAGACAAAAGCACTATCACTCTTGATAAACAGGGCATATTGTTTCCTTACTGGTAATTTTCTACCAGAAGTAAATTTACCAGAGTAAATACAAACACCCACTCAATCGGCAATATCCATTGTGTGTTACCTTGTACATGATTAAGTGGGAGAGATTGTACAAAACTAGCAAGTGATACCTGGTGTCAAAAGAAGTGAACGTGACAGAGGCTTTGGTTCCAGCTGTCACACACTGCATGTTGAAGATGGTTTTCTATTTATGACAAATAGCATAATGAAATATTGAAGACTCCTGTGACATTAACCAACGTCATTTAGTAATTGACCAAATTACTTAGATGAAGATGATTCATACACCCATCTGCTTTCTAAGTCAGGGTCACGTGGAAGACAGAGATGATTCCAGCAAGCAAAGGGCGCAAGGTAGGATATATCCTGTACAGGACGCCAGTCCATCGCAGGACTTGCAGATACAAACAAGCACAAACACTCACACCAGGACCAGCTCTCCACTCCTGCAGCCCTGGGCTCAACACTGGACCTGGGGTGCTGTCTGCGTGGGGTGTGTATGTTCACCCCATGTTTGTGTCGGTTTCCTCCCGGTGCTCCAGTTTCCTTGCACAGTCCAGAAACATACAGGTTGGTTCATTGGTTTCTGGGAAAACCGGCCCTGGTGTGCGAGTCTGTTTGTTTGTGTCGACAATATTGTAATAGACTGCTGTCCCATCTGATTTGTATCCTGCCTTGCGCACATTGCTTGCTGGGATAGGCTCTGGCTCCCCTGCGACCCTGAATTGGAAGAAGCGGTTAGAAAATGGATGGATGCTCATCTCTTTCGTTTCCAGATGGATTCCTGCTAAGTCAAATAGCCTCCATGCAGGACTGTGGACAGGGAATTCCACAGGAAATAGGGAGAGGCTGTTCCAGAACAGTGACTAGGACTAGGAGCATCTTAAATTGTTCTCCTCCAGAACCTGAACCACCTCTGGAACAGACTGGGTGGGAACCAGCTGCTGTTTTTTCGCCCCTGCTGCACCATCCCATCAGAAATCACCACCATGGCAGTGAGAGGTGAGTCACCTGCTTTGACAGGCCATGGAGAGATTTACTTTTTCAAATACACCTGTCGACGGTAAGACTTTTTCAACTGAAATTGACTGTAAAATGCCTTGGAAAGACTAGTAAGGTATATAACCTGGTGAAACACCCTACAGTCACACAGCTCTGGAGTCCTGTGTTCAATTCCATCTGTCTGTAGAGAGTTTGCATGTTCTCTGTCAGTATAGTTTGATTTGCTATGCTAAATTGTCCATCTGGAGGGGTTCCTACCATGTGTGAATAAAACAATGCTCAGCAGCTGAACAATTCAAGATATTCCAAACAATTGTTCCTAATTTGATATATGCCATTGATAGTTATGTGACTTTTAGTCCAGTGGGAACAGTGTCACTTGCTGGGCACAAAACAACAGTTGCACAAGCATGTCTAGTATATACATCACCTATTCAATTACGGTACTGGACATACCAAGCCATGCTGACCTCTGAAAGCTGATTATATCTGGCTTCACAGTGCAGCACAATCTCACCACCAGCAACAAAAGGCACATGCTGATGGCAGTATTCATTCAGAATTGTATTACTCTATTATTAGCATAAGGAAAACAATCTTGTCATCTCTTGGGTATATTATTTAAAATACTTCAGTGCCATGGAAACCTTGGGTGCTTTAAGTAAAACAATAAATTAAAGAAAGGGTAATATTGCTGCTTTTTTGTACTTTCACTGAACAAACTCTTCTTCATGCAGTGGTAGCTACAGAGCTTGATATTTCTGAACAGACCAGTCTTTGTCACAGTTTGATCAGGCCTGTTGTCTTAGGGTTTTACTTCATGTCTTCTCTCCTTGCTTCAGCTGATGGTGTCCAGCAGCTTGTGCATCCTTGTGGCTTTCCGGACCAGCTACTCAACCAAAGAAAAAATTGCTTCTCAAAGGACTTATAGTTACCTCCCCGCAAAATAAATAACCCACATGGTTACCTGTGTCGTAGTTTGCTTGTTTATTAATTATTCAATTTTCTTTGTGCTTCATGTCATATGTCATTCGTATTTTGAAGGCTTTACAGATCTAGAAATGTTACCGTTCTGTGATTATCTCTTGCGATATTTCTGCATAGCAGACGTGATCTGAACCATCTTGTCAGGCACTAATCTTGTTCAGATCCAAATGTCCGAGCCCCATTGCTCGGCAGTGCTCTGACCTGACTTGCTGTCAAAAGGTACAGGCGATAGTGCACACTCCAAGTCTTCTGCCCTTCTGCACTCTGCAAGGCATACTATAAAAGGGAACATTCAGAGAGAGACTCGGGGAACTAGAACTACAATGCCTGAGAGCCTGTGGGACAAACTTGCATTGCAATTTTATTGCTAGCTTCAAACACTCTGTGCATCCTGATGGGGAGGAAAAGTATTTTTATGGAACAATGGCCCAGATTCTTTCTTTCCAAGCCAGAAGAGAGGAATTCTCTCTTTTGTCACTATATATTTTTTCTTTTCTTTTTACTCCTGCTTTGTGTACACACGCAATCAGTTTTTTTCTAAAAAAAACAAGTTTTAAAAGCGCTTTAGCAACTGAACTGTAGCATGTAATTATTATTATATTATATAACATTTAAGATGTTACCCAAATAAAAATATATTTACAAAGTATCATATGTTTTTTACAAATCTAATCAAAATAACTTATCAATATCAAAAGGAAGAAAGGAAAACAAGATCTGAAACTCTGTATATACATGCTATTATTTTTATGAAAAAGAAAGGATTTTGAGGAGAAAGGGAGTTGAAATGCCAACTTTATCTGAAGCACCGTGCTATGTGTCAAGAACTCAGAAGGCATCCTTCTGCAGTATTACAGCATGCCAGTGGCAAAGACGTCCATTTGCACTCGGAGACGGTGATCTACCAGGCCCACTGAAGCTCTTGTTCTGTGTTTCAGCCCGCTCCTCACAGTGTAGAAGGATTGAAACAAGATGGAAGACATTCACATGAAAGAAGAATGAATACTGAAACAGGAACCAGAGGACACAAGTTGAAACTACGCATTTAAAACCAAGCACAGACGTTACTTCTTTACACGGAGGGTGGTGGAAGCATGGAACAAACTACCCAGCTACGTTGCTGAACCAATACTCTGACTATTCAAGAAAAAGAGATCCTTGGATCAATTACCCACTAACCACCAAACAGGGTATTCAGCCTCCTTTCACTTGTAACCCTTACATTATACCAGGTCTTGTTAATTATACAGAAAGCATTTATCATCAAGACGTCTGTCCAGGAAAACTAAACACTGGTAATGTAGTAACTGTGGGAAAGGGAAGGTTGCTTACTTAACGGATAATTTCATTTTCATTTCATTTTAAATGCACAGGATATAAATGTTTCAGTAAGCCTAAAGCTCCCACAGCACAAATAGGCTCCTCACGATCACAGTGGACTTCCAAGTTCAATACTTTACTGCCATGACACCTGGGTGCATGGAGTTTGGTTTAGTGACATACAAAACAAACAGAGCCAGTAATAAACAGCATCAGCCAAACACATCTACACATACTGTCCTAAACACACCAGTGAGATAAATGAGATAAATAACAGTCAGACCAGATAAAATAACAATATGCCATGCACAGATTTCAAAGTCAAGGTACTGAGCTCAACTCACAGCCTCCTGGTAGGTTCTGTTCTGAAACCTAGTAACCCTTATGCTGATAAACCTACCAATTCATGCTGAATGTGTTTTTTTTTCATTGTTTCTCAATGTCCAGGAGTTATTTAAGGCCTTAGTGTTGGTGAGAAATGTCAATTACATTTCCTTTCCTCATCTTTATTTTATGGGATGACTTTGGAAATGAAGCACAATGTTCTGTTACTGTTTTTCATTAGTCCAGACTGGTAATGGGCTGTGTGTCTCTTTTCCTTGCTTCATTTATACCCTATTACACTGCTATGTCTTCAATCTCAGAAGTATTAATGTGTCGACAGCTGTTTACACTACATTGTCCCCAGAGCCCTAAATTAAAGCATTTTTCATGCCCCGTTTGAAACAATAAAATAAGAAAAAAATAATAATTTAAGTTAAGCTACGCCTTGTCAATAGAAAGGGAACCAAAAGGAATATTAATGTACTGCTATTTAAAAAAAATATTATTTGTAGTCGAGCATATTTTTGCAAGGTCTGTAATAAATAGTTGGCTTATCTCGCATGTTTTATTGGTTCTGCCTTAGCCCTTCTGTGCTTGGTCTCACCCAAATTAAATCACAGCTCAATGATGAGAGTCTAGGGGGTGATAAATGGGACAGACGCCTCTTGTAATGAAATAAGACGAAGGAATGTGCCTTCTGCCAGGGACAGAGGCCTTCTTCTTTTTATTAGATGAAAAGCAATAAGCAGATATCTGACCGTATCTCTGTGTTGCTAGGATCCTAACAAGATACACGTTTCTTAAGGAATCTGAAATTGAATTGAGCTTGGAGGCTGAACCTCATGGGTCTATACAATGTCCAATGTTTTTAAAAAGGAGTCATGTCTTTTCACAGAGAGTTGTAAGAGTATGGAACAAGCTACCGCGCCATGTTGTTGAAGCCAATAATCTGGCCCTTTTCAGGGCACAGCTGGATGAGATCCTCAGATCAATATTCTTTAACCTTTCATACGTGTCACAATTTTCCCAGAATCCAATTAACCTACCGGTATGTCTTTGGACTGTGGGAGGAAACCAGAGCACCCAGACGAAATCCATATGATCAAGGGGAGAACATGCAAACTCCACACAGACAGTACCCCAGAACTGAACTTGGGGACTCAGCAATGCTAACCACTGTACCACTGTGCCACCATGCCCCCCTTCTGAAATCGTCAGCTTGCTAAACAGACCCGACACGTAGAGGTGTTGCAGAGTGTACCGGACTCGCTGAGGCAGCTCCGCGCTTGCAGTTCCAGGAATACCGCGCCCGCAGAGCTGAAGGCGGCCACGTTTTCTTAACGATCTCAGCTAAATCGAGCTGCGCGTAGAACCGATTTCCGTTTTTGAAAAAACTAAGGTCATACACAGAGATGGATCAGATAGCACAGCGCCCTGCTATGGCCTAGCCGACTATTTCACTAAACTTTATTTTTTTTAATATTCCGTTTAGGTCAGCCTGCTCCAGGTGAAACAGTACCTGTATAAAAACAGAGAGCTGTAACTTTTAAACTTTTAGGAGATTTTTGTGGCGAAAACCACATAATGACATTAAAATTACATTTTAGAAAGGTCATTAGTTTGTATTTCTTATTACACTTACAAATGATGGTAGTATTCCTAGTAGCTTTATTAGACACTGTTCAAGACATATTTGTGATTTTTTTTCTGTGAAAAACTCTAAGACCACAAAATGGTATCGTTCAGAGAAAACCGCACGGACCACACATGACCATCCAATTGCGAAAAACATATCGATCCTATCGATGCTGACATCTAATTTCCAGAGATGGAAGTTAACTGATTCATAGAAATCTATAACGTTTTCTTAAATCTATCCACCGTGCTCTCATATCGTAATAGAAAGCAGGAACGATAAACACAAAGATATATCCTCCACCTCATCGGGACGGTGTGAAGTAATAATCATACATTACGACAAATCCCATTATGCTGTCAATACAACTCCAGTTACAGATGCGCTGGGTTATCCTGGTCAAATGAGTCTTTCCGAGGAACGATTTCCCTTCACGGTAATTGACAAATCACCGTAATTAAAATTACGTTCATTTGTCTTTCTCAGGGCAAACTGGTGAACTTAACATGGCACGGGACAAATGCGTACATAGCGATGTTTAGCTGTGCCTTCACTGTGATTAATGCGCTGTGAAAAGCAACACAGCCCTCCTCAGAACCCGGAGTGGCAGCTTCGGCTCTCAGCCTTTTGATTAAGACGTTGAGTTAGACTTTGTTTCTAAGAGGAAAAGAAGTCTGATATTCGATCAATATAATTTCTTTAACATATGTAGGTTTACACAATAGTGTAAAACAACTATTGAAGATTGACAACGAGATATTTTGCATGGAAGCGTTTGGAGGCTTTGCAAATAAACCTATAACCACTTGTTGCTGTTGGTGTAATGATGCCGTCTTCATTTTACCGCAGAGGTGATAACTGTAACCATTTTTTAAATAGAATAATGTATAATTAATGCGCTACTGTTGTGTTCAAGGCTAATGAATTATGTATTCGGAGATGGAGTGCGCGCCCTTCATTGCGTTTCAATGCAATTAAAATCATGATGTATTTAACGCTACATAATAGTAAACTTCATATGGCGCCTTGAAAGGTGACTTCCCAAAGCGCTTTACAGGAAAAAACACAATGAAAGGAGACAGCAGAATGACACAGGAAAGGGTTTGGAATACAGTAGGAATTTATGTTACGTTATATTTAAAATCATTGTTTTAAAAAGGTAATGCGATTGAAACGCTAAATATCCATTAAAGTCCTTTTTGGCGTTTATTATTATTATTATAGAAGAAGAACGATGGCGTTAGTGCAGTTGTTGTTGTTAACTGCACTAATTATTCTGTTTAATTTCACAGTTAACAAGAGAGGCGCGTGTCGCGCTGGCCGAGCACGGAAAGTTCACATCCTCTTACCTTTATAAGTTTGCATCGGATCTGAGCGGACACCATATGGCTGTTCCTCAGGTTGCCCACCCGGAACATGAGGCACAGTTTGCCGTCGCGCTGCGAAATCACAGCGTCCTGACTGAACATGAGAGTCTCGGCGCGTTTCTTGGGCTGAGACATCTTGATGAACATGCAGCCGATGAGAAAGGCGTCCACGATGGAGCCCAGTAGGGACTGGAACAGAAAGAGGATGATGCCCTCGGGGCATTTCTCCGTGATGTAGCGGTAGCCGTAGCCTATGGTGGCCTCGGTCTCGATGAAGAACAGGAAAGCCGAGGGGAAGTTGTAAACATTGGCCACGCAGGGCGTGTAAGTGGCGTCGTGGCCCTGGTTGAGATCCCCTCGGATGTAGGCGATGATCCACCACATGGAGGCCATGACCAGCCAGGCTATGGTGTAGGTGAGGATAAAAATGAGAAGGTTCCACCTCCATTTGAGGTCAACCAGGGTGGTGAAGAGGTCCGAGAGGTATCTGCTGGTCTCCCCGCCGAGGTTCCCGTGCTGGACATTGCACCGCCCGTTCTTCTCCACAAACCTCTGGCGCTTCTTCTTAGCCGGGGCGGTGTACGTCGTGCCTCTGGAGGTGTTCACAACTTGGTAGTCTTCTCCGAATTTCCTCCTTAGCGCTGACATGCCTTCTACGGGAACAGAAAACAGCAATTAAAACCCACAGCCCTAAAACTCACACCACCTGCTCTTCAAGCCCGGCAGAAAAAAAAACCAACAAAACAAGCGCTTCAGTTGTTAAACGTTATCCATGAGCATCGTTTCCCTTTCAGTGGGGAGAACGGCGGCTCCTCGCACAGTAAGGGACCCTCCAGAGCCTGTCAGTAGTGTCCCGCACAGTAATACGGAATGCCTCACAGCCTTGTACCTCTTCCATCAACTTTCATATCCAGACACTGGCGCTTCAGGACTCGCCAAAAGGTGGGAACATCGATGCTCCTCGGAGAGTGTGCGCGGTTGTCCTGCCTCTCTCCCGTCACCTCTGCGCTCTGGGTGCGCTCTCGCTCTGCCCGTGAAGCGGCATGTCTGGCGGCGGGCGCAGCCTGGAGCCCCGGTCCGGAGACACTGCTGGGAAACCGCTGTCCTTCGCATGCAAGTGGCGCTGAGCACGGGGAACGGGGCAGGCTTGGGGGGTGGGGGCGCTCGCTCGCCTTGGCTTCCCCTCCAATCAGCGCGGAGAGAAGCCAATAAAGAGAGAGAGAGCCTTTCTCTCTCTTGGGCAAACTGCGCCTGCCGATCTATTGGAAACGAGAGAAAGGAAAACGGCCCCTTCTAAATGAAAGAATATCCTCCCCCGCGAACCGCGGCTGGGTTAACAACCGCCATAAATTAGGCTTTGCTATATAAAGACGTGGAAGAGAACGATTCCCATCTGGGAAATTAATTTCGCGTTTTTCGTGCGCTACACAATATGTGATTCTTAACGTTTAAATGAGCGTTATGCATTTAAATAACATCTGTAACTGTGTTTGCTTTCCGCTTGTTTCCGCGCTGGGCAATTTGATGGGAAATTTGTAAAGTTATAATTCACGAGAGGAAGACTATTTTATAGTTTAATGGGAGACTTTTTCTTAGACTCAAGTTTTGCGCGGAGCAAAAGGGAAGATGTCGCACACACCGGCTATTGTCTTTGAACACTATGAAGTTTTTATACGACACATAATAAAGTAGGTTTCTTGGCCTCCGGAACACTCTACTGAACCTGTCTCTTTTCATAGTCGAAAATAGGTGGCCGATCGTACGAAAAAGACGCCGGGACAAAAACAACCTAACGAAAGCGGACAGTAACAACTTGAAGCACACCGACATTTGGAGCAATGCGCTTCATTGCGAGTCCTTGGCTGTTAGGGGAGATTTGCTGCCCCCTACTGACCTATTGTTGGAATCTAAATCTGTGCAAATATACTCCACTACTAAATCCACTTTTAGTTTATTATTAGATTATTCATTTCATTTGATGAGGCTTCCGTTTCATTTACTAAAGTAAAATATCGCCGGCATAGTCGTTGTGTCATTAAACATTTTAACACATGCTTAGTTGTACAAAGAGGCCCCATTGGCTTATTTGGATTAAAGTAGTGGACACATTTTACTTTAGGCCTTACTGGGGGCACAGTGCACCCTACTCAGTAACAGGTGAATTAGGTGGAGAATCCCAAAAGGAACATTCGTCCCATTGAGTGCCGCATAAGTGACACGAAACTTTTTATTAGTTCATGAATATGTACAAGATATTAAATGGGCTGTCTTTTTGGTGATTATTGACAACTTTGAACATTGTAGCTCATGGAGAGGAAAGGAATGAAACTGTATCGCACTCGCCTATATTTTGCATGTTAGTGTATTTCACTCCAGACCAAATTATATTGAGAGAGAACTGTGGGATGAGGGCAGCCACAATGGTCAGCATGTGCGAATCCCCTGGGTTTCATTTGGGACCTGGGATGCCGTCTGTGTGGAGTTTGAATGATCTTTCCATGTTTCCATGTTTCCTCTGGGTGCTCTGGTTTCCTCCCACAGCCCCTAGTGAGTGTCTGTGTGTGCCCTGTCCAGGGTGTATCCTGCCTTATGCCTGTCATTAGCTGGGATACACTCCAGCTACCCTGCAACCCGGAACTGGATAAAGTGGTTAGAAAGTGGATAGATAATGTTGTATGTGTAGCCTCAATAATATTGACTGCAATGCTATCAGCATACTGCAACATCTATATTTAGTTCTTGCTTATTTCTAGGTACCAGATACTTATTGTTAAGCACATGCCACACTGGGTCAGCTCTCTGTGAAGACAGTATCACAGTTTCTACATCTACCAAAACAGGGGAGGTCTAATGGACCCCCAGGACATCAGCACTCCCTGTGCATTTCATCAGGTCTCCTCTACTAATTAACACTGCACTTTTGAGATTACAGGCTGTTCGGTAATAATCCTTCTCTTTTGATCAGTTCAGGGTGAGCACACCAGAATTCTGGTGGGGAATTATTTGGCTGTGTTCTGTGAAACTGACAGAAATCACTGTTCTGTAGCCATGGTAAGCTAATTTCTGCAAGAAGAGAAACATAATTAGATAAATAGATAATACTTTATTAATCCTGTAGGGAAAATGATTAAATCAAATAATTATCCTTATTTTCTATGTCTATTGATTTTCCACAAGTTGATAGAGCTTTTGCATTTGATATAAGATATTAATAGTCCAAATGAAACACTTTAGAATACTCGCAACAGTACTGTATGCAGTAAGACTACATCAAAGTAAATTAAAAATGGTGAAATATGGTATATTTGTGATTTTTATCTGTTATGGTAAATGGTTCTTCACAGTGAATTATAAAATTATTCTGGTACATCTCAATCTGCACCACAGAAGTCCCTTCATGTTTACAACACTGTTACCATGGTTTTCCTGTAACGAACAGTTCTTTCCGGACCCTATGCGGACGACACAGTCCGACGGAGTGGGGAAACACTGGGGAAACGTCATGCAGGAAAACGGGGTTGAAGACAGGGGGGCGTGTCCAAGGTGCGCTGGTGCACGGGGGAGGTGTGGCCAAGGCGAACAATCCGAGAGTAATCCTTAGAGTATCCAAAAACACACGAGAAAGTCCAAAACCAGGAGATCCATCAAGACACGAAGTTAAAACCACGAAGGCCGGGTCGGAACCGGCGGACAGGGGACCAGGAACAGGAACAGGAACAGGGGTTAAAACCTTAACGGGACCAGGCGCTTCCAGGTCCCGGACTCGCATGATACGGAAATCAGATGCAGAGCCCGGATGAGCGCCAGCGCCTGGCTTTTAAGGTGGGCTGGGAATAGGGAACAGGTGCACAGAATAAAGTCTTGAGTGAAAGGGCTGGAGCACCCTTAAGGAGGGGGGAACTATAATCGTGACATTTCCCTACTGAACTTGTACAATAACAAAATGCTTGGCGTTTGCTGCCATGGAGCACAAGCCTCGTTTGGGGGTGACAACCTGTCTGGTGACCCCAGTAAGTGAAGTCGTGCCTCACAGCTCGTCCTGGAGCAGCAGGAGGAAGAGGATGTGGACTGAAGATCTATGGTGACTGTAACTAGGTAGGCTTTCAGAAGGGTAATGTCGTAGACAAGGGGAAGCTTTGTGTAGGGATACCGGGTTGACTCTATTCCACGGTAAATGGGTGAGTCTTGGGCTAGCCTGAACACCGAAGTGAACGAAAAGGCCTTCTCTGTGTTCTGAAGGCCCTCCTCTGTCAGAGAATGGTGCCAGGGCAGCTGTGCAACTGTGGGCAGTGAGTCACTCTGGTGCTTAACCACTAAATATTTGTCCTTGAAGCATTTCAGAACAATCAGCCTGCTGAGCAGGACAGGTGCTGCCCAGTCGGATCCAGCTCCTCAGTGCCAAATCCTACCTCGGCAGCTGGCCTCACACATGTAATATAAAGGTATGTGTGATCTGTCATGCCTCTGTTTTGTGTCCTGTTCGTAACACCTTTATTAAATCAGTTTCTAGCATAGTTTTCTGATTTTCACTGGAAACCATCACCCACAAATGAAGTAAATACAGCACATCAGAGATGAAAGGGAGTTCAAAGTCCTTATCCGTTCCCCTTCCAAACCCATCCACCCCTTTTCTCACCAATTTATCCAATACAGGGTCACAGGGAAGTCAGTGCCTATCCTGGCAAGCAACAGGCACAAGGCGGGATACACACTGGACAGGACGCTGTCACGCCCTCTGCAGCCAGAGGGCGCTCCTTCTCTGTCCTGTCCCTAGTTTCCGGTCTGCTGTCCTTCCTGTCCCTCTCTTTCCCTTGGGCTATATATTTCCGGGTCTTGCACTCTGTCCTCGCTCAGCATTGACGTTCGGATGTCCTGAGACCCGCCTAGCACCAGGGCGCCCCACGTCCGCTCCCTGAGGGCATAGGTTTCTATATGGCATTCCTGAACTCTTTGCACTAATGAGCCCGGGCCTTTTTCCCGTCTCGCCGCTACGCATATGGGTCTTTTTCCGCTCTCTTGCTCCCCACGGTTAGTCCCTTTGGACGTCCGTGACAGACGCCAGTCCATCGCAGCCAAACCTTCCCGCTGCAGTACTGTAGGGCTGGAAGTAGTTTGTAGCTTAGTGTCCCTTGAAGGGTTTCCACCAGCTATCCACACTGAGATGCTTTATTTTTTGCCCTTTCTTCTTGGAAGATTTTCTCACTTTTCTTTGGCTTATGGAGAGCATCTGTCAAGTCTTTCCACAGATTCTCATTTGGTTTCAAGTCAAAACTTTGACTGAGCCACTTAAAAACATTCATTTTTACCTATTCTTAAGCCAATTAATTTGCTGTTTTGGCCTTGTGCTTTGGATCTTTGTCCCGCTGAAAGGTGAACTTTTCCCCCCAATTTAAAGTCTGAACTAACATTTCTTCTAAGATTTGCCTGGACTTTGCTTCATTTAGGTTCCTATCAGTCTTCACACACGTCCCAGTACCTGCTGATGAAGCAGAACTATAATACAGTGCTGCTGCCACCATGCTTGACGGCAGGGAGGGTGTCGACAGCATGATGCACTATGTTGGGTTTGTTTCAGATGTAAGACTTGGCATTTAGACAGAAAGTTCCAATTTTGCCTTGTCTGAGCAGAATACATCTTCAGCCATATGTTTGCAGTATCACTCCGTTCAGGATCTGAGATATTGTTTCCAGTTCCACACTCCTTTGTGGGGTGACTGGGATATTATTGACCTACTGTATGGACATCTCATCCCACCCATGGGACCCTGTAAATCTTCCAGAGTTGCCAATGACCTCAGAGAGTCACCTCTAACCAGTTTCCTCCTTGCCTGGCTTCTGGATTTTGAGGGTCATGTTGAACTGAGTAGTGTCTGGGTGCCTTCTACTTTTTAATGATCAACTTCACGATGCTCAATAATATCTGAAGAGTCTTTGAGATGTTTTTATTACCTTCCTCTAATCTGTGAATCAACATCTTTGCCTGAAATTAACTACATGACTTAGGGACTTTCTAGAGATAGGTGTATTTATTCTGAAAATCATGATGCCAATAGACTTAGGAAATCGTTCATCACCTCTGTGACTGCATTCTTAAATAACATGAAACAACTGTTTTACATCCTGAAATAGTTCTGTCCAGAACTCTTAGCAGTTGGTACTCAAAACAAATTCCCCCCAGGGGATAATAAAGATGTAATTAAAATTGCAAACCTCTATTACAGAGACAGAGGCCACTTAACTAATCGTGTGGCTTGTTTAAATTATTTGTGCTAAATGCTATGCAGCAAATGGCCTTGGTGAAGGCGCTTGGTACATTGGAATCACGTTCATTACAGATGTCAAGTGGGACGTATGATGTCAGGTATGAGGTACTGAAGCAGATGTACATTGTCTTGCATTACTGTATGGGGCTGTATCCAAGCTCTTCTTTTGCAAGTTCATGTGCATCCTTGTACTCACTTATGGTCAGAAAATATGGGTTACAACTGCATGGGCAGAATCAGGTGTCCAGGCAGTAGAAATAAGGTTTGTTTTTGCACAGTTGTTGAGATTGTTGTGTGTGTGAGTATTTTTTTTAACAAAGTTCATATCTATTTTTTATCATTGTATTGTCTCAGAGTGTGGAACAGTGAACCTTTAGAAACGCCCAATTTCCTCCAGGAAGACTGTGCTAGTGTTGTACAAATTAGATACCAGAGGTACTCTAAATATATAAAGAGATCAAAGTGTTGTTGCAGGAGTGTAGAATGCACCTGGGAAAACAGGTTCTATTTTATTTTAGACAAACGTCAATTGGGGATTTTGAACTGAAAAGTCCTTGTTCTGTTTTTATGTCATTCTATTAAGATTAAATACAAAGAACCCATCTTTTGTGTGTCAGTAATCTTGAATAGTTTATTTCAGTGGGAGTCCACTGAAGTGATTAGCGATGGGAAGCAGGAGGCATGGTAATAATTGCAGTTTATAGCCATCCTAACTGTTACGGTAATTATCTTGACAGATCTGCTTTTACCCACTTGCCAGGTGTTAAAGCGAAATGTATGTTTATAGCCGCACACACTTTTTATTTGTTAGCCTGCTTTAGCTATACCATTAATTATATGAAGCAAAAAAGTAATTTTCTGGGATTTAATTGCTTTTTTCCACTGATAATGATACCTCTTCTGGATTGTTTGAAAACAAAACTGTAGTGCTTTTGCAGAAACCCATTCTCCCTCATGCATACGTGAACCAAAATATTAAACCTGGTTATTACTCACTGTAATTGTAGAGTTTAAAGGTAGAGAATATGTGCAGCCATACTGGAAGTGATCCCCTCTAAGCAAAGCAGTTAGGCAGGTTTATTTACTTTGTCTCCTTTGGAAAGAGTACTCGGAAACAATTTTTTTTTAAAGAGAGGCTTACAAAAATCCAAATTACAGCACCCTTCACTGTATGAATTCATGTTCTGTGGAGAAGTCATTGATAAATTCTAAAAAGCTCCAGAAAATCCAATACTTCCATTGATGGATAACGAGCAACCAATCAATGAATCAGGGTCAATAATGGCTGAAACCTGTATACAAGAAGACTTGCTCTCAACAGCTTAATTGTATTTTAAACAGTTACAAAAGTCACTCTGTTATAATAAGTAAAGTGGTGCAGTGATCTGAAGGGTACAGCACAATCCAAATGCAACAGGGAGAAAAAAGGTGATATTGAGTGTGCATGTACAACAGGCAGGCACCAGAGACACCCTTGACAGGGCAAGAGCTATGTGTTCCTCAGGGGGGCGGGCAGAATTAGTCAATCAAACTGCTATTTCCAGGTCTTCAGGTGCTGGAAGGAAACGTTGCCTGAAGAAAAGTCATATGAATGCAGGGCAAACATGGAAACACCATGCAGGCTGGCACCCGAGGATAGAATCAAACCCGGGACCCTGGAACAATGAAGCCGACTGCCATTCCAGCGACTAAGACACAGTCTATAAACATTTCCATCACTCTCCCAGGTCCTATTTCTGTAGGCAAGGCCTAAAGGAGCTCAAGCCTGTTGGATTTGTCCCAATGAAGCATTAATCACAGCTTTCCAATGACTTCTTCTTGGACAGACCTCAACAGAAGTAAATCATCTGTTCATTTCTGCCTGTAATAATAAACAACGTAATAAAATATTTAAGGCTCCAGTCTTATATTGGCATTACTCATGGGAAAAGTGTCCCTTCTGTGTCTATTAAAGTCCATCTATAAGTGAATTATAGATGAGATTAGTTTGTATTTCTATTTATAGCAATAGAAATCAATCCACAGTGTTGCACAGGAGAAAATGTTTTAATGTGAGACCTGATTATAATAAGTGAGTGTTTTATTAGCCTCAGAAAACAAATACTTATCCTTTATCTAATTTCTTGTTATCTCACCTCCTGTCTGTGACATGACCGCATTTCTATTGTTTTACAATTTAATCTACTTCCTCAATTACAACACAGCGGTCATTGAGTCCACTGCACTCAGAAAGCAGTGGGTCCATTTGGTTTTAAACTACTTTTTTGAGTGCATGTTCAACAACAGATGCAAAATTAGATCTCTGCCATATGAAATTATTCACTCCTCAAAATAGCAGAGGTGTTCAGCTTTTTGTCTGCTGTATGTAGCAGTCTTCTTGTATAAGCCTGTGATTCAGTCCTGCACCAGGTATTGCTGTTCTACTGTCTGTTCTGTTTTCTGCTTGGTGTTTTATAAAGAACTGTATCAAAACTTCTTTGTTTCTTGTTTTATAAACCCTGTTTCTTTTTATATAAAATTGACTCTAGTCTATTTCTTTTTTTGCACCTTGAGCTTTTAATGTGATCTTAAAAGATATGGGGGCCTGATGGCCATTTCTTATGAAACATGTTGGGAGGAAAAAATATTTCGTAAGGCCATGTACTTAACTCTGAGCTGCAGATGAAAGCTGTTATTCAAGGAGTATTTACCTAATCATCAAGATCAAAGACTTTGCCTTTATACCTGAGGTTCCTGATTGAATTCTTCACCATTCCTCCAAATTCTCTCTGCATCACTCTGGGTAGCACCCGTGGTCTTTACGTCAGAGGTGGCAGAAAACAGTGTCCTACAGTAAGTAACTCTACAGCAGTGTCAATCTAGTCCATCCACTTTATCCAGTACAGGACTGTGTGAGAGCTGGAGCCCATCCCAGCAAGCAAAAGGTGCAAGGCAGGACACACACAGGTCACCAGTCCATTGAGGGAACACACACTCACACAAGGGCCAGTTTCTCACAGATGTCAATAAACCTACCTGCATGTTTTTGGACTATTGGAGAAAACCAGCACACCATAAGGAAACCCATGTGAACCCGGGGATGACATGCAAACTCCATGCAGACAGCACCCCGGGAAATGAACCCAGGGCCCCACTGCTCTTAGGCAGCGATGCTGATCACTGATGTGATGCTGATGCGCCACTGTGACACCTGGTTACTTTAGTGCCTTCTTCTATTTTAATTCTTATAATACTGTTAGTCATTCAAAATAAAGAATTCAAGTCAGATATTGGTATCAGTAAAATCCTGCAAAAAAAGAGTCTGATATATTTTAATCTCTTTAATCTTCTCTGTGCACCTCAGTGTTCTCACAGAATAATATAATGCTGTTCCCTCTCATTAAAAGGGAATATTCCCTTGAGAGCCCACTTCAGCAAAAACATTCCATAACGCATTTAACAAAATGAAAGCCTCTCGTTCTATACACAGTGCAGGGTGGAGACAAGCACACTAGTGATTATTTTGAATAGGGCAATGAAACCAGTAAGCAGCATCTCCTGACAGCTGGATTATCCCTCCTTTCATATAAAGTGATATGAGGATTTTTCTTAACAGGAAAGGCTGTCATTCATGTTAGCTGTTACATGCAATCAGCTCTCTCGCTTTCACATATTCATACAAGTTTGTTTAGCAATTAACGGTTAACTTTATTCCCCCATACCTGAATGTTGGCTATCATAACAAAACCATCCACCCCTTCATCATCAGAACAATTCAGAGACAGGACTTAAGCTAGTCAGCTGGGAAGAGAACCATGGCTAAGAAACAGAGCTGAGCTATTTCAGCCAAGAGGCTCCCAGTTCAAACCTGAGCTCTGGCGTTGCTACACCATTACACCATCACAGTTATTATCCCTCAGATTCCCCTTAGGTACTTAGGCTCCTGTGTCCTCGACATACTGTACCTGGGTCAGACCCTCCCCAGGCAGTGACTCAGCATCTTATGGCTCAGCCAGTTATGTTCATACTGTAATTTAAACAAGTATGTTTGACTTAAGGACACAGAAGAAAGTAAATGTCAATATATAAAGGGGTTTAATACATGCACACATGCTGTTACTGACACATTTTCTCAGATTTTTAAGGGAAGCCCCAAGCTAATGAAGTTAATGAAGGGTGACTTGCAAGGTGATCGCACAAGTGAAGTCTTCAGTGTGATGTGTCCGTGTTCATGAACATTTCGTCTCATTCAGCCAAGGCACTCTTATCCTCTGGTGGGTAACTGTGAAACAGGGTCAACTGGCTGCCAAGCCAGGTGTGTAGTGTGACACTAGCAGGAACTGGGTGACAGGTGTCTACAGCCCAGGTGAAGAGACAGTGTGTGGAAGGCCTGTGTGTCCTCTCATCACCCAGAGGGCGTTCCCGAGCTCTCGCTTGCTTGATCACGCTTCTGCAGCAGAAGGAGATGATGTATAGCTCACCTGACTGCTACCAGTGGGTAACGTTGGGGAGAAATTAATTATTCGATTTAGGTCACTGATATTTCTGAGAGCTCCCCACTGTTGCTTCTGAGGACTTTGTGGGTTTCTAGGCCGAGGCAGAGGAGCTATCAGAATAAACTGGAAGAAATGAAACAACAGTTTGTCTTACAGAGGTCCTTCTCCTACTCTTCTAATTGAAATCTACACTGGAGGCACATCCCTGGTGTCTTATTCTATACTCACTGGGAAACCACCTGTGTCCCTCTGGGAATTTCTTTTAAACACTTTTTAAAAGCCTTGAATCAAGTTTTTTTTTTCATTAATGGTTGTTAGTTTTCATGAAATTCTCATTGTTTCCATTTTTCCTGTATTTTCATTAACTTACGTCTTAGTTCTTCCATTTTGCTGATGCATTGTACTTTTTTACTGTGCCACAAGGACTGTGTCATTAACTTCTCTGTGTACAGAGTAGTGGGACAGATCTCATAATGATAAAGATTTACATTTAGAACTGAGGGATTGATTAAGAGCTAATTTGTCTGTTCTTCCATCTCAAACTAAGTGTTGTTTTGATGTATTGGAGGCTTTGAATTAATGACTGATGCTTGAATCATTCTGAAACACATTTTATATACAGTTTTGTATTTTGTACTTAAAAATCAAATTAGTCTTCAAAAGGAATAAATAAATAGAACACTATAAAGATTGTGTGGATGTGTCAGGGAGGAAAAGGCTTTTGATGTTAGTGTTTATGAACTTTTCCTGAAAAGGGTCATCTGGAGTTGCACTCAGCTTAAAAAGTATTTTTTAAAAGTAAGATAAGAGCAAACTCATAGTATAGACTTATACTGAAACCCTAAGAGCTCGAAAGCAGTTGTCAGTTGAACCCTTATGACATTACTGCTGAAACACATCATGAGAACAGCTTCATTATCATTCTCACAAACTTAATTAGGACATAACATCGACTCGGAGGAATTGGAAGAGGTCAGTTGGATATCACTGAAAATAAGCTCTCACTATATATCTTTCTTATTCTTCAGCTTTAGTTTTTTCCACCTGTTGTTTCTTATTTCCTTTTTTAAATACACAACATCATGTCATCAATTCCTCAGGCTAAGTTTAACTTCTATTCACAGGGGGCACTAATTAATGTGAAACTATTTCAGGGCTTAATTTGCTGTTAATTTAGACACCATAATAGCAGAACAAATTTGGACCCATGTTAACATTTACATAAGACCAAAAGTGCCCTATTTAAAAATTAAAGATGCGAAAAAGGCAATGGTTTTTCAACCACTAACTACCAAAAAGCATCAATCAGTCATGCAGAAGCTCTGCAAGAGCTCCAGGGGAAAACACTACTGGGAGGACAGCATGGTGGCAGGGAAGTTAGCACTGCTGCCTTGCAGTGCTGTGGCCTTGGGTTCAGTTCCTGGGGTGCCACACGAGTGGAGTTTGTATGTTCTCCCTGTGTTTGATTGGGTTGCCTCCCACAGTCCAAAGACACACTGGTAGGTGAAGTGGTTTCTGGGAAAACTGACCCTGGTGTGAGTGTGTGTGTTTGTGTCTGTGATGGACTGGTGTCCTATCCCTGGTGTACCCTGCCTTGCTCCCATTGCTTGATGGGATTGGCTCGATCTCCCCCAGGATGCTGAACTGGATGAAGTGACTAGATGATGAGCAGATAAATAGGTATCCTTTTCCCCACAGATAGAACTTTTTTTTCCCACTTGGTCGTACAGCAGTATCCCAACAGTTCCGAAGGACTTTCCGCAAGGGTTTTGGATCACAAGCGCAATATTCCATCTCTGAATCTGCTGATGACATACGTTCACTTTAGGCACAGGGTGTAGTGTACCTTTGGTCTTTTACTTCACTGAGTGGTGACATTACTCTGGAGCATACAGCCCAAATCTCTTGAATTTCCTCAAGAAACCTAGTGTGGCGTTTTTGGATGACTGTAGAGTAAAATAAACTTTCAACACATATATACCAAAGGCATGTAATCTTCAAGAAACACTGTGTCTTTAATGGGTGTATAAATACAGTATCAGTATTGTAAAGTGAGAATCAACAGCACTCTGGGACAAAGAAGGACATTGTATAACACTTAGACACAGCAGCATACAGTATTAAAAGTTATTAAAAAGCCTTGCAAAAATTGATTTGAGACATTGGCCTGGGAGGAACTCATCAGAAACTGGAAAAAAAAACTTTCCTTTAAAGCAAGGTTATGCTATGATTTGGTGGTGCTTACGAGAGACCAGTGCAATGCTAGACGTGGAGAGCCAGCAGGAGGGCGAGGGGGTTAAGTGTGAGGTGGTGCATTGCGCGCTGCGACTCCTCGCCCGGGCTGTAGGGTTCACTCTGGTCCGCGCCAGAGCTGCCCCCCGCCGCCCGCCTCGCGTCTGTCTCCTCGCAGGACCCGTCCGCCAGACCCACAATCCCCCGCGCCGAGACAAGATGGAGGAGAGCAGCAGCTGCAGGAGAGCGGTGTTTGGGCTTTAGAGACTCAAAGGAACGAGTGAGAAAAGAGAGAAAAATACCGACGCAGAGAGCCACCGGCGGCCATGCACAGGTAAGCGGGGCCGGGGAGACCGAGTTTCCGCGCTCTCTGGCCCAGAGGAAGGGGCCAGGTCGGTGGGAGAAATGCAGTCGCTCTCCGTGAGGGATGCACCGAGCCGAGCATCAATTGTTTCGGTTGTTGCATGGGGCCATTTACTATGGGGTTACTGCTTAAGCGTCGCTACACCATTACGGTTATTATCCCTCGGCTTTCCCCTGTTCCAGCTGGCACACCGCGGCGAACGAGGGCGATGGTTTTTTACGTCCCAGACGAGTTATCACCATTTTTAAATCATTTTTTTTTCTTGCCCAAGATCTCCCCCCGATATAAATCTGGTTGAGGAATATGTGCGCCTTTTACGCCGTGTTGTGGTTTATTTATGTAGGCCCTTTGTAATACTAGCTAGGCGGTGTATTTAATACGGGCACCATAACGGTTTGTTCAGGCATCAAAGCTGAATTTTTGCGGAAACACACGCGTTGCTTTTCGATTAGATCAAAGGCGTCATTTTTTTCGCCGATTTTCTTCTTAATCGGATTATTCGCCCCAATCTTGATTTTTCAGATTCTGCCCTATTCATTGCGTCCGTCCTCGACACACAGTGCGTTTACTATACAAAATACTTCTCTCGATGAAGTATTTTGGTCTGCAATCAAAGCTGCGAGATCCGATTTAAAGTGCCGGAGAAACACCGTCCCAAATCAGAAATACAAAAGCACATCCGCTCCCCTCGTTGAATTAAATACCGTACGCAAGACAAATGGTCGCTAGACAATAAAGTGGTTTATGAGGTGGAATCTCGGAGGAGTTGGAGGGGATCAGGGCCAGCTGTCCCAACTACTTCATTGAAAACAACCCCAAAAATATTCAACTAATATGAGCTGCAAAAATAGCCATCGACCAGTTTAGGAAGAGTTGGGATGTTGGTGTTCAAAGGTGTCGCTCGACCTTCAGTGTTGCAGTATGTTAACCCTGTAAACTAGCACAGCTGCTCCGGGACAAGAAAAACCCCAACAAAAACTTCACCGTACAGTAGATTTTTAAACCCCTTAAAGCAAGTGGATCTTTAATGTAGGAGTGGAGGTGGTGTTGGGCACCGCAGAGCCAATTCTCATTTCTTCGGTAGCAGACGAAGTGTACAGTTCACATGCGGCGAGACCGTGCTGTGGTCGAAACAATATGATATTCAAACGAGTGGGTTGGGGACGGGGGGTAAATACGTGATTCGGCTGAATTAAGCGGTAAATAAGGTTGGTTGTCTACAGATGGGCAGCGGCAGTCCCTCATTCACTTTGTAGGTAGGCAGAGTAAATATCCTGCTAGTAATGGTGAGGGGCTAGCCGGGTGCTTGCACTGGTGATCAAATTGTAAGCACGTCTTCACGCCCAGCGCCCCGAGTCTGCCTGCAAATCGACCGACCCGATCAGCACCCTTTCCACGCGAGAGCACAGTCGTGGGTGAAACAGACCCGAGCTGTGCATCAGCGCCCTCCTGGCGAAGCACCTAAGTGCAGGAGTTTGGTAGACTTTCTGCTCGTTATTAACCTTTGAAATCCTGATATTTACTATTCGTCAGCGTTGCTGGGTGACTTGGTTTGTTTTCTCGATTTAACGAGCAATTCAGTAGGACCTTTTTTTTTTTTTGGTTGTGTCGCTCAATGTCGCTTGTATTCTGCTCGAATGCGTTCTGATTTCCTCGTCTCAATTTTAAAATGCTTTCGCCTTTCTTGCGATATCGTGTTTTTGTTTTGTTAACCCAGTTTCCTTTGAAAACTACCTTTACAACAAAATGGCCTAGCCAGGTAATTTGTAAAAATGTTCACATTTAGTCTGGAACTTCTAGACTCAAACCACAAAGTACTCTCGACAAGAACTGGGCTTGACCCTATACAGAAGGCCACTGAGAACAGTCAGATATAGACCTGTTTTGAAAAAGCATTTTAAAAAGGCAGGCTACCTTTACTGCATGACCAGATTCTTGGGCCTGCTGGATTTGGCCAGGTTGTCCTTCTGTTACACTGATCTTTTTCTTTACTGCCTAACCAATGAAAGAGGGTTTAAAATTCCGACAGGAGTGTATTGTCTTGCACAGCTCCTGTGTGTTTTGGTGCATGCCCGAAAACGGCTCTAGGGCTTAGCAACTACTCATAGGTGCATTCAGGGCCAAATGTGCCAATGCAGATAATAGTCTTATCCAGTACTAGGCCCTGCAAAAAAGGGGCCTATTTTTGACCATATATTTCTTATTTGTATTATAAAAACTGTAACAAAGCTATTGAATATATATAAAGGAAGAATAGGCCAATATAGTTTTGATCACCCACCTACCCATAGTAATCGATGGGCCCCTAAAAATGCATCCACTGGAGCACGAAACAAGGGCCTAGGATCTGCAAGGACCGTGATCTGGCCCTGTGTACGGTGCTCTACTTCGACAGGGACACCGTTTGTATTACGTTGGAAAATGGAGTCTTCTCATCAGTATATCTCCAAATTTAAGTCCTTTCTGCCATGTCTGGGCCTGCGTCTCTGTCGTGAAGCTTTGTGTTCTGCTGTCTCGTTTTGGTGCGCTAATCCTGCTGGTCTTTGAGCATCTTGGAACTTGTGATCATGGTTATTTCCTAATCCGCAGCACTTTTCACTGTTTCCTCTGAAGCACTTTTTGATAAACAAATGAGCAATGTCGGCTATTGAAGTTTAGCTTAATTTTTCTTTTGATCTTTTGCTCGTTGGCTAGCAGGAGGTGGTGATCACAGTATCCTGTGTGAACCTCCTAGAAAAGTCTGTACATCATTTTCACACAAATTCACGTCTCAGCCATTATTTGACACTTTTAGGGGACTAGTCTTAATTTCTTCAGTTCCCTGTGAGGTCATTAAGATCTCCCCTATCTGCTGCTATCAGTCATGGTAGTTTGTTTTTCAGGGCTAGGTTTTGACATAAAACCCCTGCTCTCTTGCGTTGGTTTACTAGAGGGAATTCTATGTGTTTTGTAAGCGCTCTTTCTATTGTGGTTTCAAAAAAATTCCGTTCTTCACCTTTGAAATGATCGTCACTCATTGGCTTTTCGAGATTCCCAGTGCAAGTCAGGGGTATGTCAGTTCCATAGACCTGCGGGTTTCTTTTAAACACGACAAAAAAAACAGGCGATTTGACTTCTTATGTAAATAATTAGTTCAATTAAGCTGTAAAGTTTAATGCAGAAATGAAAACCCGCAGTACCTGGCTGGAATTGACTAATGTTGGTGAAAGTCTGTTATACATATTTTATAGTCACATGTGGAATTTAAGTACTGCAGACTTCAAAGAAAAGTAGGCTAAAAATTAACTTAGCGATTGCTATTTCAGAATAGCTTTATCGGTGTTGTAAAGACAGTAAATGCGTGCAGGGGTTTGTAAAGTTCTTACTGAAAGTTGCAAATCCAGACTAGATAAAAGGTTATGGACAATACAAGGATAATGTTTTGTCCTCAGAAGTTTGATTAAAATCTAAACCTAAAATTCTAAAACCTGCTCATATTTAATATGTTAAGACTCCCCGAAACCAACTTACAGAAAGTAGAATCTTTCACTGTTTTAATGCTCTCATTGTGAAATAATGCATGAAGACAATAGGGTTGAGCTTATCTGCGTTCAGAGGTTTAAATTACAATTGGGAGACAGTGCTGTTAACAATGAGGGAAACACAAAGGCTTCCTGAGCAGAGACACTTGGGGTTCTGTGAGTGTTGGCCATAGCCTTTGATTTCTGCCTCCTACAACTGTATGCTTCAGTGAAGCCTAGCTTAGTGTTTTGGCACACTGACAGATCCTCAGTGTTCTAGGCCAGCACTAAAAGCATGAGCGGAATAATATTAATTTCCAAGAGCGAAGCCTGTTTTCCAAAGCGGTTTCGGAAAACAAAGAGCCATAAAAAAGGGAGCTCGGTGATACCACTGTTAAACAGTCCATCCAGTATTACAACTGCCTCCGGATTTATTCAGAGCCCTGATGATCTCTTAAGTAAAAGTTGGTTTAACAAAGTAAATTGGCAGCTGCGTTGCCACTCTGTAGCCCCATTTCACCAGATCTTGGGAGCGAGGCAAGGCTGGGCCTGGTCTCTGCTGGGACACGAGCCCTCTAATGGAATTCAGGTTGCCACTATAACGTGGTGTCTGTGGACCTGAGGCTCTTCCCTTTGGACATGAACTTTCAAATCATTGCCCCAGTGTGGTGACGATGTATGGGATATCCATTGCATTGGCATATTAAACTGAGGTCCAAACTGCTAAGTAAAGATTGCATGACACTGTAAATAGGAGTTTTAAGTTCCACTCTGTTCTTGCACAGCATGGCCTTCAGAATGTCCCTTTTCATTACATTGGGAAAACAGTTTCTCGTTTCTCCATCTGGTCTGCTGTGTGTTGGAGATATTGGCTTATTATAATGACTGTTGTCCGTCTCCAATATGGGTACTGCATGTCGGTGTTTCTCTTACGTGTAGTACTATTGAAATACAAGGAATTTTAGTTAGGTGTATACTCAGAGTTGTCAGTTAAGATGTGATAAATATATGAAAATAACATTTCCAAAGAACTCAAATATATTCATACCTTGTAAATGCTGAGAATGTTGCAGATTTTGTAGCCATCTAATAGTTTCACAAAGCTTGTGGAAGTCAGTTGGTATTGAAGGATGCTGAACATAGAAACTAAACCAGTGTTTGTTTCACTGCCATGTTTTAATGGAGTCCAAAATGTGATGAAGAATGTAGTTTGGGAAGATGCGGTTTGCACTCTCGTCAAAGTGCAACCATTGAGAATCTTCCAAAAAAACCACCTCTGGGATCATCAGGATGCAGTCGACATAGACCAGCATTCAAGGCTGACCTCATGGAGCAGGTGTCTGTGGCAGTGAGTCCTGGCAGTATGGAAAGAAAAGGCATTGATTTGCCAAATAGCAATTAAATGACTCCTAGGCCAAATGGGACTGGATGAAAGACATTGAGTGTTTGGACAGCCTCATCAGTGGTATGATTTATGTAGGTAAAATGTAAAACTTGTGTTGAAAATAAAATCTGTACTTTATTTCCATCATCCTATGGCTCATCAAGGATTTGAATTACTGCCCATTAGTGCAGTGGATAGCGTCACCACTGCTGCCTCCCATGCCTGGGGCCCGTTCCTGGTGTCCTGTCTGCGTGGAGTTTGTATGCTCTCCCCAGTTGTGGTGGGTTTCTTGTGAGTGCTCCGGTTACCTCCAACAGTCCCAAAACATACGGATTGGTTAACGGGCCTGTGAAATTGGCCCTGACGTGTGTGCGTGTTCACGTGAATCTGCCCTGCGGTGGGCTGGTGTCCCGTCCAGGATGTACCCCGCCTTGTGCCTGTTGCATGCTGGGACAGGCTCTGGCTCCCCACGACCCTGAACTGCGTGATGAAGCAGTAAGAAAACAGATATGTTGAGATCGCTAAGGTTACAAGTGTGGATGTTTTAGATACTTGCTTGACATCCTGCTATTTATTGTCTTTATTGTATTAAGCAGGTTAGAAGATGGATGGATGGATGAACAGGATACATTACTAATGCGTTCCATACCCTTGATCTAGAGTTTGTGATGCCTATATCTGCATAAGGAAAACAACAAGACAGTCTTGCCAAAATTAGTCCTGAGCTGTTGCTTGACACGATTCTCTGATATTATTGTTGCCATAACAGGCTTTCACAGTAATAGTAATAAGAAAGAACACACGTCTTATTTTTCAAGACATGCAGAAGTGTTACAAGGAACTCTTAGCTGATTCTAATGCAAACATGGCGGGCTGGATACTTGCTTAACCATTCCCCCCCCTCACACTTTTCACCTGCAGGATATTTGCTTTTGGCTCCAGCTAGTTTTCTGCCAGTGATCACCATGAGTATTATTCAAGACAAGCTTGGCAACGAGTTCCTTCGGAATGGCAGCATGGAGCCCAGCTTCCCGCCCGGAATGATCATGTTCAGCCACCTCCCGCCGGTGACCAGCTTCACCCGCCTGGCCGCCCAGTCCGTCATGCAGGACATACCTCAGGACATGATCCTCAAGAAGGAGCGCGACTCCCCCGACGGGCCGGCTGACTTCATCCACGCCATGGGCATCAAGCAGGAGAAGACCAGCGACCACGACTACCGGCTGCCCATGTACGGGACCTCTGGGAAGAATACCGACCTGCTGGAGGCGTCTCTGGGAAACCAAAACCTACTGGTGCACGATCTGAGCCTGAGCAGAGATGTGAGTCTAGCCTCTTTGTGTTTTTTTGTTTAGATTTCTTAAGAGCTGCCTGCCTTCATGTGTAAACACAGGGCCGCATTTCTGTTTAGAAACGTCAATTGCAAGTACAGCTGTAGGACAGACATTAACATGAGATTTAAAGGGGAACTGCAGCACTATATTTTCATATTTTGGGTTAGGAAGATTTGGCATTGATGAGTGCGTTTCAAACTGCAATAAAATGTACACAGCAACTTGTAAAACCTCCAATTTACATCACAAAATAGACAAAACTTCCCGGTACACGCAGTCCCTTGTTCTGTGTTTTAGAATGAGGCAACAAAACGTCTGGTGACATGTGTGGCCCTATGAATACATCTCTTTTAATCCAATGGAAATATTGCTTTTAATTTCAACACAGTTTTGCCAAGAAATACTACTTGTTAACTCTTGAATGCAGATCACTCTGGAACATTTCTGCAGTGAAGTGTCTGCTGCACAACCTGTACTTATTCACTCGTACATCACAGTACATTAGTCACTGCGGAGACTAGTGAGCAGGAAGGGCCGCCTCATGTCGCAATTTGTGGGAACTCGAATGCAGGTTTGCGACAACATGGGGACTTGCTGTACTTTTACGAAGTTCATGATTTTTTCCTATATTCGAAATGTGTACATTTGATCTATAACATCAGTTAATTTATTTTGTTACTGAGATTTAATAATTGGTCTGGGAAATGGGGACTGCAGTTCGCCTTTAACAAAGAATCCCAATTCACTTTGACCAAATTGGAGTTCCGCCCAAACACTGCCAGTTTGTTCAGCTTTACATCTGGCTTTTGTTTTATTCCCTTCAAGGTCGAATTCGGAGGTTTCTTAGTGTGGTTTCAGCGATGATTACATTATTTTTTTCCAGAGGCTCTTGCATCTTCATTAGAATAATGAACGTTCACAGTAGCTTTGGCTCGCATAAAAGAAGCTCCCTTCCAAGAACATGATGTCACTTCGCTGCTGTCAGCATGAATAAAGCTTGGCAAGGCGAGCGGTTAGATCACTGTGCGCCGCCGTCTTGCTCAGGCTTGCCAGCACTGCTGTTCTGCCTGACGGTAGCCAGGTTGGCTTCAGAGGTTCTTGCCAGTCGTATGAAGTCTTTAAAAACATTGTCGTCTTCCTCACTTCCTCATTGCCTTGGCTGCGCAGTGGAACCCACGCAGAGCCTTTAAGCCAGAGCTGTGCACGTGTATTTGTTGGTCCTCACTGTGGGCTATTCTCGGTTTTGGCTTGAAAGCTCGCTTTTTAGGGCTTCTCATTCCTGCTATTGGTGCACTTCCCAGTTTAGTTTTTTTATAGCCTTCATTTGTGTTCGATCTGTGATATTGGTTCAATATATTTGGAAATTGAAGAGGTTGGATGGAGCCAACTGCCTGCTTTATGAGCTTTTATTAATCAGGGATACCTATAAATGGTTAAGATTCTGTGCTGGAATTAAAAAAAATAATTTTCGGTGCTCTGACTTTTTTAAATCCATATTCTACCTGTGACTTAATGATGTGAATGTAATGTGTCTAATTAGGGGACTTTTTGCAGTCTTTTGCAGTGCATGCATTATTTTTTTGTTATGCATGGTGAATGTGGTTGTTAAAAATCTCACTATTTAACAGTGGTAGACCTAGAAGGTTCAGTCATCTTCTTTTACAGAAAGCCCATCAGTTGTGCTGTGAATGGGGAATTGGCGGGAATTGAGTGGTATGTTATTAGTAATAGCCATGTCTGCTGAAGGAAACATGTTATTAGTAATAGCAAACTTAATTTTCAAAGTTTTTTAAATAAAAGGCTAGAACTTCTGCCAGACTTGTAGCTAGTTTATTTCAGCTGGCCTCCAAACTCAGAACACCTGGTGTCTGAAGTCACCATTCGATCAGTAAGAAACCAGTAGTTGGAATAAGCAAGTGAGACCAGTATATTTATTTAATTGCCACAGCTGAGAGAGGACATACTGCATATTTACCTCTTTATTCCACCTCTAATCAGCTTCTTTTTCTAAAAGGGATTGAGTTTGCTCTCTGATTTAAATCAACAATGTCCCTTTAGTGATATCTTCTAGTTTCTTCTAGTTTCTTGTGCATCACTCGTATGAATAATGAGAATGCATGTTTTCAGAAGAAAGGTGATTTTCTCAAAAGTTTTTTTGTTGTTTAGCTGTAGGCTGTGTAAGTAAAGTTTTCTGTTAAACATATATGGGATTTTAGTCCAGATTTAGGGGTGACTTCAAACTCCACACTTCTCCAGGACAGAGACTGCATTTCACAAAATTCCAACCGGATTAGTGCAGGAAAATCAACTGAACCACAACTGGTGGTGACATCTTAGCTTCAGGAACTGGACACACCATTAGCAACTGTGATCTGAATTGATAGCTTCTGCTTTTAAGCCTTCGTTATTTATGTTTTCCCATTTTATTTCTGTCTTCCAACAGCTGTCAGGTAGGCTAGTGAAAGAGACAAAGGAGTCTTTGGGACGGAAGGCCAGGCGGTCAAATGGTGAAGGTCAGGGCGCCAAGCCGAGGAGGAAGCGTGGGGACTCCTCGAAGGTATGGACACGACCGCGGGGCTCCGCGCCCTGGCCACAGCTCTCGCGTTGTTCCTGCCCCGAGCTCCGACGGCACGCAAGGAGAGAGGCTAGGTGCTCCGCTGGCTCAGGGAAAGGGCGTGTCCCTAGCTGTCCTTCAGTACTACCTCCTCAATTTCTAAGAGAGCAGCATTTGGTGTTTTAATATTGCAGGCGTATCTTCACCAAAAAACACACAAAACTGCTAAGCAGGCAATAGGTTACGTTTTAATAAGCTATTTACACATCCACAGTTTTAACAGTCCATTACATCTCTCTAAAAAGGCCCACTTGGCAGTGCGTTATGTAAATCTTTCAGTTAGCTTACTTCAGATTTCCTGTTCAGTCTGCCCTGGATTCTGCTTTGCTAACACAGCTGCTTTCTCACACTGTTTGAAATGTGGTGTGCGTTGTGTTCTAGAAGTTCAAGTTGTATAATTTGTTACTTGTAGACTGAGGAAGGTGTGTGTGCGATCAGTGCACCCTTTCCAGATTTAAACTATGTTCTCAGTACTTTCTCAAGATGAAAGATGAGTCCCAGTTAAAGAGCACTGTCTGCCATCTAGCTGCCACAGTAGAGTAAATTCTCCCCGCGTTAGCGCACAGAAGAGAGAGAAATGGCCTGTGCTCACATCAGTTAGTCTGGGTCCCGCTGCAGGGATGTAGTTCCAGGTTCAACCCCTAGCTTTACCACTGTCCTGCTGTGTCAGCCTCAACTTTTGCTTAAGAAGAATGAGGCAATACAAAGAAAGTTAGAATTTCAGAACCTTTCTTTGGGCTGTTTGGGTAATAAGAAGTTAATTGATCCTGTGACCTTGCCCAGCCTTGTCTTGAAGGAAACCAAGATATCGTCTTCAACCTCGTGGCTGGATGGTAGCCTGTTCCATACTTCCACAATCCTCTGCCTCCTGTTCTCCGTTTTCACTGCACTTTCAAATAGTTTCCTCTTACGTTCTCCATAAAAGTCTTTTGTGAGGAACTTTGCAGCTGTTGATGGTTCTTTCACCACTAAGTTTCCGTGAATCACTTTGAATGAACAGCATATGACTACAGTGTTATTCAGTTGGATCATCATTGAATCATGCACGAAAGCCTGCTCTCTTAAATGCTGAATACTTTATGGTATACAGGTTTCTTATTTGGTCACAAAACTCCATGCAGAACTTTGAAACTGCGAACAGAGGCTTCTAATAAACATATTTTTCCTCCACAAAATTGTTTTAGCAGTTGCTTGCAGATCAGGGGTTCCCAGCATTGCTCCTACTTTGGTTTTTCTTCAGTCAAGTCCTTGATCAAAGGATAATTAATTACTGTTTCCTACTTGAGGTTGATTTTTAAGTTTGCTTTCAGTTCCTAAAACTTTTGTGTGGGATTTGTAACCCTGTATCAATTGTATAGTTAACGTGAGAAAGCGGACCGAAGCCAGCTGTGTGCTGGGCTGGTTCTGGTTCTGCCGTGGCCGACCCTGGGCTCGCTCAGGAAGGTCTGCCTGGGAGAGATGAAGTAAGAAAGAGGGGGCAGGAGCCTTGTCCGACTGCTGTCAAGTCTTCCATGTCTGCTGAAGGAAACAGGCGGAATGAGAGTTTTTGTTCCTTGTGTTTTGCTGCAGTCCATGATGTTGGATGGGGATGGAGGTAGCCTGTCTCCAAGCTCCAAACCCCACATTTGTGATAATTGCAATGCAGCATTCAGGAGTTCCTATCACTTGCGGAGGCATGTGCTTATCCACACAGGTGAGTGACTTCATGTTGTGTGCTTTATGTGACAAGTGGGGCCTTGGTGTTTCTGGTTGTAATTTTTCAATTAGAGTAATTTAAGGTGGCAGTGAGTAGAAGTGGCACTTCTCCCGAGATGCACAGGCGTGCCATGGACGTCAGTGTTTCTTTGTGTGAGCACTTTGTGAGTGTGCGGTCATATTGCTGTCATGTAATCTCCAGAAATCAGGGCCCTTAGTAACTGTTATAGCAGCTCTTTGGTCTCTGATCAAGACTTGGCCATTCATACCTTTGCAATCGTTTTTCGTTCCTTAACATGAGCAGATCTGTGTTTTTGTGTGGCTTTTATAAAATGCAGATCAGGTGCATCAAGAGCTCTCGCTTTCTGTTTGACCATGTTGAATGTTACCTTTTCTCCTTTAAAAATCAATCTTGACTTCTGAAGTAGTTTGCACAGTCCTGTGTGTCAGGAGGAGCAGAGTGGGTTTTAAAGGGTTGAAAGTGGAACAGCGCCAGTGCTGTCAGAAGCTCCCAGTTCTTACCAGCTGGCTGTCCTTTCCCTTGTGGTCCAGGAGAGCGGCCGTTCCGCTGCGCCCAGTGCAACATGAGCTTCATCCAGAAGTATCTTCTGCAGCGCCATGAGAAGATCCACAGTGGTAAGCCTGATCTTTTGGGAGTATCTCACTGTTCCGAGTGTTGTGCTTTAGTTTTGGCTGGAGGCTGAAGGTTGGGAATAGCTTGATGAGAAGGAGAATGGAATATTTTTCCACTTAAAATTTGGTTTAAGTGCTCTGGCATTGAAAAGAGGTGGATCTGACTTTACACAGGAGTAGAATTCCTTCATGTTTCTGCTGTCTTTGCTAAGATCTACCTTGTTCTTACCGTGTCTTAAAATGTAGTTTTCAAGTTTATTTCCACATAGGATTGGCGGTCTCTGCAGAAGCTTTTGACTCTCCTGATGCTCTGGGTTTGACGTCTTTCGTCAGAGCTCAGGTCATGCTGTGCATTAAATATCAGAGCCGTGCCAGGCAAGCTTGGAGCCCGAGTGGAAAAGAATATGGACACCTTAGGTGCTAGAATCAAACCCAGTATCCTGGTGCATTAAATGTGCAGAATATCTGTGTTGACTCTTGAGTGGTTTTGCTGACTGCTTGTCTCCCCCTGCCTTCTCTGCTCAGATCAGATCACTTTATTAGCCATATTCAATTTCTTGTATTAGGAATTTGTCTTTTTTTCGCATGCCCCAATGTGCTCTCCATGAGACACACAGACAGGGAGAGAAGCTTGGGGTCAGAGCGCAGGGTCAGCCATTTCTACAGCACCCCTGGAGCAGTTGGGGTTAAGAGCCTTGCTCAGGGGCCCAGCGGAGTAGGATTCCTTTGCCGGCCGCGGGATGCGATCCGACAACCTTTCAGTCACAGGCGCAGATCCTTAGCCATAGAGCCAGAGCACCACCCGAGTCCGGGTTTGGTGCCTGCTCAGGGTTTAGTGCTGCACAGAGGCACGCTGTATAAACTTCTGTGCTGTGTTGCCTCGCTGCAGGAGAGAAGCCGTTCAGCTGTGACCAGTGCAACATGAGGTTCATTCAGAAGTACCACATGGAGAGACACAAGAGGACTCACAGTGGAGAGAAGCCATATAAATGTGACACCTGCCAACAGGTAATAACTCATGGGAATTGTACTGGGGGTGTATTCAATACTGTGGGATCTTCAGGCCTGTTCATTCTTAAACCAGAACCCTGTCAATGTGATCCTGCTGCCTCTGGTTCTAAAAATGACAATTCAGCTGGAAAACCAAAGTCTTAATTGCTTTAATAATCTAAAGGAGTCACACTTACCCCTCCTCAATATATTGTAAACATATTTCCCAGAAATGGGAAAGGGGCAGGCCTGACTTTGCAATGCAGCAGACAGGTGCACTGGAGGAGGTTGGTAGTGTATTTATCAAAACACTGTGGCTCTAGACGTTATTTGCTGTCTTGTAGAGAACCAGTGCATTCCTGTGCATGAGCACACAGCTTGTCACCTGTCATTCACCCTACGTGAAGATCCAGGAGTAAATCAGAATCACTCAGTGCTGTCTGTATCTGTACCCCGCTCTCTGATCAAGCTGAATTTCCCTCACCAAGGGCTGAGCCTGTGATTTTCTAGCGTGCTAATTCCACCTGTTCTTCCCCAGTTAGAGGAGGGTCCTACAGTGAGATCCACTCTTGGTGACTTTCTGATTTTGTCATGTGAAAAGGCAGGTGTTTCCTTCAGCAATGCTTTTATTGTTTCGTGCTGATTTTTTTGCTACTCTGCTTCAGCTCCAGTCTGTGCAGTAGGAATGTGACTGCAAAATATAAAGATGTTGACCCTTTCGGGAAACCAGTATTGTGTCAGTGTGTGTATACATGTAATTAGAGATCATAGGTATGAGGCTCTGAACATCTGAGGAGCTCTGTTTTAGCTGACGTACGGAATGTTAAAACTGGAGTTTAAATCTTTTTAAATGCGCTCCTGTGTAGCTGTTTTGTAACTGCCGTGAGCCACAGCCCAGTCTTCTCCTGTTTGTAAACTTGTGGATCCGATTTGGAATGCCCTTGCAGGTGGGGCCCTCCATCACATTTGGCTTAGCTGTGGTTTTCCAGTTATCAGGGCTAGAAAGACATCAACAGAGGTGAACACTTTGACTCCAGTACCAATGCAGGAGTTTGTGGTGCTCATTCTGCAGGGTGTGTGGGACCTGGAGAACAGTCCTGGCACTGAGCGGGGCCGGCTGAGCATTGCACAAGCATCTGAAAATGTGCTCAACTGTAATGCCTTTTAAGATGGCTTGTACCTTTAATGCAGGAGAATATACAGCGCACTTTACACTGCAATAACAAGCAATAGAAATAATAATCGAAACATTAACATCAATCTATTGGTATTTGATTGAAAGGTTTTCTATTATCTCATTCATTTTAACTTGATGGCAGAGCAGAAGTTCCACGGAATCAAGGGGGTTTCTCTGCTCTTCCTCAGGAGCGGCTCCGTGCAGCTCCGCCGCTCTCCGGCCAGTCCGGTTGGAAGGACTTGGGTGCTCCTGCTCTCTGCTGGGTTGCCCTTGACAACTGTGTGAGGTTCCTGCAGTTGAGCTTCACTGGTGACGCAGTTTCACAGTTTGTTGGGTGCTCTCCTTAGTACAGTAGTGCTCTGCATTGTCTCTTATCTTCAGCTCAGACAGATTTAGACTTGGGTCTAGTTGTTTCCCTCGCTGATGCTGGTTATGATAGCAGCTATTTTTAGCTTTCAATACTCATTAGTACACATCTGCATGCTTCAAGATATTACAGTCTGCAATAGTTCTGGAACTGAGCTTCAATCTTCCTATTTTTCTTTTTCAAAAAAAGTTCATCACACTTTGAATTCCATGCTATCTTGCTCTGTACACAATTGCAATAAGATGTCCCATGGGAGGGGAAAAAAATATATTTCAGTGGTATTAGTCTTTTTTTAACTTTCTTAGCAGCAATTTCAATACATAACGGCAGTTGAACAGCCAGCTGACAACAGGCTTCAGACAAACTTTACTCTAGGCTGAGGCTGCTGTGGGTAGGCAATGAGCAAAGGTACCCAACTACCCAACTCAGCACACCCTTTTATTGGTATATTTTCTGAGCCACAGGGTTTGTAATACATCTTTGCAAAGGTAATTCAGAAGTGCTTCGTTGTAGGATTTTGTTGTGTGGTTTCATCCAGTACACCCTGCTTACTTAGCAATATGCTGACTCATAGCAATAAGGGGCTTATTCAGGAGGGAACTATGAGTCACAGCTCCTTTCGTAGGGGACACAAGAAGTCACAGCACAGATCAGAGAGGTTTTGAAATGAGTTTTATTTTATGAACAATGCCATTTCCCGGAGAGCACCCACACAAAGTGCGTCCTCCTGTGGTGCCCTGTATTCAGGCTGTTTCAGGGGGGTGCTGTCCCAGGCACTCGAGTCTCACCATGAGTGAGTGTTTAGAGGTGATCGTCGAATGTGCACCAGGATTCCTGTACATGGATTTTTCCACATATGGCACAATGGCTGTTTTTGATAAGGCTGTCCCACCTTTCAGTTATTCTTGAACTGTCTGCCAAGAGTAAATTTGCAATGACGGACACAGGAGGTGGGGTTCTGCGGTTTTGTCTTCTCTTGATGGCCATTTGCGGTGAGAATCTCGCCATTTTCACACCCGTGTTTTTCTCTCCTCCCCCCCCACAGTATTTTTCCAGGACCGATCGATTATTAAAGCACAAAAGAACCTGTGGAGAAGCCATAAAGAAAGGAATGGACGCCGGGGCCTCGGAGCAGGGGGGCGCCGAGATCGGACAGGGCAGCTACGCAATCACTCAGGGAAACACAAGTGCTTCCGGCCGCAAAAAGGGCAAATCCAAAAACTCTTCCGGCGAGGCCGGCGAACGGAAAAAGAAGAAGGGGAGCGAAGCGCAGATGCCAAGTAACCTTAACCTGCAGGACTACGCCGTTGAAATTCCCATTGTGTCTTCGAGTAACAGTATGCCAGGCACCAGTATGCACAGCCAGCAGGCCCGAGCGCCCAAGCTCGTCTTCAAGAAAGTCAGCCGGAAGAACCCCGAGAAGAACGAGCTGTCCCTGGGGGACTCCCCAGCGGACCTGGTCGGGCAGAAGCTGCTGTCGGACAAGCCGGGGTCCCTGGACCTCGCTAGCAGCTCGGGGATGGACAACATGAGCCTCCTGCAGGGCTCGGGTTCGAAGCAAGGCCCGACGAGTAGCAGCAACTACGACGATGCCATGCAGTTTCTGAAGAAGCGCCGCTACCTGCAGGCCGCTGGCGGCGCCGCCGACTACGGGGTGAGCGTGGGGCACCTGCCCTCCCAGCAGACTGTCATTCAGGGTGTGGTGACCGGCGTCATGGACAGCGACGCCCCCCCGCTGAACCTCCTGGACTCCTCCCCCATGAATGTGGACATCAAGCACGACAAGTCCGGCATCCCCGACGAGGTGCTGCAGAGCCTGCTGGACCACTACTCCCAGAAGCCCGACGGCGCCCACGAGGTGCCCTTCGACCTCGCCGACCAGCACGTGGACATCCACCCCTCCGGGGACAGCGCCGAGATCGTGGCCGAGGACTCGCCCTCCTCCTCGGGCGACAAGGCCGTCATCATGCACGAGTACTCCAAGTTCCTGCTGCAGGCCCTGGAGCGGACCAGCCACAACAGCAGCTTCGCCCTGGGCCCCGGCGGGCCCTTCTCCAGCCTCTCGGCCAGCACGCACCCCGGCAGCACCTTGTTCTCCGACAAGCACGTCTACACCACACCGGCCCTGGAGTGCGGCTTCAGCCAGTCCCTGACCTCCGTGCTGCCCGCCGCCCTGCCAAAGTCCCACTTCGGGATGCTGGCCGTCGCCTCGCAGCCCAGCTTCCACCTGGGCGGCCTGGACACCGCCCACCAGCAGCTCACCCCGTCCCAGGAGCTGACCGAGCAGCTGGAGCAGCAGCAGAAGAACATGGAGCACTCCCCCACCTTCCAGATGACGCCCCAAGACCTGGGGGGTCAGAAGGATCAGGCCAAGAACCCCCCGTCCGGCTACCAGCTGTCTGGGCAGGACCTGGCCTCCCAGATCGACCCCTCCAAGGGGATCGACCTCCGAGCCACCTACCAGATCGAGAACTTCGCCCAGGCCTTCGGGTCCCAGTTCAAGTCGGGCAGCAGAGTGCCACTGGCCTTCAGCACTAACTCTAGCGGAGAGGTTGACCACAGAATACGGACTCCCGTCTCAGAATTCTCAGGGTATACTAGTTTGTTGGCCGACGTAAATGAGCCAGTTAGTACAGGAGCAAAGACCCCAACAAGCCAAAGTTACAGGTAAGGTCTTAGGTGCGACCTGGTTGGAGGTTGTTTTTGTTTTTCTTTTTTTATGTTTTAAGTAAAGTTATGTTTTAATTATTACACTGCCATTAGAATGTTTCTACAAAAGTCCTACCAGGAATGGTGTATGTGACGTCCTTCCAATGCAATTTTTTTTATTCTTTTTTTTTAAATTGTACGTAGTCAGTTTTATTCATATTAGCGTAATGATGATAGGTCAGATTGTAAAATGAATTTTAAGCAAAATTAGGGTAGCTGAGGACTGGCTTAATTATTTTTCCATCGACTTCTGTGTTTTAGCAATCAAACTTTACAATTGTACAAAATAATAAACTTGTGGCAGGGAATAGCCCAGATTTGAAATAGCAAAAAAAGATATCGTCTGTTACATGGATATTAAGTATTACTCAGGAAAATAATGACGAGTGTAATAAGGAGAGTTTATGAAGTGCAGCATGCACTCTGTTAGAGATCTAGGTTTCGACCACAGGAAAAAAGTAGCTTCAGTTCTTATTCCTTTTAGAAATGAGTGCAAAAGTAATGAACCTGCTTCCTGTGCAGTTACACTGATAACACTTTTCCCTTAGATTCTGGTACTTTTTGTTTGATGTGAAACGCCCAG
The DNA here is from genome assembly GCF_059453375.1 of Lepisosteus platostomus. Classification (NCBI taxonomy): domain Eukaryota; kingdom Metazoa; phylum Chordata; class Actinopteri; order Semionotiformes; family Lepisosteidae; genus Lepisosteus; species Lepisosteus platostomus. Next base: position 1,016,739 of record NC_142638.1, read on the forward strand.
TTTCTGTCAGTAAGGGCCATATATATTTATATGAAACGGATCAGCTGTTCTGGGGCACTACAAAGCGAGAGGCGTTTTAGAAGGACATTTGTTAGCCTGTTGAAAAGAGAAGGCTCATGTTGGGCTCCGAGTCTCGGGAATCCCGGCACGCGTGTTGCAGTACGGATTGCGTACTGGGGTTCTGAGTCATTGTTTGCATGAGTGCCTCCATTTGCAAAGTTACTAGTGTAGCCCGGCCAGCAGCGGTGCCCTCCCCAGGGCCTGTAGTTAGAAGTCCTAGCATCACTGTAGCAGTAGTATAGGGGTGACTCTGAGTGTGCTGTATGCCTGCCTAGCACATGCGGGGTGTTATTGTCGTAAGGTGAAGTGGCACGCTCTGATGGCTGGCTCATGTCTTTTCTATAGGAATCTGATAAGCACTTTTAATACCTAGTCACGAAATAACAAGAAACACCAGTTAGATTGCAGACAAACACAAGGGAACTGACCTGTGGCTAGAGGTGATTGTTTTGTATTGACCGAAGATCTTGTACTGGGAACAGGACGGGGGTTATTTTATAAACTCGCCAGGTTTCTGGGTGTTTATCATGAGCGCCGTGTGAGCGAATCTGTGGATGCCGATGACCTCTTTTGGACAGTATTGAAGCCGTTTGAACAGAAAAGGGGGCAGAGTGACTCCAGAATTAGACACTTCGAAAGGTGTCCGACTTGGTTTTGAATTTTTTTTTTTTAAATCCTACCTCTGAAATCATACGTCACATTTCAGATCAAAATTTCCAGCTTCGAGGTCCCCCCTATCCCAGCAGGTACCAAGAAGTGAAAAGGGTGAGGTGCAAGATGCTTCAGATGCAAAAAAAAATCACTGGACATAAACCTGTTTACCAAAAAAAAAAAAGAAACTCATGCCTGATAAAGAAGTGTTATTTCTACAACTGAATTTTTGCAAAAAAAAAATGATTGCGCTGTCTTCCGTGCTATTTATTAACTGTCCTGGAATGGCAGAGGGGGTTGATATTTGTGTTTTTTGGGGGTCCTATGTGATTGAGCCCTTTAAAAGGAGCGGAGAAAAAAAGACTGCAAGACTTGTCATATCATAGGGAACAGAAACTGACCACTCAAAAGAGGCGCTATGTTTTAAATTAGAATTGACCTTTATATACCTCATATCACTGTTTAAACGTAACCAGGGACACATGTATTCATGTATGTAGCGGAGATGCTATAGTGTGTATTAACCATATTGTATAACCATATTACATCTTTTTATGTAAACAGTGTTTACAAAATGTGGAGAAAAAGTTTTTGTTTTGCTCTGTAAAGCATTAAAAGCCAGGCAGTGTGCAGTCTCTGTAAGTACCACATTGAATTTGTTACTATGAATTTTTATTTTTTGCCATATTGTGTTTTAATATGATTTAGACAGGTTTCGTTTACAAATATGTATAAAAACACTAAACTGCTTGTTTCTTTCTTTGTTTTAAACTTCAGATCCGCATGGTATAAAAAAGATTTTATACAGCTCTTTTCCAGGTGTCTCCATACCAAATTTGTAACAGATGTTTTTTTCTCCCTGTCTATTCTTATTCTTTGTCATCTGTTTTTTTTTTGGTTTGTTTTGGAAGCTTGTGAACTGATTCGCAGGGCTGTACCCATTAAATAAATCTATAAATGATTAGAAAAAATAATTGTTATCCACACTTCTTGCACAAACATGAATTTGAGTGCTCAGAAAAACAATGTAGGTATTTGTAAAGGTGAATGTGGGGCAGGGGTTGAGAATTTAGTAAAGGGCTGTGATTTCTCATTGTCTTCTATACTAAAGGTGTGCACACACACCATTTTGGGACGACTGTGATCCTTCCTAACCAATTGTCATCCTACTTGCTTCAGGAGTTTGAACACAGCTCTTATCTGTGTTCAAACTGTGTATAGCTCTTACAGCTATATACAGATGTTCAGGTAGCATGGTTCTGTGTTCTGTAAAGTCCACTTTTATTAATGGACTTATCCACACTAAATGTTTTCAGTGGGTTTATTTTAAGGTTTGCAGGTTACCTCTCGCTAAAGACTAAACCTGAGCACAGGGTCATATTAATGTGTTTTTTATCTGCCCTGGGAAAACACTGAATAAGCATTTGGTGTATCTTGCCAATTGTTTTGATTTTCAAATTGTACTGGATATGTTTGGTTCTGAGAGTTTCATAACCTTTGCTGTGCAATAAACTTTTGGCTGTTTAGTTCTTCTTCCACTGTCTACGTCTATAGCACCAGCCTATATGATGACAACAGTCATGCTTCATGACTTAAGTATAAGGTATATTCTCCAGTTCAGTGCATGGAGCTGTTTAATTCCGTAAGTGTTTTATATAGCATGCAAAAAAGAAGTGTTTCTAAGCATCTTTACTTTTTACTTGAAAGAGTCCTTTCGTGTTTTGCACATTCCAGGAAGAGGTTTTCAAGGAGTTTCTAACTGATGGAATTCCAGGCCCTGTGAAAAGTATTCCCACAGCTGGTTTTCATTCAAAGTGTTCATTTCTGCCTTCTTTCAAGTTCATATCGCACAAGTCTGCCAGCTTAGAAGTGCTGGGTGGCCAGAGTGGTTGCTCATTCCTGTTCTCTGCTTGCCGGTTGCACCGTGTAGATTCGTGCTGATCTGTTGAATTTTTTAGTTCTTTTTTTTCAAGCATGTAACCCGCGTCCCACAGTTTCTTGGCAGGTTGGACTTGGTGAAAATTTGGAACTTGCCCAGTGGCATTCCTTTCATTCAGGATCTTGAGTGTCCCCCCCAAAAAAGCTTTCTGCTCTGTATTTGAAAGAAATGTCCATTATCTCAGTTTGTGGTGCATATTTATCTGACTAGAACACTGATAACAGTGATATCGGGTGTGTGCAGTGGTAACGTAATCAGTTTTAATAGGAGCTACTTAATGACTCATCACCAACACAGTTCCTCGGTTTGAGGCGAGAGGTACTTTTGAGTTGAAAACATACCAGCTGCAGCTGAAAGCAACAAATCATCATGTTACTAGAGTTAAGAGACTGAGCTCCGCTAGACTGAAAACAAGAAGACCTTGCAGGAGGAAGAAGAGCCCGTTCCTGTGTCTAGCACTCGTCACCCCTTTATCAATACCTCAGGCTTTGTAAAGAGTGGGGGTGCAGTTCAGTTCTCTTTCCAGAAGAGTTTATAAACTAACTAATAGTAATTTCAAATTCTTACACCTATGTAGTGCTTTTTTGGAAAGTCTAATCAAAGCGTTTCACAGGTAATGGGGATCCTCTCCACCACCCGCAGTGTGCAGCCCCACCTGGATGATGCGCCAGTCTGCTCCCCACACACCAGCTCTCAGCGGGCAGGAGAGCAGAGGGATGAAGCCAGTTCAGAGATGGGGGTTATTAGAAGGCCCTGATTGGTGAAGGCCAGGGGGTTACATGTCTCCCCTGGCTTTATGTGTCATCCGAAGGACGGCGCCTGTTTAGAGTATAGTCTCTCCGTCACTATATTGGGGCATTAGGGGGCACACAGGCAGTCCCTGCTGGTCTTACTAAAACCTCTTCCAGCAGCAGCCTTATCTTGTCCAGGTGCTGGCCAGGCTCATACTGCAGAGCTCCAGTGGGTTCCCAGCTGTGAGTATTGGGGTGCTATGGTGCTGGCTGATGCACTGCTTCCAAATCTTAGTTGTTGCTAAGTGAACAGTTAAGATGTGACTTGCCAGTGGGGAAAAAAAATGACTTGTGGAATTATGAGGAAGCTAAAAGGGTGTGAAATTAGGGAGAAGGGAGTGTAGGACCACAGTACTGTGCTGCAACAGCAAGACCCGTTTCCAAAAGTCATCTGTAACCATCATCCTTCACTTGGCATGTTGTAAGAAAAGGGGACAATTGTGTTTAACGTTTACTAGAGAAATTGAAACTTGGTGTCCATGGAATTATTTTTGAGATTTCAATTTGTGTAAAACAAAGTTTTTCATAATCTCGTATAATGTGATATTAAAATGACTGCTTGCAGTGCTTTTTTGCTCTTGTCGCAATTATAAACCAGTTTAATTTAGTTTGCTTCAGTAAACTTTGACATTGTTTTCTGTACTCTGCCCTTGGTTGTATAAACACACCCTGCTGCAGATGAGCAGACGAGCAGCAAATCCAATCTCCTCGGTGTGCTTATTGTGCTGTTGCTCCACTGTTGCAGGATAAACACCTATTAAAATGCAGGCAGTCATGGGATGGGAGCAGCATTCTATCTTCAAAGACTCATTAATGAAGCAGTTTTTTTTCCAGCAGGGGGCTTTGCTTAAATCCAATCAAAAACTCAGGAGGTACAGTAAACCTAAGCAATTAAAACCTTTTGGTCTATTTTTGTCTACTTTACCTCTTGATGTCATAAATGCACTTCACACAGAAGTTTTTTTTCCAAAGGAGTACACTCTGTAATTTTTAGGGTTCTTCAACTTAGGTGTCTGTTAGTTTTTGTTCAACTTGAGTTTTGAGTTGATCTAAATAATTAACTGCGTATTTGTAACTTATAATGGGCTCGAGTGTTTTACAGGTAGTAACATTTGTTGTGAAAGTGAATCTTTTGAGAATTAGGCTAAAATACTTTAAGAAGAAAATGCATACATATATAATTTGGATAAAGTAGTTGTTTGGTCAGCTACTCAGTTTAAAACTTGGTTTTGTCTATGTAATATTATATTGGGTTTGTTATCTGAGAAGAAACTAAAGCTTATTTGACTGCTGAAGTCATCACATTGTTGTTAAAAAGACACTGTTTTAAAGACATGTCTAATTATAATTTTAAGATGTGATAATTGTACCTGATGTGTGGTGAGCGTTCTGGCGCACTATGGCTGCCGTCGCATCATCCAGGTGGATGCTACACATTGGTGGTGGTGGAGGAGAGTCCCCATTACATGTAAAGCGCTTTGAGTGGAGTGTCCAGAAAAGCGCTATATAAGTGTAAGAAATTATTATTATTATTATTATTACCTAGACCCCAGCACAAAGTAACAGGAAAAACATTTCATCTGTAAAACAAATATGGATGTTGATAATGACTATAATTTAAATTTGTAGTTGTTCATCACAGGCACTCAAGAGTACCGACAAATAAAATAAATGTGACTGCAGTATTTGCATTTTTGAACATCTGGGATGATCGAGTAGTCTTAACTGAGAGATTAAAGGAATTGAACCATTTTATTCTTAAGCAGAGAAGACTATGAGGGGGGTACACTGATACAGTTGTTCAGAAGCCTGATAGTCAACCCTGCAGGTCTCTTGAGAGTGAACATTACCACACCGAAACCAGAGGACACAAGTGAGAACTATGTGGAATGGAATTTAAAACTGAAAAGTTTCTTTAAGGGTTGGTAGGAGTGTGGAACAAGCTGCCCAGCCATGTTCTTGAAGCAGGTCAGACCTATTTAACAGCTTCTTCCAGCTTGACAGGTGCTGCTGCTTTGAAGACTCCTAGAAACCCTGTAGACACACAGGCCTTCCCACACCAGGACTGCCCACCCTAGGTTAATGTCTCCTCCTGCAGCACAATGACTCCACTCGCCACACTAATGATCTGAATTGGGCGGAAAGTGTTGTTTTGGAAGTTCTGGCTCAGATGAGACTGCACAGTGGTCAGCGTTGCTGGCTTGCAGAGCTGCGCCCCTGGGTTCGATCCCAGACCTGGGCTGCTGTCGGTGTGGGTTTCCTCCAGGTGCTGCTAGGTTAGTTGGCTTCTGGGAAGACTGGTCCTGGTGTCTGTCTGTGCCCTGCGATAGACTAGTGTCTTGTCCAGGGTGAGCCTTGCCTTGTGCCCATTGCTTGCTGGGATAGGCCCTGGCTCTGCCATGACCCTGAAGTGTAAGAAGAGGTTAAAACAGAGATGTATGGCTCAGATGGAAGAGCACCACCTACTGGTCCAATGACACCATTTTTAGAAGTGACCTGCTTTTCCTTTGAGGTCTCCATCCCAGTACTGACCTCATTCAGCCTTGCTTAGCTTCTGTGGCCTGGAGTGATCAAGGCTGAAAAAGGTGGAAACGCTGCTCAATAGGCTGATTTTCATTACAACAACAGTCAATTGGAATGCTTGAGCTCGACAATATTATATATCGGTATTTAACAGGCCTGAGTACACTAAACCCCTCATTTTGCTGCTCTATTTATCATGCAGCGCAGCTATTTGTTTTGTTATGGTAGGAAAATTGGGTGCTTGCTTATCAGTTGTAAGGAGCTTGCTTATGGGATAAGAGAAATGGAATGTTATTTGTACTTCTCCCCATAGTTCTGGGTTCCTGGGATACTGAAATAATAATTATAAACCTTTCTCTGGATAACTGAGCAGTTTGGCCTTTCTTTACGGCTGTTTTCTTGTACAGATCCCCGAGTCTGAGGGGTGCTTAGACGACTGCATCTTTTTAACATATCAACCCAAGCCTGCAAATACCCACACTTAAACCCCTTTGCAAAAGGAACACTTCAACCAATGGTGCTGTTGGAGTCAGTGCAACATCTGCCTTTTATTCTTACTCAGTCTTACTCACAGTGCAAGCAAGCTCTGAGTCATTGCAAGAGAATTAAAAGTGGACAACATTGAAAAAGAAGGACAAAGTTTAATGAAATACTTGTGTTTTGGTTTGGTCTGAATTTCACATACTGAAACGAGATTGAGGGGGAAAAAAAGCTCAGTTTCTGTTGATTATTCCGACTTGAGTTCTATGGACCTGGATTCTTTCCCTGGACTTTTTTTAACTCCTAATTGAGGCAGACTGCTACTGAAATGAGAAGTGTATTCTGGGGGTGATTTAGAAACAGTGGCTCGGGAGAAGCCTGTTAAGTGTGAGGATTGTCTGCAGCAGGATTGCTGTGGGTCTGTCATACAGGAGCCAGAACAATCGCCGCTGATGCTATCAGCAGCTGGCAGTTTGAATAACAATGCACCATTAACAGGTTTCGAGGTACGTCAGCGGGAGGCAGTTCATTTCAAATGCATGTCTTACTTTACAAGTGTTGGGGTATTGTTATTTTAATATGCAAGTCCTATGTTCAGAAAAGCCCATCTTCAGGGAAAATGATGTTACATTTCCTGATTTCCACACCTTGTGTGGAACATCCATATCAGAATACATAAGAAATTCTTACAGTACTTCATTGTTCAAAAATTGAATTTTTAACACATTTTTTGGGATAGCACAAAGTTTTCTGTGCTTAGAACTCATCGCAGTGAAACTCGGTGCTTTTTGTTTTACACATAAATTGTCTCCTTCTAGAGTGCTGCTTTTGTTTTGTCTTTTCCGGACCAAGAAGGCAGAAGTACAAGAACTTAAAAGTTGAAGAACAAAACAATTTTAATTCTAAAGGGCCGCAGAAACGATTTGCCAGGTTGTAGGTATAACTGCTGTGGTTTTGAAGGTGTGTGGTTGGATCCTGGTGAGTATCCTGTCTGTTATAAAGCTGCAATGCTGTGTTCCTAGGGGGGAGTGCTGCTTCACCATTACCCAGAACAAAGACCTTGTCCCAGGAGGGCTGCCCAGCCTGTCCAATGCAGAAACCAGCCCTTCGTGTACCAGGCTCCAGAGCAACATGTACACACCAAGGCACAGAACACACTAGAAAGCCAAGCAGTGTATTAAAATGATAAGTGTCATGCACTACTTATTTACAAGAGCTTCAAATGTTTTGTGCAATCCAAATTGTTTTTATGTAGGAAAACATGAGTCCACAGATTGTTGAAATGTTTTGCTGTTGAATTCCTTAATCGCAATATGCCCACTGTTCCTGATAGCAGGAAAATATGTTCATGTGAGAATCCTCAATAACTCAAGTTTGAGAAGGTGCGTTTTAGAAATGGTGCAATATCGGTTCATCTCTGATGCCTGTGATTTCTGAATGTGTCGCTGTCGTTCATTTTCTGGCCACCAGGCGACGCAATTGTTATCTTTTTGGACTTTTTTGGTTCAATTTTTACAATTCACTGTACATTTAAAATACGCCTTAATATCACCAGTAAAAGTTAACAGGCGCAAAAACAAATAGCTGAATTGCTATTGGAAATATAATATGCTTCTATGTGGTGGTTTCTTTCATCAGCTTTTTTCTTAAAGCATACCCTTCATATTCACGTTAGAGGGAGCTCACGCTATGAGACTGGGAAGAACGCACCTTCGTTGTAGCAAAAATCAGTTGGTAAATGCGAAAAATATGAATGGAAACGCTTAAGCTTCGTTATATATAGCAGGGTGTACTGTTCCTAATACGTGAATTCTGGCATTTATTAAATGTGAGGTGACAGTAAAAGTAAATGATTTGGACGGAATGAGAAAATTCATTTGCCTCGCTAATATTTCAGTCTATATTTCCGTTTTTTTTAGCAACGTGATCTTCGGCTTCCTATTCAGAAAACACTTCTTAATCAGACAACAAACACCACAATTGTGATGCAAGCAGGTGTAAAGATGTAAAGGTGCATTTGGCGAAATTAAGACAACATGGTGCATAATTGCATAGCAACACAATAAAATAACCTTCAAACAGGAAAAAAAAATGTTTGACTTTATTCCTGTTAAATGTGGGTGTGCAATTTTATTGCTAGACTTCTTTTTAGGATAAACAAAAACTGGGTGGAGCACTGGATGGAAACTTTTTCGTGTCTATCGTTTTCCTCCCAGTGAAGATCGTGAAGTGGGCGTGGGTGGTCTCAATTCGCACAATGACGTCAACAGCACGGGTGAGAGCCTGCTGTCTGCTCCAGGTGGCAGCCGTGCCATTGCGCCATCAGCAGGACTGAAGTGCAGTTTCTGTACGTCAGCAGGTGAGGCACTTCGTTAATTCCTGTACATGCAAGTGCTTCACTTCCCCAAGGGCTGATTATAGCACCATAAAATTGACCCGACCACAGGAACGGCTAAAAACAAAATCCGGGTGAGAATGGTTCCGGGATCAGGCAGAGGTCACTTTTACACGGGAAAATGGGAAGTAGGCTGTTGAGCCTTCAGGTGCACTTGAGTCTCTTGATTGATCATCTTCTGATATAAAAAGGGGTCAGAAAGAATTGTTTAAGATGGGTGTATAGCCATTGTTACATTGAACTACTGTGCAGAAATTAGCTTAATCATCACTGCATGTCTCCAAGTAGCTACTGTTGAGTCAATAAAGGAAGAACATTCCAGTATATAGGAAGTGGACTCTGGAAATTTAATATGTGTGTTTCATGTAAACAGTCGTTCTGTTTGGAACACACTTTCAAATGGTGTTGTTGAACCCAATGTGTTTCTCTCCTTCAGGAATGATTGTGATGTGTTAAAAGTGTTGCTATGATGGTCCTAAAGAAATCACTGCTGAGATGGGGCTGAAGCGATTGTCTTTATTTGGGGTTTTGCAAAACATTTTTAAAGACGGGCCAGTTAGTCCGATCATCTCAGATTATAAATGTATATTGAAGGTAAATTTAATTGCCTGTTTCTTAACTTTCCTTCTATGTGCTATAGTGTAAGCACCAGCTCCGTATATGAGTGTCTATATCAGGACCTATACATCAGGCTAAAAGAAGCTAGGAGATACTGCTGGGTTTGGGTCACTCTGTTTTGTGGGTGGTGTTGTATTGTGAGCTTTTTATGTCTGGGAGCAGTAGCATGAAAGAGCTTAATGGTTCAGTAACTTTTTGATGGGAATGGCCCTAGATTTTCAACATTGAGTGTGTTCCTGAAAGTCTGTCCCACTTTGCTCTTTAACTGATTAAGCACACACGTGACAAAGGCTCAGAGAAAAGGTTGCTTCAGGAGAGCCTCTAAGTTTCCTCAAGACTTAATGCAATTGCTCATGTTCATTTGGAGCCTTGGGTTTTGCTGAGTCATTATCAGAATATTCTTAAGCAATATAGGATTGGGTACTAGAGAGGTGCTTTACTCTTCGGCTGACTCAGTGTGAATCAGTCACAGCTTCAAGAACTCCATCTAATAATAGCCTTTACTTCACAATTCATGTGCTTATCTCTTGTGTCCCTGTACAACTCTCACAACTAACTGCTTCTCCTTTGTCACGGGCTGTTCCATATTTCCTTTCATGTGTGATATCAGTGTACATCTGAGAGGTCTTCATAAATACCGAATTCAACTTTTACATTGAACATGGCATTCTTTTCTGTTATTGAGTTAAAAATGGAGAAATTGATTACTGTCTCTAGTAAAATGTGTTTTTTGCGTGTGAAGGTAAACTAAAGTTCAAACACTTTGTTATGACGTATTGTAAATTGAATATGAGTCCCACACACCAAGTAAGTTTTTATCAGCTTCCTTAAACATTTCTCCGCCCTTGGCAAATAAAAATAAAACTATGCCATGAAACCGGTGTCCAGTCCAGGGCGTGTCCTGCCTTGCACCTGTTGCTTACTGGATTAGGCTGTGGCTCCTCTGCAGCCCTGAATTGGACCAAGCAGTTAGAAAATGGGTGGATGAACTAAGCAGAAACATGATGCCAACAAACCAAACTCTGTGTGGCATTTTTTTCTGAGTATTATTCTCACCCATTATGATATCTTCTGTGATCAAATGGTTAAAAAAGACAAATATTTATCCTATATATATGGATTAGTTTTATCCAATTTTTTTCAGAAATATTGGGATTGATACTCAGAATTTGAATTCGCAATACCAATGTGGATCCACCCATTCTTAAGAACTGCAACCAAGCATATTTGTTAATGAGGGTTGTCAGCGGGGACCCCAGCACTATTCCTGCCGAGCCTGGCGCCGGCGGGGAGTAGGCAGATGCCGTTATGGAAGATCCAGAATGGACTTCATGTCACTGTGAGACAGCGCAGGACAGAGCAGAAACAACTAAAGACATTGTTATTCATCCCAGGGATGCTGGACACACAGAGTAAGATGAACACGAATATGTAGAGCTGTATAAGGTAGTGAATAGTAATCAATAATTTATTCATCATTTTTCACCCAAAAAGGTGCCAAAGTCCTGCACTACCAAACAGGCTAGATGAGCCTAATGCCCTAGTCCCATTTCTAAACCTTATGCTCTTGTCTTGAAGAGCCAAATAGTCAGTTTAATGTCTCATCACCTCGTATACCACACTGTCATTCATACATTTTCTGTCCGCTTAATCCACTTCAGGGTTGCAGGGCAGCTGGAGTCTATCCTGGTAGACAACAGGCAGGAAGTAGGATACACCCTGGATGGGGTGCTAGTCCATCGCAGGGCACAGACAGACAAACCAGGGCCGGTTTCTCCCTTGAAGTGCCAACTTGTTCTGAGGTTGATCTCTAGACTGCCTGCCTCTCTAGTCTAGTAACTATTGTTCTTTAATGCTATTTTTGTGTACACGGCACAGCACATGTTGCTTAAACAGCTACATCAGACTAGTGATAAAATGGGACACAAAAGACTCTTCTTTTTTATAGCGGAATTTTAATATTTTGGCTGGGGATTTAGAATGAATCATTATGCCTGTGTATCGCTTGTCTGTTGCCTTAATGATGATTAACAGATCACTGCCTGGCTGGTGATTAGCGTGTGACAGTGGAGGTAACACTTCCTGGTCTTTTCCAATCAGAAATCTTCTTCCTTCTGAGTTCAAGGAGGAAGGACTGAGTGCATGAGCACATTGATTAGACTCCTTAGGACAAGAGTGGACTTGTCCCCTATACATACATGCATAAACAGCCAGAGGTTGAAAAACAGCGTCTTCTGATTCTACAGAAGTCAAAAGAAGACTTTTTACTCTGTTGTCTTAACAACTGTGAAAATAAATCAAAATAAATGTTTAGCTGATTCATTCAATTGTTAATGAAATTTCTAGCATGTCTGACAGTTTTGTGTGGTTTGTGTTGTGAAGTAATTTTAAGATTGTGAGCATATAAAGTGAAAAACAATCACCAGTCTCTTATCAAGGAATTAAGTAAGTGTGGCATGCTGAAGAAGTGGTATTTTAACATTTGGGTTTTCTTTTATTCTGAAGGAAACGATTATAGTATTAGTTCTCGGTGTAAATGGATTAAAATCTCCTTTATTATATCTCCGTAATTTATTGTTCAATCCATGAATATCATGTTAAAGTATGAGGGATTGTTCTTTGCATAAAATCTTTAGAGACTATAATTACAGCTCTGCAATCAAAGAACAAAGCAGTCTTTTCATTTATCATGTTCAAGGCTGACATGTAAGTCACACTTTAAAGCACACATTATCATGATTGGCTTTGTTTTTGACTCGATTTCTTTAGAAGCTGTTTTTAAACAGATGGTATAAAAGTAATGAATGATAACTCTTTTTGTGTTCAATTAAAATTCATGTTACATCTGGTTCTCTGCATGTTCATCACACCCAACCCACATGACTGCAATTTTTTAACCTTGTCCCTGATTTCAGATATAGAACATTTTTCTGACAGTTTTCTAGCTAAAAGAATTAAATTTATTTTGCCTTTCAGTGTAAAACTGCTATATGTAAACCTTTGGGAAATGTTCAAAATTCAGATGACTGCAATCAAGTATTCTGAACAGAAGTTCAGTTCTGGCATATGCCCATAACTGAACCGGAGGTATGGCTTGTGGGTGTGAAGACTGTTATGATCTGTAGGATTTTCACAGTTTCAAGCAGTTTCTCTCTTCTGATCGGAATAGTTTGAGCCTTGTAATGTGATTGGTTTCTAACTTTGATGGCATCTGGGATCTTGTATTTCTTTAATACACAGCTTGGCAATGATGGCTGTTTTCACAGCAGTGGTACCATAGCAGTGATGTTTGTATTTCTTGTAATTGACCACCATCATACTGTTGAACAAATACACTGAGGTTATACTGTTAAACTCAGGTGATAAGTCAAGTGCAGGCAGCGATCACAAAATAACAGGGTAAAAGAATGAATTTATGGCACAGGTGTGGTCTATTTCTGGATTTTCTGTCTTCCTCCTTTCAATAATTTTATGACTGGAGGAATTTAAGGGCAGGGAACAGTCTTACACAATAAAACGACATCATTAGTGACGTGCTGCAACACGAAGTTCCTTTTCACTTAGCACTCAGAACTGTCTACATTGAGTACCATAAAGCTGGAATTTGAACAACATCTTTTCAGTGGGTTTGGAATCTCTTGATTCCAATTGACTGGAAAAAGAGAATAATGTCATCATAATGTCACAAAAAAGTTTATTTTACATTTCCACAAAATCTTTAATATTTTTGCTGAGAGTCTGAATAAAATAAGACAAATGCCAAAGGATTAGAGTAAGTCTTTATTGTTTTATTTCCCTGAACAGCTTTAGCATCTTCACAACCAAATAGTATAAAATCTGTATTGATTTAACGGTCCACGGGGGTGCTATTCACACACACCTGTGCTAACTAACTGTCTTGCAGTAAAGTACAAAAGTAACATTTTAGCCCATATCCTCATACTTGTTGAACAATTCATGAAAGTAAATTGAAAAGTTGAAATTGAATTTCAAATTCAATTCAATATTTCAAATTGAAAAGTGATTTGAAATATGAACTAATCTGACAATTCTGACTTTCAATGTAACCAAACAACGTTTTCAAATTTTAAACAATGTATTCATCTTTATTTTGTTCCAAGGAAATAAAAACAGCAGTCAGCATTCATGCATGAGGTGAGTAGTTTCTGGATATGGTGTACTCAGGGACAAGGAGCATTGATTCTTAGATACCACATAATATTTCTTCAGAAGGCTGTCACCTCCTCCCTTCACAATTCTGTGCTTTCAGACACAGGGTGTGTTTCAGTATTACATTCCTGAACAATGGATTATTGCTGAGAAGAAGTTGTATTTTCTTGTTACACCTGTTTCCAAGCTGGAAATGGTCCAATGGTGATTTAATTTAACCAATTGTCCTATTTTTCCTTCATTTCAAAATGTATTCATTGAAGTATTGTGTTTCTTAGAAACATCTTGCGAGAAGTATATTTGTCCCAAGGGACATACTGTATGCCCCAGCTGACTTTGCAGGAATTACAAATTCCAATTTAATGCTACACCTCGTCCTCAAGAAATGCACAGACTTCACCATGTTTCTGCCACTTTTCTTATTAAACTCATCATCATTAAAGTATTTTTTTATATTTGTGCCTTTCTAATCAAAATGTCCTGTAGAAAAAATTAATTAATAAACAATCTATAGTTTGATTTTCATAAGAAGGCTGAACATATGTCATTTACTGAAAAGAAAGGCTTTCCTGTGTCACATGGCACATTCACAGCCTGACATCATTCTTCTGTACAGCAGGACATATGGAGCACAACTCCAAGGCGCTATATGATTTTTTTCTCTTTTGATCATGTGGTGGCTCAGTGTGACCTCTGACATTTTATCTTCTTTCTGTCTCTTAGTGTTAGAGAAAAGCCGCAGTGTGTGGAACTGACTGTCTTATCACTGGGACTAATAGTTTATCTGCTGCCATGGAGTTTGAATTTGACTGTGACCTGCCAATGGCCAACAATGCACCACTGTGCATAGGAGTCAAATCACCTGCTATCGAGTAGTGTTTTTTTTTTACTTTGAATATTTAGCAAATAATAAAGTGGAGCAGTTTTCTTATTTATTGGCTGTTAATTGTGTTTATTGAAAAAATGACTTACTGGGACAGAATATTTGCTGAAACGTTTTTACTAAGGGTGTGGTTGGCAGATGAGAGCTGTCCTGGCTCCTCAGGGCTGCTTCAGAAGTGAGGGTGGAAGCACATGCAATCCTTTAAAAGGCTGAGGCTGTGCCATTTCCAATTACCATCTATCCATTTTCTGACTGCTTTATCCAATTCGGGGTCGCAGGGGAGCTGGAGTGTATCCCAGCAAGCAACGGGCTCAAGGCAGGGTACACCCTGGGTGGGATGCCAGTCCTCCGCAGACCAGACACAAACACACTCACTCACACCAGATCCATTTTTTCCAGAAGCCAATTAACCCACCAGTATAAACCAGAACACCTGGAAGAAACCCATGTGAACATGGGGAGAACATGCAAACTCCACACAAACAGAACCCCGGGTCCCCAGAATTGAACCAGGGCCCCAGAGCCACAAGGCAGCAATGCTGACCCCTGCGTGACCATGCTGCCTGACTGAGCTATTTGCCTGCACTTTTTGTTTGTGATTTGATGTTTTAAACGCTGGAAAGATGGAAACCACATCGAACAAAGTCATTTCACTAGGCCTGCTTTATGCCATAATTTAAATTTAAATCCATTCTTACCTTTACTAAATAAGTAGAATCTGCATCTTTATGTGAAAGGGACTTGTCTTGTTTCTTAATTGGTAAGGCTGGTGTTTGCTAGATTAAACGCAAATGCATGCAATTTGTGAAATACATTTTTAAGAAGTGTTTTCAGACGTAGACATATTGAGTTTCATGGACTCGGTTGACTTCGTAGAGTATCCTTCCTATGGTACAGAAAGTCCTGCTTGCCTTGATCTTCTCCCTCAGTCCTCACTGCCAGATAAAAACTACCTGATGAACTGATCTTTAGGCAAAGGTATGTGTATCTGGTTGTGTGTACCAATGCGTTGTTCTGCAGTGTGAAGTGGCACCTGTTTCCCTGAGATCCCTCTTTCTTCTGGAAAACCATGACTGGTTTTGTCCAGATTGACTGTCACTGTCCCGGTCTGACAGTACTGCTCCAGCAGTGCCAGGCTCTCTTACAGGCCCTGTTCTATGGACAACAGCAGGACCAGGTTATCAGCATTAAGCAGGAACTACACTGTCATGTCTCTTATCTAACTGTACTGTTCCCTGAACTCCACAAGCGCAGATTAGATTACAGATCAGATCAACTCGTATACAGACATGGTTTGAACCTTTAAATTCCAGGAGCTGAATGATAAAGCCAACACATGCATATCATAAAGGTCTGTGATGTATGATCATAAGAATATAAGAAAAGCCATAGATGAGAGACCATCTAGCTATTTCTTGAGAGAGAAAAAAGGATCACCTTACAAAAAATTGGGTTCCATATTCTCACACTGTGCAGAAGTACCTTGTGTTCTCACTTTGAAATGCACTTCCACACAGTTTTCACTTCTGTTCTCTAATTTGTTTCCTCATTGATTTTTAAAAAAGGTTTCACTTTGTCAGTTTCATTCAGTCACATGTTTG
This sequence comes from Lepisosteus platostomus, assembly GCF_059453375.1. Classification (NCBI taxonomy): domain Eukaryota; kingdom Metazoa; phylum Chordata; class Actinopteri; order Semionotiformes; family Lepisosteidae; genus Lepisosteus; species Lepisosteus platostomus. The sequence continues at coordinate 1,032,850 of NC_142638.1, forward strand.
AGAACCAAAAGAAATTTAACCTTTTGTGTTTTTAAAAATGACTAATTATGAGTTAACCTAGCCCATACTACCAACCTTGTACAAGAGGCATAAGCAACAAACACACATCCTCCAAACATGCAAAACATCCACCTATCTACCTCTCACAGCACAAGGGACATGGAATCACGTCGTACTGAGGCATCGAATGCGAGACTGGTGGTTTCTGAATCCCTAGTATTGCTGCTCAAACTGATAAAAAAACCCATGAAAGTACTGTATTGGCAAATTAAACTATAGGAGAACTTCAACCCAGCAGCAAACCCTCTCTTGTACATCTTTTTTAAAACTTAGTCATTCTCCTTGGGGTGAATGAGTGTCTTTCCAGTAAGGAACAGGAAGACAGCAAACACGGCATCAGGGACTGCCCCTCACAAGATTCTGAACGAATGAATAACCCGTGTAAATCTTAACCACTGGGTTTGTATCAAGTAACCTTCACGCGCTCACACCCTAATAATTAACCTCAGTAAAAGTTGTTGGGAAACGTAAAATCAGAAGGCGTGATACAATGAGTTCCTTCACTGTTACACCATTCTGCATTTCATTAGTTGATTCGGTAAAAAGAATATATGATTTTGTTGGGCTGACAATTGTATCCAAAGTGACATACGTTTTCTCTTACTAGTGAATTGTACAAGTTTAGCATTCGTCGGTTTAAGTTATACGGTTTTACCTTATAACTTACTGCTTTTTTTACTGCTTCCCCAAATAGTATAAAAGACGAAAATGATGCGTCGTTATAAAAGCTTACCACCCCCGTGTCTAATACCCTCTAAACACACCGTGCGTCTCATACACAGAACGCGTGTGATGTAAATAGCAGATCCAGTAATATTCGGTTAAATATTTTTAGTTTCGGCATTTCGGCTCAAAACCTTGCTGTCTGAGACCACACAACATCGAAATGGTTTTATTACGCATTTAGCAATGGGCGACGATAATCCTTTGAATATCACAATACAGGACACCGGTTGTATTCAGTGGAATACGTGTAGTTCACTCATCCACAGGGTCGCATACGATATTTTCATTGAAAAAATAAATAAAATTCTCAACATATAAAACGTCCAACACCATGCTCTAAATATTACGGTAAAAACCCTAAATCTGTAAAACATTTTAACCTTCTCTCGTGAGACACGTGCCGCACGCTCAGGCAAGTCATTGTATTTTGGGATAGTTTTGTGTTCGAACACAATGGTACTTATCTGTGGTGATTAACACATACTGTTACAAACAGAATATAATCTTTTATACTGTACATAATTTATGTTTTTTGGCTACCTGCATGTAACGCTCTGTACATTGTACGTTGCAATACCATCTGCCAGCTCTAAATCATGTGTAACTCTTTTTGAAGTCCCTTTGCAACTTCTGCACAATGAGCTCATCGTCTTTTTTTTTTTTGTTTGGTATCCTATCTGAACATTATTAATTTACAACTTATACCCGAACCTTGACCATTGATAGAAATTAGGAAGAGAAGAATTGAAATCACCGCATGTTATGTTAAAATTGCACCGTGGACCAGAACGAAGTCTGTTCGAACATGATGTTCAAATAAGAAAAAGACATCGCTGATCTAGAAGCCAGAGAAGATACAGCAGGTGCGTTCCTGGATGTCCAGCACTGACAGGCTGAAAGCACGTTTTTAATCTTGTATAGAGGCTGCGGGGAACCTGAATCAAACAATTAGACATCCTCAAAGGCCTTAAACTTAAACCTACCGAGCTTCCTAACAGTGAAGCACAAACCAGACGACACAAATGGAAATTGTGCGGAAGAGCATTCAAACCCCATTAAGTATACTGGGTATTTCTTTCACTCTTAAGGTTATGCATAGTTTACCTTAAGTAATTGTGATAAAACTTTTCACGACTTTGCTTAATGACAAGCTTATTTAAGTCTAACACTATTTTAACTGTATTAATAACAGTCAAAGGTATTATAATAGTACCAGACACTATTTGTAGGCTTCATATGTGTGTACATTGTATTTCCTGATTATGTCTAAGATGTTTGAGTTTTGCACGGCAGTGTAAATAAATAATATTTTAACTTTCAGTAAATCGCGAAATTAAATTTTAGATTTATTTAATTGGTTTGCATCATTTACTCATTTAAACGTCTTGCTTATTTCTTATGACTGTCACAAAGTACAGTACTTTAAATTGCATTTCCATAGATGAATTTAAAACAACTATTAACATAGCAGATTGAAAGTCGGAATAAGACTAAATTATGCAATTAGTGAGTGGACAGGTCTTTAAGTGAGATATAAAAAAGGTGACAGCTGCAGAGACTCAAATGGATTAAGGCAGCGAGACAGAGTCTTGCACACAAGAAGGCTCTATTGCCCACCTCGTGTTTTAACAGTAAAAAAAGAGGCCGAAAAAAGGAAAGTCAGTTCTGTTCTGGTGTTACAGTAGAAGCCAGTGCAAATTACAGTGGATGGGAGTTATATCCTGATTCAGAGGACCTCTTATGAGCAAGTTGTGGACATAGTGAAGCCAGTCTGGTACCTTAGAAGACAGCCCTGTGAGCGAGGAGTTACAGTTTTCCAGTCTTAATAAATTTTTTATTGTACTGGATTTTGTCAGGTGAGTGAAGTGCAAACAATTTCTCGTTTATTGTACCCATCAGGAGATCCTTTTACGCGGGAAGTTATCTGACCGCACGACCCGGAGTCCGGAGTCTTGACCACTGTTTCAGGCCACTGAAACATCCGCAGTAGAAGAAGAAACCAGGGTACGAGCACAATGACGCAGGTGGAAGATTATTTCACTGACATTCCCGACAGCACACGTCAAAAGTCACAGGATATACCGAATTCTTTTCGGAAACGATTTAACACTTATTTTTTCAGATTTTGATTATTAAAATGTATTATTTTGGTTGGGGTATCTTTTGGACGAATTAGAATTCGCACTGTAGCATTATATACCCTCTGAGTTGTAGTCGTCATTGAAATGGACAGCCGAAACTTTGTTGAGAGTTGTACACGAGATTTTAAAAAGCTATAGATACTAACTCCACGTATTTGATGAAAAATATAGTTTGAGAAATTACATCTGATCATTAAAAAGGGAACCGCTAGGATCACTATATGCTTTCATACCTTACAGCTTTTACATCCCGTTTCAATTAGCTTTTTAACTAATCATAAATGCGTATTTTTCAGGGCTATAACACTTAAAACATTGTTTTGTTTTTAACGAAGAACCCCAGGCATCTTGCCTGATAAGCGTTATAGTGACCCATATTATAATTATAATTATAATACTAATACTAATTATGCTTGGTTAAATGTCTATAGCTTTACTAAAATATTAAATTAAAAAATAAAAAGAACAATTAACTCGTTTTCCATGCAGTCATAGCCTTCGCTATTTAAGGGTAACCTGTTGAACGTCACTAGTTTATTATTGACTCTTATGGTAATATTCAACACGAATTTAAAAAGCTCCCTTTGACACAGTTCTGTGTCGACCTCTCTTGAATTCAAAAAAATGTTGTTTTCTTTTCATTTAAAGGATGCATATTGAATCTCATTTTCTAAAACGGCTACAGTACATTGCCTCCAGTGTGGAGACAGAGCTGCGCCGGTTGCGCTTCCAGGTCCCGCCCCAGCGAGGTGTGGCCACACTATAACCGCTAGGAACCCGCTGAGGCCAGCAGACAGAAACACCTGGGTCAGTGCGCCGGAACTCCGCTGAAACTTTCGAGAGACGTGAAACCCGAAGAGTCCCAGAGACCACCTTTCAGCCACTCGAGTCCCGAAGGTTTTTGTTTTCGCTCCATTGAACGCAAACATCTAAGGAGCGGCGGTGATTTGTGCGTCTCGTCGTTTTGCCAGGCTGTGAAAATGATTCGGCTTCAGCATCTTGTCTTGTGTTGGCTCGTAACCACGTCGTTGGCACAGACGGACACTACAACTGAAACGGGTAAGATCCTTACTTCTGGCTATTGATGTGTAGTTTGGAAAAAAGCGAGACAGCTGTGAAAGACCCTTTATCTGACAAATCAACCTAAAAGTACAATTTATCTGATATTCATTTATCAGTAAGTGCAGTACATAGGGCCCCCGAGCAATGATTATTCTAGCCAGCTGGGCATTATATAAGCATAACTACTGTTACCCCGATGTTGCTGTGCAGTAGATGTATTTGAAGACCATTACACTAATTCCATTTATTCCATTTGTGTTGAATGGTTTAAAAAATGTGCCGAAGGTTCTCTCCTGAATACATAACGCTCCCTTGAAGGCTGTTTTGTAAGCTCTTTTTCGGAATATTGTTGGAGTGACTCATTGCCGTTTTCATAGCAACGGCAACACTTGTCAGTGATTCACTTAATCGGAGCGAAAAAAAAAGGTTTCTCCAGCGATACATCCAGAATAGAATAGATATATATATATATCCACAACAGTTTAATACCTCGAATTCTAAAAATCGCATGTCAGGAGTTCTGGGACTGATGAGGGGGGATATATCTAACATTCGTGCTGATGGAAAGTTGCATGAACTAACAGCGCTTTGAAGTGGCAGAAAACCACCACCCAAGATAACGGGAGTTTTCCACAGAGCCGGCGGTTCAGTCCGCGACAGAGTTGTTCCCTGTTTCCTGCAATATCCAGACCAAACTAATGGGCTTAGCACTTACCGAGCCATATACCCCAGAATAGAAAGAAGGTCAAAACCTGACGCGGGTCAACCAAGTGGAAAAACGTTTCTTGAAGCGATAACGCTCCCCGAGGTCTAGGTGAGGATTTTGCAGGAGCGCGTCTTTGGATCTGATGAGAAAGTTGGATTAAGATTAATAAGCGTTCGGTTCCGGCGTAAATGTTCAAGGGCGACTTTGTTATTTTGAAATTCAAAATGTTTAACATTGCCTAGAGAACAGTCGATCCGGGTCGGTCCCAGGCGTACGCGTTGTCGCCGCAGAGCAAAACGGTGTGAATCAGGAAGCAGACGCAGGACTCGACAGGGAGTCGGGGACAGATTTCAGAGCAACTCAATCATGATTGAAAGTGCCGTAAAACAAACTTCTCCTCCCCACGCAAACAAACCGCGTTGCACTTATATTCTGTAAAACAGTTCTGTTCTGTACAAATGCTTTGCCCGTAACCGTGTAATACATCATGTCAAAAGAGCTAGTGATAACTCGATGTGTAAACTGTCAATTTGCCTCAGAAAGCTTCCGCCCTCTACCGCATGTCATCTTTCCACGAAAGCGTCTGCGTCAGGCCCTGTCTGATGCTTAGAGGGAAGCTGCAGGATACAGTAGCTTCTCAGTTTTATGTTTAGTGTTGTATGCAGGGGTCACAGGCTGCTCATTGTAATATGGCACAACTCCCTGACTGCTTACGTTTATTCATGAGTGTCGACATACCAGTCTAGTTTAGTATAGTTCATCAAATCGTGTCTACGTCTGAGCACAGAAGTACGGGCCTCCCGTGGCACAAAATGCTCACACTTTATCCAGCGTACTATTTTTGTCCCAGAGAGGTATAAACGCAGGGACTACACGTCTCAAGGTGTTGGGTGCTGTAGGGCGACGCAAGGACAACAGGTCCATTACAGCGAAGCGAAATTGCGAATAGATTAGAATATATAAGGGTCAGTGTTATCGAGGTGTAAAATACGTAATATGTATACCTTTGGTGTGTTCTCCTTGCATATCAGTATTAGTATAGTTAAATCTTTGGAGAGTATTGCGCAACGCGCCCATCAAAGAGGAGAAACATTTGTACTGTAGTTAATGATTAGTTACGCTTAACTCCTTCAGAAGGTACTTGACGAAGACTAGACGAGTTCCACAGTTTGGAATTTAGGAAGCGCAATAGCACAGTCGTGTCATTAATGGACACAAAAGGCAGGGGATGTCGCAACTTTCCGGCTCAATTTATCTTTTCATAATTGAGGTTCTATTTTAAGTTTATCACTATCTTTAGCGAAATATGTATGTCATATTTCTCACAATAACAGAAGGAATAATTAATTGATATATAGCCCAATTTTGTTTTTAATTTAATTTTATTTTCAAGTGTAGAAGACTTAACAAGAAGAATTCATTGAAATGTATTTTCATATAGTTTTTAACGAAATACTACCTGTTTCGTTAGCAGGTGACTGTTTAAAGGCTTGCGCTTAACTTTTGTTGGTAAGTCAGACCTTTTCTACAAACAAGACCTCAAGTGTCGCCCATCATACTGCCCTATTTTAAAAAAATAATTAGGCCCAGGTTGAGATAAAACTGACTCATTAAATTCAAAAGACTTCTCTAGCTGCGTCGCAAAATAGTTAAAACGTCGGTGTTAATTTCTTCCCGATTACAGCTCTTTGACAGCTGGTGCGTGGAACCAGTCCAGAGAACACATGCTAATTAATCACATCACGTCGTTTGAAGAGTCTAAGAAACGACGGAAAAAGGGCGACAGTTAATATTTGCACAGATTCTGCGAATCTAAAGGAAGCCCGAGGCTCACTTGTAAAATCTTTTCAGGAGTCACGTGAAATGTGAGCCCGGAGAAAGGAGGGTTTCGGTTCTGATACCTGGCCCCGGAGGAGCTGCTGGCTCTTGATCTGAGAAAGTCATGTCGTCACCTGAGGAGTTCAGTGTTGTCTCGGAAATGCGATATGCACTGGAATCCCGCATGCACGAATGGTCTATACCAGTGGGAAACGTCTTGTGTAAGAGGAGAAGGAGGAAATTATACAGGTAGCGGATCCTCACTCGATGGGTTCCCATCGTTAAGATTGAAAAAGGATTGTATACTAAGAGATGACGTTCTTTTGTGCGAGAAGAATTTAATCCTAATTTGCATTTTAAAAAGGCTGCACAAGAGTGCTCGCCTGATGCTTCTCATAGAAACGGCTTCTATTAAATAACACTGATAGTCCATTACGCCTACCTTTCACTGAGTCAGGCTGTCGTGGAGGAGCGAGCTAAATTATTGGAAGCTCAGGAAGAAAGTGTCCTGTTTTGTGTTTTAAACCGCCCCTTTAAGGTGTGATAGCAAACAAAAGCCAGCTCCTGGAGAGGAGATGTGATTGCTCTCACACATCTCACACATAAGAGACCATAAACACTTGGAGATCGGGCTTTCAACAGCCTTTTAGGAACAAAGGAGTTTTATTTATACAGAGTAGGGAACAAGGAAGATGGCTCCATTGGGCAGGCCAGCACTTTCTTGTGGGGGTACTGCGATGGTGGCTCAGATCAAATGATTGACCTATCGATTTAATAACAAGATAAAAGGGATGCCACAGACAAATACTGCCAACATTTGGTTGGAATGGCAGGTGCTATGGACAGCACATGCAGTTTGAACCCTTTACCACTGTTGATGGTGTTTGGCTGTAGGTTTGATTTTCTCCTGCAAGCTGGCTGATGACAAGGGTCTCTCTAGTCCTGAGCAAAGGAGGTAGCAAGCGAACTTCGTCACTGCTTCATGCTCAGTGATGAAGGAGGTGACTAGGGGCTCAAGTGGAAGTAAAAACAGATGTGATTAGGATTGGAAACAGGAGGTGCTCTTTTGGAAAAAGGCTAGTGGGATGTCTGAAACAAACTCCCCGGTTTGTTTCAATTGAAGCTGACTCCTCTGCTTTATACAGTAGCTCTTCTCTCTGCATGTTGCCTGAGTGAATTCGCTCACTGAATGTCAGCAGCTGCCTCTGAAACAGCAGAGCAGTGCTGAGCTGGCAGTCTTCTTCCACATGCAGTGGGATTACTGTGTGCCTCAGGAGGGGTAAGCTTGTTCTGTAACCGGGAAGTACATGGAGATGACCACAGATTTAATAGGATATTATAGAGTCGCCTCGGCAAACACAGGATTTTAGCAGGTGCCATCTGTTACCTGGCATTAAGTCCGCATTACAAAGGACGGCAGATAAGCAGGTCTTATTTGCTCTGCAACAGAGTGCAAGGTAATTATAATATGTACATTTTACTAAAGGCTTACTATTCACTTTTCAAAACGGCAATGCTTTTAAACACTGATCCTCAAGTACCTCTGCATCTGCTGGCTTTTACTCAAACTGAGCTCTGGATTACTCAGTCGAACCCTGAAACTAATAATGTGCTTAATTAGAGCTGGTTTAAAATTTGCTCTTAATAGTAAGTTATTTAAATTGTCCTGCCTAGTGGCTAACAGGGAGTTGGAGTTGAACTGTGATCTCAGCTGCAGTCGCTGAGAACAAGGAGCCCAAGTTTATACGAGGGCTGAAGCACAAAGAGGGTCAGTCAGTGGTTCAGGTTGACACAGAGAAATTCAGTGCCAGGCTCAGGACTTGAATTGGAGAACTCCTGGTAGCAAGACCTCTATCTCAACCACCGGCCCACGGAGCCGCTCTCTGTAACTTTTGAAGAGTTTTGACTAACATTTTCTTTTGTGTTGATAACTGGAGTGGCTAACCCTGGACTGGAAGAGTTACACTTTGGCAGCTTGGAGAATTTTATTAAGGAATGTCCAACTCTTAAGTGACTATAAGGGGACTTAATTAATAGCATATTCAGAATCCTTAACAACGCCATTTCCATGGAATTCTTCAGACACAACTGTGAAACACAAACCTGAGTGCACCAGTGGAAACTATGGGAGGGGGGTGTATTGGAGAGAAGGAGACATTTTTCAAACAAAGGGATGTGGATTTTAAAACAATTCTAGGGCCTGCTCCAGAGGTTCACTTCAGGCCCATGGAGAAAGGCAACATTAAGAAACACCAATGAAGCCTAGTCAGTAAGTGTTTCAGAGGTAGGAGGAAACATGAGCACCTGATGGAAGCCAAGTGAATGTGAGATTAACATGCAGACTCCTCACAGACAGCCGCCAAAGACCAGAATCTCACTCGGGAGCCTGTGGGGGATGTTAGACATCATGCTGCCCTTGTTGTCAAAGAAAGAATCACGAACACCCTGCGGCTCTGAAAGACCATGAATAAATGAATATACATTGATCAGAAAACTGGTATTTTAAACCCTCCGGATGGTCTCACTCAAGGACCAGGATTGATGAAAAAATATATTCTCTCTTTTACAGTACAGTAAAAGAGACTATTCGTTATGTATTCTAACGTGTTATATTGTGTTAGGCAGAAACATCTTTGGGGATATTAGGTGGCAGCATTACTCAACTGAACTCATTAGAAACAAAATGTCAAATAAAACAACTTGCAAACCAGACTTTGTTTTTTATGTAGAATACATCAAATTATGCCTTCAGTCTTTATGATTGATTCTAATTCTGATGTATTTCTGAAATAAAATACCACAAACATGCACTCCATAAAGCAAACATGTAAAAGTAAGGAGCCATTTAGACGAAAGGAGAGTCTAACGCCTAAATCAAGCCAAGGGTTGTGGATCACTGATCCTGTCTGTCAGTCCTGAAGGCTGGGCAGTCTGGTTCCTGTTCATCAGCACCTGTCTTGAATGGCATCCAGACCTCCTGATAGGAATAACCTTGCCTCCTGGATCCTGCGGAGACTTAACAGACCTGAGCGCCGCATTGTTGCACCCTTATCTGTCATGTGGGCAGTACAAACAGCCACAGGAGGCCATTGCTTCCAGGGGCCCTCTTTTAGACAGCCAGGGTGCCCTCCAGCAGAGTGTTTCAGCCACTGTCCTTGGTGGGGCTCCTTGCTTCAAGCATGAAATGGGGAATCCCCCTTTTTCCTTATGGAACAGCTGCAGAACATGGTGTACGGTCTGCAGCTGCACCTGCTGGCCTGACAAACATGTCCCTGGAAAGGGGATGCATTTTGTAAACATCAGTATTAAGAGACTTTGAAAAACACAATTTTTGGTTTCGATGATTTCATTAGATAAAGTTAATTGAGGAAAAATAAAAAACAGGAACTTGGTTTAATGCTTCTGGTTCACAGGGAACTTTCAATAAAACACAATAACAGAAGTACCTTTTTATTTATGACACAAAAGATATTCACTAACATGGTGTTTGTGTCACCACTTAGGATATATGTTAGAATCATGGTAGGCTACTACTACTATGTAGGTGATGAAGGAAGTTAATGTCTTTAAGCCTGGTTGGAGAGAGACATCAGCTGGTTATCTTTGATGTTTGACTGTAAAAATATAGCCTCCAGCCATTCCTAGAAACAAAGGAAATGGAACTTCTGCTTAATGACATCCTGTAACAGTATCTCTAACTACTGCCAAAATTAACATCAGGGTGGACATGCAGAGAGTGCACCACAGCCCGGCCTGGATGAGGGGCTATCTGGGGGGGTGAGTGATTCCTGAGGCCAATTCCTGGACTGGCCTCTCCCCGGAAACTGAAATCTCCATGACTCTGCCTGCCCCGAGTTAAAAACACACCGCTGGGACCAGGAAGGGAGAAGGAGAAACCACTGAAGTATGTGAGGCGGGCACACAGTAACAAGTTCTGCCTGAGCCCATGCCCACTTTGAGATGGCACTGATTAGTTTCCACAATACCCCATTTTAAAAGCCAGAAGTAAATCTACTGATGGCTGTTCTGCTTTAACAGTTTCAGGTGGCTGAAATGCCTCTTGTCTGATGGTTCATGTGATTGATTCATGTTCCTCTGAGGTGGAGAACAATGCACTTTTACGTGGGACTGAAAATGTCACCTACAGTTTCTGTTACTGTAGTAGGTTTTACAGCAAAGCCCACAGCCAAAAAAAACAAAAACTAGAAAAGAAGATAAATGTAATTTTACAAATACAGATGCAAGGTCAAAGCACTTAACCTATTAGCAGTAGGCGTGAGTGGGTTTATTTTGTACTTATGATAAGAGTAATGTTTAACCCCGCCGTGAGTTTAAAGGACTGTATTTTCAGTCTTTCCTAGCCTCACCTTGAGTTGTCCTAATGACTACACATTGAAGTCTTTTTTCTATAAGCTGTTTTTCTAAAACTATTGATCTATTGCAACACTTTAGTGTTGGTGACAACTGGCCCTGGTTGGGTTCTAATGGAACCACTATAACGTTGATTTGCTGTCTGGACACTGGTCACGAAAGACCTAAGTTCTCCCAGCAAACAACTTTGGAAAACAACTTCTCGAAGGCAATTGTCAAGAAGATTAAGGACGAAGAAGTATACAGATGCACATTCTGTTAAAAACTAAAATGAAGAAATTCTTGTGCCAGAAAATCCGGAGTATTCGGGGTATGGAACAGTGGAGAGATTGCTCATTGTTTCCAAAGAGCAATAACAACCAGAGGGGGACTTGTAAGCTCAGAGAATAAGCCTTTATCTTCCTTGATGAACAGAAGGATCTTGATCTTTGTGAATAAAACATAGGTATTTTAATGTAGAAGTGTTAACCGTTAACAAGGGAATTGATTTCAAGGTGTTGAGGTCTTGTCTGCAATACCCTTAGGCCACATCCCCAGAGTGGTCAATATAATCTGATTTATCCACATGGTAGTTTTTTATCGTTTCCCACCAATACAGCTAATACTTACAGACACACCTGTGACTACCAGTGCAATTTTAAAAAGCTTCTAATAAACCTTTACATGCTTGCCATAATAGTCCACTGAATGTTTCAGAGCAACCCAACATCTCTTTGTGTAATGAACCATTAATGTATTATTTACTTAGCCTTGACACAAAGTTTACTTGGACTAACAGTCTTACTGCTAAGAAAAAAGCCAGGTAATTTAACTGCAGGTGTTTAAGTAACTAGCCCTAATCCCATGCCTGTTGCAATGGAACACTTTTTGCTGCCTTTCACCCTACCTGAGCTCCACTGTGAATTGGTGATTTAATTGCTCTGCTTGTTTCTTCAGTCAGTGCTGAGTGTTCAAAGTTCCCAACAGCTTCAGCTATGCAGAGTCGCACTCTGGTTTGCCTGCTTTATGAGGTGACCAGTTGATGAAGAGACACTGGTGGGTTCACCCCAGTACCAGACATGCCCTCCTCACATTTTTATCTAACTTGGCTGTAGCAAAAACCACAAGACTTAAGAGTTTCTCCTGGGCTAGAGGTGGAAGCCACTGGCCCACTGTGTGACCTATTGTGAACCAGGCAGAGGGCCTACACTGTGCAGAGATGACCTGAGTTCTAGATAAGCTGTATTACAACACTTACAGTTGTGACTGACAGTGGTGTGTTTGACTCTCTAGTTGTGGTCCACAGATGTCTGGTTGATTGGTTCTGTGTAAAGGAGTGTAGACTTGACCTAGGAAATAGGAAATTCAGCCTGGAACAGCAGTGCATTGGCAGAAGCAGGGAATTACTAGAGCTGATCCTATCTGATTTGCACATATGACATTTTTAGATATGGTCTAAATTTAGTATCTTATATGATTAATTGCAGATCAAACAATAGAAATATTGGAAACTGAGCATGACTCAAACTGTTCAGTCCTCTTAATCTGTTTTTATGTCTTACCTAGCCTGTTTTTATTATTTTTTTCCCTAAAAAGTAGCTGTATATTTTAAATGCAAATTGGTGTCCTGTCCTGGGTATATTTTGCCTTGCGCTTGTTGCTTTCTGGCATAGGCATCCACTCCCCTGTGACCCTGTGTTGGATAAAGAGGTTAGAAAATGAATGGATGTTGTCAGTTTGTGTACTTCTGGAGTGTGAGTCATGTTGATACTGAACACCCAGACAAGTTGAAGAACTATATACAAGCATTCATTTTTACAGTCACGTATAATATTTGCACAACAATATACTGCATGTTGTATGTTGCAGAAGGTCTTTCTATGTGAGTCAGCTGTACTGATAAAGCCGGTATACTGGAACGTTTCTGTAGCTTGACTACATGCATTAGAGCACATCTGAAAAAAGCTTCATCAGAAGAAATGCTTTGTGTTGTTGCTCTACCCTTCAGTGCGGAATTAACCTTCGCTTGTTCCTCTGCAGCCCTGACACTCTGACTGTTCCTCTCTCGACTCAGCTCACCTGCTTTATTTAACACTGATTAGTCAGCCAAATTTGAAAGGATATGCCTGTCTTATTTTTTTTTATAAAGCAAACTAAAACGAGTGTTATGTTAAAAGTGAAACCTAAAATAAGAAAGAACACTAAACCCCACTTTTTACTTTTGAAACGGTTCAGGTATCGAGCACAATTTGGCAAAGCCCAGACCCTTTGGCTACTTAATTGTAGATATCTTGTCCTTTACAGTACTGGAATGTTAACCTGTGAACAGGCCAGTCTCTGTGTCAGTAGTTTAGTCAGACTATGGAGGTGCCTGAAGTGTGACAAAGTATTTGAGGAATGCGCTCTAATCCTTCTGTGTAGCCAGGGAGGTTTCCTTGGTAACGCATGAACCTGGCTCAGGCCTTTGGTGAATTTGTAACTCCTCAATTAAAATCTCTTCAAGGTCCCTTTCTCCCTGCAACAGGCAATCTGGACATGTTTACTTCAGGTTTTATGGGGGGGGGGGGGGGGGGGGATGTGGTAAAAATTTGTAACTGAGTTCAGGAATGCAGTTGCTTTGTTTTTAAAAAATAAACTGAACTTTGCTTGCAGTTCTGTTTTAGTAAAATCAAGCAGGTCACATTTCAGTTGTGCTTCTTCAGTGTTACTTTCCAGTCAGATGACTCGTTTTGTGTATAAGTTACAGATTGTAACATGGATGCCTATTTTATTTTCCCAGAAGCCCAGATGACGAGAAATATTACCGGTTTATTACTACGTGCCATCTTCCATGTACTTGGGTGAACGATGGTTTGACTGTGATTAACAGTAAATATCCAATTGCTTATTAAAATAAGCACTTTGCAATGTTCTGGTTGAGGTTTTTTTTTTAAGTTTCCAAATCTTTTATTTCTGCTTAGGTCTAAAGATGAACAAGGTGTAAACCGTTTGGCCTTTGCGATGCAGAAGTTATGGATTCTCATTTTCATGTGGATTGTTTTGACAGTGTAGGAACTGTATAACTTCCTCTGATCCATGCTGTGGTTTGCAGCTGATCTTTATTCTGATGGGCACGAGGGCATGGCCAGCAGTGCCAATCTTGTTTACTCAGGCAAACCCGACACCTTATGCAAAAGTGCTTTTATCTCCATTGCTTGGTTGCCTGCAGACCTCAGTGACCTCAGGAGAAAAACTCCATTCAATCTGCTGATGCCCCAGAGGGTAAGATGGGGAGGGTGAGTTACTGTAGCACTATGAGTGCTTTCTTAGTCACTGACAGGACGGTCGTATTAAAAGCTCTTGGTGGACTGCAGTCACTGTTGAGTCAGTCTGATCCACAGTGTCAAAGGGCAGTGCAGGAAGCATGCAAGAAAGGTAACATAAAAAGCCTTTGTGTTTAGACTATGTGTGTGCCGAAAGGTTACAGGTGCATCACAGGTTATTAAACCTTGGTTTAAAACTGAGAGGCACAATACACTTGCTTGTTTTATTTTGTAAAAAACAAAATCTCCACCCTGAAACATGACTAAATACAATGGCACATCATTGTTGTCCCTAGTACTGTGCAAACTATAAACAAAACATACACTTCAAACTTACAAGAAACATTTACTCTTTCTTCATTACCTCAATACACTGTTGTTTCTCTTTCCAGCTGCCACATAGAATATGCTTCTCAAAGAAGATATGGAGATCGTCTCTTATTCTTTTTGAATGATGCCTCTTCTGAGCCTGTTAAACACTCTGTGCAGTGGGGACAGTCATCCTGTGAACCCATGGTATAACCTCCAGTCCTGGAGGTTTCACTCCACATCCACTCTAACTGACCCACAGTAATTGAGCTAAGCATTAGTTTAACCTGCCCAGTTCAACACCTTTTCAGAGGTTTTCAGCTGTTGCTGATTTAGAGAGACCTGGGAAACCTGTTGGGTTCTGCCATTGGACATTGGAGCTCTGCAGCTATGCTGTGAACAATCTAGGCAAGATAATACATATTTTTTCTACTGTCTGCAGATGTAAAGGTTTAATCGTTGAAAATAATAGAAAAAATAGACAATGTTTTGGCTGTAGAGCCTTCTTCAGGTGTGTCATGTATAATATATGTAATAGGAAGAGTCTACCTAAGCTTTTGTGGCTCTTTCAATGTATATGTATACATTTACATATTCATTTCTTCTTGTTGTTTTCAATTAATGGCCTCCACATCCTTTGCTTGAAAGAGGTTCCCTTTAATTTCATGGTTTTAATGAGCCTGCATAGACTCATTACAGTTTTATTTAACAAGCTCAGAATCAGCTTTACGAGAGCTGCAGCTTAATTTAAAACTGCCATGAGATTGCAAAAGAGAAATTTTAATTTACAGTTCTTTACAGGTGTTCTGCGAGAGTGGTTTTTGTTCCTTTGGTGGAACTGTAAATAGCCTGTTGCTAGGGAAAGTTCTATGATAACGTACAATTCTGATGGAGCAGATAGGTTTGATTTATACATTTTCAAGCAAACAAAAGTAGGATTGAGTCATTTTTTAAAAGGCACAAGAAATGTCACAATTCCTGGATCGCATATATTTTAATTAGCAAAGCCGTTGCAGAAATCAGGTTTAATGTATTTCTTTGTTTTCTTAAACGTTGGTGATGGAGTTATACATTTGTTTCAATATGTTTACAATGATGTTTGGAATCAGTCACTCAGGAGTATGAAACAAGCTTGCCAGTCATATTATTTCAATCCTTGGATCAGTAATCTTACTGGGAAACAAATGAGCTAGATAGGCCACATAGCTTTCTCTCATTTGTACCTTTTCTTGTTCTGTTATTATAGGTTATTTTATGCTACATAATAAACAAGGCAAAGTTCTTATTTTTCAATACCATAGTGAAGAGCTTGTAAGATTGGAATGTCAATATTGTGTGCAAGGAGTCCTGCACGTGTGTTTCTAGAAAAAAGCTAAATGTACAAATTCACAATCAAGAAAAATAACTGAGAGCAGATGCAGGTTTTGGTGAATTTAGAAATGTGTTTTTAACCAATCGCTCTGAGACAAACTTGCATAAAAACATGGGAGATCTCCTTGCATTGTAAGGAACAAACCCTGACATTGTGGCAATAAAAAGTGAAACCAGCTCATTTTTATTGGCGATGGAGTGCTGAAAATCACAATTTTGGAAAACATCTGGCCTTCAGTGTGTCCCTAGGTATGTCAAGTGCCTCTCGATGAAAGGACCGAGGGACTCAGAGGTCAGAGCCCCTGGATGTACTGCTTCTCCTGGAATGCAGACGAGGCTCCGCAACACTGAACTGAGACTGCCGAAACCACACGATGAACGTGGTAGTTTGACATTGAGAGTGGATGAATCTCAGACTTGTTTGTGTGGCTGAATCAGCTTCGGCTTTGTTTGTTTCAGGAAAGGGGAAGATGGGAATTCCCGACGGTTCTCCTCAATGGGGCTCATGTGATGGGGTGTGTCCTGTGAGTGGGCAGCTTTTTTCCAGGGAGGGGGTCTGAGTGGGGATGGGGGGGGGGGGGGATCTTCTCAAAGGTGCTTGAGTGTTAACCCTGAGGGCTAAAACCTGGAGCAAGAGAAACACAGACCCTTCTCTCTGCTCACAGACCTCAGCTGATCAAAGCTTGTGGTTAATGATCACCAGAGGGGATCCTGTACTTCTTTAACCGCCAACCTATTAGCAGAGGTCAATAGATAATAAAGGAGGGAGGGTATTCCTTATTTCAATCTTATTTTATTTAGGTGATTTGAATGTTATTATAGTCAGACTCTATATATTAGACATGGGATAATATTTTGTTTTGCAACAGTATTAATATTATATTATCAACCATTTCAGACTATTGTTAAAATAAATAGAACTTAATGTTTGTAGCTTTTTCAAAGCTAATACAATTATTTTTGGATATGGATGCCCACAAGCCCAAGGCTGAGATTGGTGAGACTTTCACTGTGTCAGAAGATGATGACTCCTATGTCAACAACCACTGCCCCAGTGAAACTGGTCATTATTTGTGCAAAGGACTGGATGAACCAGCTATTGGGGACCTCAGGCATATGGACTCAAACCCACAACCCTCTGGTGTGAAGTGCAGAGCCCTAAGTGTAACTGTACACTACTTTCTTCAGTAAAATAATTTGAGGAAACTTGAAATCAAAATCTAATACTGTTTTCTTAAAGATATTGAGTGTTCAGGGGGGGAAAACAGGAAGCACTAGTTTACTCAGAGGGTGGTGGGTGATATGAACAAGTTACCCAAACATATTACAGAAGGGGAATTCATTGGTGTCTTTAAATGTGTAATACCTACAGAGCTCCTTCATTACTCCAGGAGATGGATTGTTCTCTTTAGAATGTGAAAGTTTTTGTTTAAAATTTTTTTCCTCCAGTAGTGTCTGTTACTATTTTTATATGATGTTATTTTCAGAGAGGTGATTTGGTCTCGTGCAGATGGTGACCTACTGACCCAACCATTTTCACCTGATATTTCTCTTGTCCATGCTGGAACTGCTGGGCTTTTCCTCTTGAAAAAGGAAATATTCCACATCATTATCACGGTTGGCTGTTTTAGTTTTCTGGGGCTGGAATATTTTGCTGTTTCACCGGAGGACCTGTGGTCTGATGAAGGATTTACGACAGGGTAGCAGAATTGTTTTCCATATGTATGGAAAATAGCATTGAGCCTTTAAAAAGATAAAAAGTGAATCATTTTCCACTTTGTAATGCAAAATATCAATGACGATGCAATTTAATTTTATATTGCAGCATCCCACATTAAGGATTCAGAGTTTAAAGCTTTTTGCAGCATTGCAAAATTAAAGTAGCAGACCTAATTATCTGTGCTCCCTTATCTCTATCAGTGTTTTTCACTGATAAACTTATTTGACAGTGATTCCTTTCCTTGGTACATCGAATTCCCCTAGCAACTGGTAATGAAAGTGTATCTCACATGAGGAGAACAAAGGCCCAAACCTGATGAAACTATATAGACTGGATACACAATGCTTATACTCACTTAACTTTATTGTCCCAGATGGGAAATTTGCTTTGCAGGCTGCTAAAACATGTAGCACATTACATAATACTTTTATTTATTATTTATTTCTGTATGTCTGTAGAAGCTCATTGAATTCTATTCACATTACATGGGTTCAGTTGGTTAATTCAGTGGTTAATAGACTCTTGCTAGGATTTCACTTTAAACATTTACTGTAATATATAACATTAGGAAAACTGGGGGTGAAAGTTTCCCAATGGAAATATGTGATAAAGGTGTGATAAAGTTGGTTTTGGGTGAGCAGATACCTTCTGCCTTTCATTCAGCTGGTTCAAAAGGGAAACACTTTCCTGTGTGAAAGAAATGTATAGTAACAGCGAATTGCCCATAAATCCTGCAGATTTTAGTTTTTAAGCCAAAGTCAAACACATAAATGGTTTCAAAACATGTGTTATTTCTGCTGTCTGTACTCAGGGGGTACTTTTAAATGACGTCACATTAGCAAATATTCTGCTTGTACATTGTCATTTTAGTGGTCCCTGTTTTCATCCATCCCAGCAGAAACTCAGTGTTGCATTTTAACAGGATTAAAGACACCAGAGTGGAGCAGGTATGATCAGAACAAAGAAAAGCAAACTGTTCTTTCACAGGGATCTGTACGAATGCCATGGGATTAAAAACCACAGAGACTATGACCTGGTCTGCTGGAACTCACTTTGCTTTGCGAAAAAATATTTAAATAAGGATCCTGTTGTTGGGAAACAGAGCTGCTAAATTCTTTGACATTATCAAGGTGCATATAGAGTATTTTAGGGTTAGAACTAGCTTTCTTTATTACTGGTCTAATGCACCAGTACTTTACAGATGAGCTGCTGTTGGAGAGGAGGGGGGGGGGTGATGTTGAAATGCAGACAGGCAGCCTAAAGGTGCCCTCGTGGGAAGGCTGACCTGACTCACTGAGGGGCACTGCTGGAGTCAGCGTGACAAAGGGGCTCTGGAGTCCAGATGCGGGGTCTACCAGCGGATTGTCACTGTGGAACCAGCCTGCAGTTCTCTGAATGGGCTCTTTCAGATCAAGTGAGTGAGTTTTCATCAGATCAGGGTTGAGTTTGTTCTGTAGTGAAAGACGCAGCCGTTTCATCTTACACAATCTTTGCAGATCGGTTGCAGCAGCAAATCTGCTCTTTCTCGCAGTGTACTCAAGTGCCGGAAAAATGTAAATGCCCTGTGACATGGATTAAAG
Organism: Lepisosteus platostomus; assembly: GCF_059453375.1. Lineage (NCBI taxonomy): Eukaryota > Metazoa > Chordata > Actinopteri > Semionotiformes > Lepisosteidae > Lepisosteus > Lepisosteus platostomus. Next base: position 1,051,995 of record NC_142638.1, read on the forward strand.
GGCTGGTTGTAACCGAATGAACAATTAAAAAAATGTGCCTGTTGCAGAGTAATGTGCGAGGTTGCGGTTCTGAAGGCTCTGTAATTGCATTAACACTGAGGGTCAATGAGAAGTGGACAGTATGGGGCTCTGTGTCCATTTCTGGACGTGGCTGTTATCGCTGTGGAGCGTGCATGATCGCTCCGTGTTCACGGGTGTTTCCTCTGGGTGCTCAGGATTCCTCCCACGGTCCACAGAACAGCACCGGTACTTATTTGGCTCATGGGAAGACTGGCCCTGGTGTGAGTGTGTGTGTGCCCTGCGATGGGCTGGCAACCCGTTCAGCGGTCCCCTGCGGTCCTGAATTGGATGAAGGGGTTAGTAAATGGATGGATGGAAAGGCCCATTAATGGAACCCACTCTGAGATCATTGAGTTGGAGAGTCTGGCCATATTAAAATGAGCACGTCCCGGTGCGGTGAAATGGTCCAGATTCTCACAGAAGTCATGTCAGTCCATGAGGTATTTAGACCTTTCTTCTATGTGGGTGTGTGACACTGCAGGCTGCTTTGTTATTAAAAGAAACAAAGCTTTCAGGGTGAAACATCAATATGATTTCGTGACTGAAGCTGTGTTCAGGGACTGAGAGGGACTTTAGAGAAAGCAACAGGAACCTACTGGAAGAAGGTACATAACAGTTAACTTTTCCCCTTAATTGTTTTTCTGTCATACCCTACACCTGAACTGATAGTGTCCATAAATCTCTGAACATCTCTACAGTTTCAAGGGTGTTCTTAATGACTGCAATGCTGAGAACCTAGGGAATGTGAAAACAGGTTTTCAAAACAAAAGGCACTGACAAAATCAGCCCAATGGAGGTTTTCAGAATAAACCGTGAAACACAAACCAAAGAGGAAGTACATTTAAACTCAAGAATGGAATGCACTTCCATACCCAAAGTGTTGTAGGAGTATGGAACAAGCTGCCCAGCTGTGTTGCAGGAAGTGTCTGGTTGAGATCCTTGAATCTATTAGTTACTAGCTACTGTACCAGATTGACTTGATGGCTCTTTTCCCTCTCTAGTGGTGCCTGATCCCAGTTTTTCTTCTGGAACCCCAGTGGCCTCCAGCTCCAGATTCAGTGCTCTTTCAAATACTGTGAGGTTTTTCTTTGGATCAGGATCGGACTTGCTTTAGCCTTATGTGTACCATTTAATCCCTGCTGGGCTCTGGGTAGAGTATCTTTTCTGGGAATAGAAGGAAATCAGCTGGAGGAGGGTCAATAATGAGATGATTCACTATTACATGTTACACCTTGAGGCGTCTTGTGCGAAACACAGATCGTGCTCAAATTCCTGCAGCGTACTTTTGATTAATTTGGGAATATTGCAGTACCGTTAAGAACACTTAGCATTTCTTTATATAGACATTTTTTGTAATGAGCCAGATTTCAAATGGACACTCTTCCCTCTTTGTTTAAGGGGTTGTTCTACCTGAGACAGGCTAAAATAAAATATAATCCATGCACAGACTTTTTTTTCAAGTTGATGGATTTAGTCAAGTTGATTAAAAGAATCACATTTTGCACAATGAGGCATCGCGATTACAGGTAACTGTAACTATATACGTTACACAGTTCATTCAACAAACTATAAACTAGGGACCAGTTCTAACCCATTCTAAAATTAAAAAGCCCACAAAACGTACTTGTTATACTCATTCTTTCATTGTCATTTTTCTCTAGTAGAGAAGTAAAGAATTGATATCCTTACTGTATATATATGTTCTTATTCCAGCAGTGCTCTGAATGGTGTGTTTGGAGCAGTCATTGACATATTTAGTGAAAGTTAACCTGTCTGTCCAGCTCCAGGGTTACAGACACAACAAGATTATTCTGGCATTGCATTTTTGTGCATCTGCTTTAAGTAAGTGATCATCTCTAGAATCAAACTCAAATCATGGTCAACAGTAACAACAGAGACATGCGCAAAATGTAATTTTAGTTATTTTGCCTAAAACAAACCTTGGCAGATTGGCAGAGGGATTGAATTTAGTTATCCAGCCAGCATTTCTAATAAATAAAATGGCTTCTACTTGCTGAGGATCATTTTGTTACAAGCCTAAAGGAGGGGATAAGCAGGGTTTTCTGTGTCCTGGCAGGCAGAATGTAAACTTAGCTGCAGGTCTAGTACGATAGTAATTCCGTGCTTCTTTCTCCACTAATGCGATTTACTTCAATCTCACTGACGGGAGACGGTCAGCTGGGTCACAAGTGCAAATAAGGAAATTATGCATTTAAGACAGAAGGAGAAGATTTACCTCGTTGCCTTCAACTTACTTACCTACCAGCAATCAAACACGCAAGATGGCTTATAGATCTCCTCTTATTGATATTTTAAAATTGTTTTCTTATACTCTAATTAATCGCACTGTATCAGATCATCTGCTTCAGATGGAATCTTTAAGGATTCAGTTGCTTAAACTCTGCATCCTTGCTTTCTGAAGCAACGCTTATAATTTCTGGTATTCTATGTAGCGCCTTTTTCCCAGAGGGTCCTAAAGTTCACGGACCCGGTTCATGCCCCACTCAAGTGGAACCGCTGTCGTGGTGATGTACAGCAGTCCTTACACACCAGCTAGCCCACTACACAGCAGGTCATGAGGGGAGAGGAGGAAACCAGCTCTTGGTACAGTGTCAGCACTGATTTATAACCCCTGTCCAATTTATTTTAACAGCTGAAAAAGTGACAAATGTTCAGTTAAAGCGGTCTGCCTACATTAAGCCAGAAAGATTTCTAGATCAAGAAACCTGAAGACACTGGGGGAGTCTGGGGATGAGGACTGATTGGAGAGGCCTGCTCTTTGTCAGCGAGGGGGGTTTTGATCTGCGAGATGTGCTCTCCCTCTGGCCCGGCAACAGGCCAAGCCTCCCACCACATGCCTCCTCGGATTGCAGTGGTTTGATAGATCACAGATCATCAGAGTTGGGCGAGACAGCGAGTTGACCTCCTCCTTCTTAAGAAACTTGCTTTTTTGTTGGGCTTTCTTTTGGGATCTCTTTATTGGGAGTTTGTATGTTCTCCCCATGTTGGCTTAGGTTTCCTCTGGGTACTCTAGTTCACTTCGGCAGTCCTAAAATATACTAGTAGGTTAATTGCCTGCACTATGATAGACTGGTATCCCATCCAAGGTGATACCCCACCTTGTGCCATTGTTTGCTTGGTTAGACACCAGCTCCACTGCAGCCCTGAATCAGATGAAGCAGTCGGAACATGGATGATGGATATTCCAAACATGAGACTAAAACACAACCTTGGTTGCAGATGTAGCTGTGCTGATGCAGTCCTGCAGGAGGAGAATAAACCTTTGAGCAGATCTGGGCTCAGGCAGGACTGATTGATGTGGGGCATCAGCTCAATAAATGCAGCTACTCGGAAAACATACACCCATACATTTAACCACTTGTGTGACTTTTTACTTTGTACCTTCTATTGCCAAAGAAATAAAAGTCACTTTTGTGAAAAAGGTGCTCAGATTACAGTGAATCTAGGCCATGAGGGTGTAACCAACTGTGGCTTTGAATCGCTAGGTGGTTTCTCCATTCTTCACTAATATGGCTTCAAACGCAGTAATAGTAGTTGCTGTTCCGGGTGGAGTATTTTAAGTGCTAAGGCAGGTTAATGCTTGTTTTTGTCACCTGTGTTTACTTTAAATGACGTCACAGTGTGTGTTTACTTAGGGCTGCTGCTACTTCTCATATCTGAAGAAGAGAGTCTGCTTGCAGGCGGTTTTTTCTGGTGTTAGTGTGGTGCCACCAGATGTTATTTTTACTCTTGACATTTCAGTGCTAAGTGAAAGTCCTTTTACTGCTAAGCGAAACAGTTTTTAATTGAAAAACGTAATTTTCAAAAGAAAAAAATGGAACTCTTAAGTGGAACTTTTAAGGAGGCAAGATTGAGAGAGAATTGAGTGGAATTTCTCACTTACAGCAGTAGCCTTGTTTCCCCTACCTGTACTGACCAGCCCAGTGTACGTGATGGCAGAAGGTATTTGTAAACTTATACAACTTTTGCACTACAAATGCGTGAAATTAAGAAAAGGCTGGGTTATCACAAAAACAGCTATTTTCATCCTCAAGTTTGAATTACATGGGAGACAAACTACTTTTAAATCCGCCAGGTTGTTCTTGAAGCCGATAGGCTTGAGCTGGAAGCGTCAGCGGGCTGGATTCAGCCAGCCATCTTCACATGTTTAAAACTGAAACACGCACTGGTGCAAACAAGCAAAGCGTGATGACCAGGATTTCCTGAGTGGTTAAAACGTCTTACCTGCTTATAGCATAGCCTTTCTGAAACTCTGTGCTGGGGCGGAATTGGAGCTTGTTGATGTAGTCTGTTTGAGGGGCGGTTTCCAGGCATGTTTACTCTTGGGACAGTGTCCCCTGTGACCTATGAGAGGTCACCTTGCTGTGCCTGAGGTATCCAGGCCTCACAATGCTGCCCACACAGATTGTAACCTCTGAACGTTAGTCTTCCTATCAAATTACCTATTAACACAGGCAGAAACGTCTTGATTGCTCACATTCCTTGATCATTGTACTGATTGTCTTCCAGAGACGTTTACTCTTGTTACAGCTTCATTTTTCTGCAGGGTCCTTAATTAACATGATTAGAACACTCCAAATTGTGAGCTTTCATAAACCTTCCAGACAAAACCAGGATGAAGGAGATGTGTCATAGAGTCAGACATAAGAGGTTCTGTTCCCAGTCGTGCTTCACAAAGCATGACGCCCATATTGTTTCGAATAAACAGAAACCCGTGCCCTGCAGGTAGCAAATCTCAAGCTTCCTCATTGTGTCAAACCAATGGAAAGTCCATTTAGAATATTACAGTTCAGAGAAAGGTATTATTTTGTTTCCTAAAAATTATGTTACTTTGTATACCCATGTAATCTAAAACTATCTGTCATTTTTAAAACTCCTCTTTCCTCCACTATTACATGATCCCACTTAGGAGAGAATAAGACATGCAGACAAGCTCTTTGAATTAAGCCCACCTACACAACCATTTGTCACCTGACACACTAACAGGAGAGTTAGTGCTAACTGAAGGGAGTACTGTATCTCTCACTGACATCATTAGACATCTGCAGACACCTGCCAAGTTAAAGGAAGTCTGCTGTTCACCAGAAAGCCATAAGAGCACTTAACTTAGCCATTCCTGTGCTCTACTCTGAGAATCTTATTCATTGTTGGCTATTGATATGACCCAGGCTTGAACTAGTGACACCTGGATTTTAGCTCAAATTTGGTCACCACTTTCCATAAATTCAGAGAAGAGCGACCATATAAATTCCTGGTCTTAAAGGAATGTCTTGCACTGATAGGTTAAAATAACCAAATGGTTTTAGGGGACCTGATAGAAGTATTCAGCATCCTTTAAATCACTGATGAAATCAACCCAGTGGTCTTCTTCTTAATCAACAAAGGAACATGAACTACAAAAGTGGAAGTGCATTCAAAATGATGTTTTATTTAGCACAGAATACATGTCTTTAAACAAAGGGGAGTGGGGATTTGGATCAAGCTGTTTATGAAGCTAAGTTCCTGGCATCTTTCAAGAAATGTCTGGTTGAGATTCTTGGATCAATTACAGCAGCTACTAACTACTGAATGGTCTAGATGGGCTAAATGGCTTCCTCTTGCTTGTAACGGTTCCTATATTTGCTGCACTAGAGTGTAAATTGGAGGTGACCATGCCCAGTCAGCTGCTGCTTTTGACACAGCAGGTGTGTTGGACACATACACTCTCACATTGCTTTTAAAAATTCTGCTGTATATTGCTGCTCCATTTGCAAAGCCTTGAAAAACCCCAGGTTGGCTTTTTATAAGAAAGTGTAATCTAATCTTGTGACCCAGACAAAATGCGGCGACTCTCCTCCTTGGCTTTGTTTTTCATCACAAGTGCAATGGGATCTTAAACAGCTGTCACACTGATAAGAGGACAGTGTAGCTGTGTAGACTGAGAGGCCTGCACTCAGATGGTTCTCATACTTTTTTTCCCAGAGTAAACTTTCAAATCCTGGGCTCTCAGAATAACAGTGCACTGGTTTTGCTATTGTTGAGCCTTGATTTGTGGAGTTATTTACTGAAATATTTGTATTATAGTTGCATTTTTATGGCATGAACCATTTGTTTTTTTCCTAGAGTGGCTCTTGTAAGTGTTCTTTGTGTTATGGGTAAAGAGTCTAATCTAGTTTTCTAGTTACAGTATTTTAAAGCTGTTTTTCATGTCTTACCCTAATTGTCCCTTGTCATTAAACACTTGCTCTGAAGTATTACATTAGGTCAATTTGAAAGTCTACTTCCAGTGAAGCATCACGTGAGGACCTTTTTCCAAGAGATGTGCTCTTTTTAAGAAGATATCCATCCAGGCTTGTACCAGTCTCCCTTAATAAACCACCAAAGCTGTGCAGAGAAATATCTTCAGGACACCGATCCTTACCTTTCTGAATTTCATTCCATCGAATGAAGACTGCTTCCAAAAATGTGTAGGACTATGTTCAGCCCACATAGCGAATCGTAGAACAGGTGTTTCATCTCCACAACACTTTGACCTTGGAGAAGATCGTGTGTGCGGGGGGTTACGAGACACGGATCTGTGATTCCTCCTGACAACCTTTGGTGCACGTGTGCACAACATTCTCTGGATCTGATGTACAGTATATGCTGCTTGCTAGAGATAGAGATTGAAAGGACACATAAGAGACAGCACAATTTGTATCTAGTCTTTTCATACAGCACACAAAATTCAGTGACACTATTCAAATGTAGAGGGTTGTAAATCCTGTCTCAGACCTTAACCCTGATAGGAGCCCAGTAACTAAAGGGATTGAAGACCTACAAAGAGCATAATACTAGCAAATCCTAGCCTGCTGTCTCCCGAATAAGTTATTTGGTTTGTTTGCTGGTGGCGTGTCTGCTTTTCAATAGAGAAGGCCGTGATTATGTTTAGCAACAAAACGATTCATTCTGCATACTTTCACAAAATTACAAATAAAGATTAATTGCATGCTGATCAATAGGAAAAAAAGCATTTTTTGTCTGTTAAGCTCTTTTCAGGTATGAACAAGAGTAACCTGTAAAGTTGTCTGTCATTAGCAAAATAGGTTTAAGCATTTGGCAGCACAAGGTTAGTTTTGGTTTTAGTGTTAGGGCTGCCTGATGAGAGTCCCTGTGCTTCCATCAATACGAAAAAAATATAACAGAAGAGAAAGATGAAGATAATGATATTAAGTAAAATCATTGCTGTGGATTTTTTAACACTTGCATGCCTTTTTAATCTACAACTGGTCATTCCAAGTTACACTTTAGGGACCCCTGGAGTGATTTCAAATGGTGACTCAACATTTCAGGATGTACTTTTGTGTTATTCTTTTGCATTAGTCATCACATCAACAACGCAGGCAGGAAACTCTTGAGACCACCCTGACAACAGCTGTGCCCTCCACTGAGTCGACACGAACCCAAGTTGAAAGTTGAAAGTTCAAGGAATGATTACGTTCAGACATGAATGTGGCATTTCCCAAGGACCAAAACAACAGCATGTTTAATAGCCTGGATAAAATCAAGACTATCTTCCTGCAGACAGCAAATTCTAAAATATAATCTGGTTTTGTTTTTTTCAGAGGCTTTTTTTTCTGTCAGCCTCATGCAAATCAGAAGGTCTGGAATTTTCCAGCTGACAGAAAAGGTCAAAGGTGGGATGTAACCCAGGCCTCAGTCTGCTAGCTACGGACTGTGAATTCGTCTTCCCTGTGGGCAGGTATCAGGCCTAACCCTGGTGACTGTGCCACTAGGGTGTAACTTGGGTGTACAAGTATGAAGTCAGCTGTTGCAGGATGGCTGGACACAAGACATTTACCTGTAATAATCTCAAAGTTCATTCTCAAAGTCCAGTACATCATAAAGTACACGGTAAACAATAAAATCATGCAAATGTTTCATCACTGACTGCAGTTACCTAGCTTAAAGTCTTTTGTTTTCATTCTTTGTAGGAAGCACAGCATCAAGCCAAACACAAAGTGCTAAGACCACCCAGACAACTACTTTGGTGACAACTGTGACTTCAACCCCCTACATTCCAACTGATGGTTTCCCTTCTGGTTCAGCACAGAGCACATCTTCGAACGTTTCATCTACAGAACCGAGCACTGCCAGGACGCCCTCTTCAGCATATCCTACGCAAGAATCTGGTAGCACACATGGAAGCACCAGCAAACCAGAATCAACAGAATCCACTTCGACCACCAGTGTGCCTCATAGTACAACCTCTACCAACAGCACTGATCAGACCTCTACCCTTACTGAAAACCCCCCAGTAACAACAATGACTACAAAAGAGGGAAATGATAGCTCAGTTAGCACTCTTGGCACGATGTCCACTACATGGACAACCCCACCTGTAGCTCATACCACTACAGGGGTAGAAACTACAACAAACAGCACAGGCATGCTGGCCACTACTCAAGCTCCTGAATCTCCCACCACCAGTATCCACAACACAACAGCAGCCACAGAAAACAGCACCATCACAGATTCCTTCTCACCTACTACAGCTACCTCTCTCAGCACAGCCTCTACCACTGAGGTTGACAATTCTTCATCTACCACCACATCTCGTTACAGTAGCACCACAATGACTCCTACAGGTATGTAGCAGTCCTCTTCATTTCACTGCATGTCCTGCTTTATCACTGGGCAAGCTTAAATTACCCATGTCCTGGATGTAAGCAAATATTCTCTTAGTTAATTAGTTAATCCTTCCCTTTTAACTGCTTTATCCCTGATGACAGGGAGCCAGAGACTACTTGCCAGGGAGCTGTTTCATCACTGTTAATTAATTCATGATAAATTCAATTATTACAATGAAAGCTAAGAAAATGGATTTGTAGTATTTAGTATACTTATTGTGCTAAATGAAGAGTGAGAATACCAGACTGTCCAATCCATGTGAAAAAGTGAAACCAGCCCTTTATTTGTTTAGCCACTCATTCCTGGTGTCGGTTGTATAACCATGGAGCTGCCATATGCAGGAGTGAAGTGTATTGGAAGGTCTGGTATTCACATACTCCTGATCTCTGAATTCCAAACTTTAGTCAGGGCCCATCAAGCCTGTCAGTGAGCAGGCTGACGACAGTGGGCAACAAGTGGGTCCAGCTTAGTCTTGCAGCACAGGTAGAAGAACAGGAAATGAATAACAAGGTGTTGTCTCCTACTGCAGGTACCAGCCTCACCTCAAATACCAGTACAGTCCAGTCTTCACCCAGCTCTCCTCCCAGCACAGAGTCCTCGTCTCCCACCACACATCCTGAGAACACGTCCACCACAGTCCAGACCTCCCCACCACCTAGTGCCACCCCGTCCAGTGCGTACCTGTCTGCTCCACTGGGGCTGACTTTCATTTGAAAATTAGACGCCGTCAGAAATTAGTGTTTGGCTTTTTGTGTTGTGCTGCAGTTTATTTTATCAGCTTCACAAGAGTTTTCAGATAATGCCTCCCTCATTTAGTGCATCAGAATTTTTTGCTCCATTTTGGAGTCCATCTTGGAATGTACTATATCCTCTGACTTGTTTTCCCTGCACTGCAGTCTATTCGTTGAGGAGAGTTTTAGAATAAGGGTGGACTACGAGAGGGTGGGGGTGTAGGGTGTTTAGGGCATTAGAATGACATGGCTTATCTTTCAGCAGTAGAACCCTTCACTGATATAATTAATCATTTATGGCAATCTGTATCTGCTGACATCGGTTTGTACAGATCAGAGATCCAATAAAGAATGATTTCTAACCATTCACATCCATACCCATGGGCTGCTTAGGCTTGCAGCACAGGTAGAAGAACAGGAAATGAATAACAAGGTGTTGTCTCCTACTGCAGGTACCAGCCTCACCTCAAATACCAGTACAGTCCAGTCTCCACCCAGCTCTCCTCCCGGCACAGAGTCCTCGTCTCCCACCACACATCCTGAGAACACGTCCGCCACAGTCCAGACCTCCCCACCACCTAGTGCCACCCCGTCCAGTGCGTACCTGTCTGCTCCACTGGGGCTGACTTTCATTTGAAAATTAGACGCCGTCAGAAATTAGTGTTTGGCCTTTTGTGTTGTACTGCAGTTTATTTTATCAGCTTCACAAGAGTTTTCAGATAATGCCTCCCTCATTTAGTGTATCAGAATTTTTTGCTCCATTTTGGAGTCCATCTTGGAATGTACTATATCCTCTGACTTGTTTTCCCTGCACTGCAGTCTATTCGTTGAGGAGAGTTTTAGAATAAGGGTGGACTACGAGAGGGTGGGGGTGTAGGGTGTTTAGGGCATTAGAATGACATGGCTTATCTTTCAGCAGTAGAACCCTTCACTGATATAATTAATCATTTATGGCAATCTGTATCTGCTGAAGTCGGTTTGTACAGATCAGAGATCCAATAAAGAATGATGTCTAACCATTCACATCCATACCCATGGGCTGCTTAGGCTTGCAGCACAGGTAGAAGAACAGGAAATGAATAACAAGGTGTTGTCTCCTACTGCAGGTACCAGCCTCACCTCAAATACCAGTACAGTCCAGTCTCCACCCAGCTCTCCTCCCGGCACAGAGTCCTCGTCTCCCACCACACATCCTGAGAACACGTCCGCCACAGTCCAGACCTCCCCACCACCTAGTGCCACCCCGTCCAGTGCGTACCTGTCTGCTCCACTGGGGCTGACTTTCATTTGAAAATTAGACGCCGTCAGAAATTAGCATTGCCATCATTCGTTTAGCGCATCAGAGTTTTGTGCCCCATTTTGCTGTCCATCTTGGAATATACTATATTCTTTGTCTTGCTACCTCTGCACTGCGATGTACTTCTTGACAATACCTTTAGAAAATGGGAGGAGCAGGGGCTAGAATGCTGACATGATTATTTTTTAAACAATACCAACATTTGTTCAGTGGGGCTGAGTAATGCACATTTCTTACAGTACCTTTACCTTCTTAATCCCTATTAACAGATGTGTCTTTTCAGCAAAGCTTCAAGATTAGATACAGAATGGAGTTTGACCATTCACATTCATACCCATGGGCAAGAACAATACTTCAGAAAACAAACGCTCTTAACATCACACTTTGGAAGCACAACAAAGGACAGTTAGTTGCTGCTGAAATTGTGCTGTTAAAGATGTAGTAAAATTTTGCAGTGATGCTCAGCTCAAACATTTTCCTTCCTAATGTACCAGCCCGTTTTTATTGTGAATCGTCTAGAGATTGAAGTAAACCTGGAAACAGACGTTGTGACATGATGAAGCTCGTTGCTTTCCTTGCAGCTACTCCCACCTACTTACCCAGTGGCCACAAATGTGTTAATGGTTTGTCAGTATAAGACAGTCTTAATCTTACACTGGTTGTACTGATGTGGATGTTAATTCCGAGACCCAACAGCTCTTTCCTTTGCGCTGGCTTTACTCCAGGAAAATGCAGTCCTGACCTGTGCCCCTTTGGAAGCACATGTGTGGATCTCTTCAACAGTTACACCTGTCAGTGTCTGCCTGGTCTCTACTATGATTCTTTGGGAAACTGTGTGGATGGTAAGTATTACTCTGCACAAAAGGGTTTCTGAAAAACATACACACGTAAGGATCCCTGAATACCACCATAATTTAATTCCTTTTCTGTAATACGTGCATATGTGTACTAGTAGCAGGAAAACCGCATTTCTTGAGTATTTTCATATTGTCTCTATGCCTTTGCTGTATTAATCTAACTGCATTCAGTGTTGAAGGGAAATATTGAACAGCTTCCAAAATAAGTTAATATGTAAGTCCTGAAAATCAATTAATTACCTGCATGGCCAAAAAGACATTTTTGAAATCTAGGGATAGCTTATGTATTAACGTATGTGTATGTAAAGTACTTGTTGTTACAGAAGAAATCACAAGGTTTGACTGAATTGTTTGGACCCCTATGACAGGATAAGCAGTCATTTCAGAGTTCCTCATTAAATCTGTTTTTATTTAAATTCCAGCAAAAGTTTTTCCTGGAACTTTGCATCTGGTCAATATTAATTACAAGACTTCAATGTCTGATAAAAGCTCCAAAGACTTTAAAGAGACAGCGTTCTCAATTAGTAATGAGGTAAGTTAAAATTTAGTTTTTTTGTATGTAGACTTTTGTATATAAAGTTATTCTACTTCAGTAATTTTCTAACTGAATCTCCAAAACCTTACACTACCATACTTGCTGCAATCTACAGAATTTTTAACTCTTTTTAAAGCTTATTTTTCTTGTTCTTTTTTCTTTGTAAATTTATCATTTTAAGCATTTTAAGTATTTGGGAAAAGAAATCTTTAACTTAGAGAAGGTTCAGAAGATCACCAAGAGTAATACTGTTTATTCAGTGTGAGTCATGATTTTTGGGGTGTTGATCTGTGATCAGAATTTACTAAATAGCAGTGCATACTTGCTTTGTCCATAAAATCTTGAAAAAGTGAAATAAATATTTAATCCCAAGAAACTAATTAAAACCTGACATGACCTGACAACCTGACATCTACACTGAAGTGTTTAACTACAACTCTGAGCGATGTGCAGATTGCTTTGCCGATACGTGATTAATATCTGTGATGTAAGGATTTTCGATCTGCAGTCCCGGAAACGTTAATGATATTGTACAAGTTATTTGAAAGACCTTATTTAGAATATTGGTTGTAATTTTGATCACCATGTCATACAAAAAAGATATTGCTTCTTGGTATCCAGCCAGATACAATAAGTGATAAGATGTGATTCCTTGTGAGGGTCGGTAGACTATAAATAAAAAAACATTGGTGTGGAATGACTGCAGATCATGCAGTACTACCTGAAAAAACACAAAAATTACCACATATATTAATATTTTGTGCTGAGAGAAAGATTGTCCAAGAGTTCTGGTAATGGCGACCATTAGCACATACCTAAAAACTGAAGCCTGCAGTCTAACCCAAGTCACCCATCCTACCAGATTAAAAGTATAATCCCAGCAGTTGGTTGCCAGTTTCTGCTGGACAGCCCCTGACAAGCTAAAGGACTCTGTTGAGCTCTTGCTTTGTTTTTGACAGTTGGCAGGTGAGTCAGGTACCATTTGCTCTCAGGTACTAACATACTCTTACTTTTTTAATTTTTCTCACTTTTGTTTTCCTGTCAAGTTAAGAGGGATTCTGAAGAATACCAAAGGCTATTTGAATTCTCTTGTCCTGGAACTCAAGTGAGTATTGCCGTTGTGCATATGTGTGTTGCAAATCCCTTTTCACTTGTGTTCTGTTTGCGGGTTTATGTTTATCATGCCCAGACAACTGTGCCTCCTGCATGAGGGGCAAACACTGTTTCCCAGACCTGTTAACTCTCACCCCACCTCTGTTCGTACAGACCCCCTTGAACTTGTTATTTGATACGTGTCCAGTATGTGGGTTTCATTATTCTTGAATTTTTATTTTAGAAATTATGTGTTCCCTTGATAGCACACATGCAAAAGAAGATTTCAGACCCTGTGCAAATAACCAAACACGCTGATATAACAGTCATTTATATTCCATATCATCGCAGAATGCCAAGGAAGAGATCATTACAGAATGGCGATGGACTATACAACGTGTTTATATCTACAGGACGAAATTATATTCTGTTTTGGTCTTTCAGCTAATTTCTTTCCCCATCTATAAGTCAATGTTTGCTTTTGTCTTTTATGAGTTAAATAAAAGATCTTCTCTGTGTGGAAGGATTTTTGTAACAAAACTGACTTCATACTGGCAGTCAGTATTAAATGGTAAAGATATTGGTGCTGCTGTAACAACAACACATTTTTTCATTTTCCCCAGGCAAGGGAGTGTTGTTGCCTCTATACAGAATATTTACGAACCCAGCTCTGATGCCACTGTCTCCAGCGTCAAGGAGGACATCACAAAGGCGATCCAAAATTCATCTGTTTTCTTAAATGCATCATATACAGGTATTTTTCCTCTTCCTTCATTAAAAAGACAAGTAAAACAGGAAATAAGGCAATCTAATTCCCCATAGCTGTAAAGGTAACATACCTGTAGGTGTCTCAGCCAGACATTATTTAAAGCAAAATGTTTGAAACCCTCATTTGAAAAGCTCAGTAGTTGAGGAAGTTGAAGTTGAAGAATGTTGACAAGGGGCCCATTGTTTTTTAATTTAGGCTTGACGAGTATTTCTCTTCAGTGGCACGGTGGCACCGTAATTAACATTGCTGCCTTGGCCCTGGGTTCAGTTCCAGACCCGGGTTTCTGTCAGTGTGGGTTTTGGATGTTCTCCCCGTGTTTGTGTGAGTTTCATCCCACGGACATGCTGGTAGGATAATTGAGTTCTGGGAAAATTGGCCTAGTGTGTTTGTGACACTATGCGACCCCTGCGATGGACTCGCATCCCTTCCAGGGTGTATCCTGCCTTCTGCCTGTTGCTTGCTGGGATAGGCTCCAGCTCCCCTGCGATGGATGGATCTATCTATCATTTCTCTCTTTATTTCTCGTGCTTTATTATTGATAATTGCCCATACGTTTGGCTGGCCACTCCTGGCCCCTCCACAAGTCCAGGAGGGAGGGTGGAGACTCTGGACATTGCATGTCTGGGGTTTTTGTGCACACCCTGGCTGACTGCAGGCCACTGGGCAGGCACAGGCCAGTGGGATACAGATGGAGGGCTCAACCTGGGCCCTGAGCAAGACCTGCTATCCTGGGTGAGGCACTCGGGAGCCCTAGGGAATAATCCGTGCTCCCTAGTTTTCTCCCAGGAAGTTGTTGGTGCACTATAGGCTCCAGTTCATTGCTGATCTCACTCACCCAAGTCACTGTTTTTTTGTCTGCAGCTAGAGATCTGTGTCAGGGGTCTCAGAGCCCCTGTGACACAACATCAACTATTTGCAGCTACCTGGCTAGTGGAATCGCAAAGTGCACTTGCATACCTGGTTTTCTTGAGTCTCCGTACTCTAACAGATCTTGCATGGGTGAGTGTTTCTTAGACAACCCTTTTATACTCATCATGTTATGATGTGCTTTTTGTTGAATCTGTATCTATATGGTTATGGTGGTTTTAACTCCAAAAACATGGACACGGATGGAGTATTTGTATGCATTATTCATGGCTCCCACAGTAGACTTCTGTTATTTATTCTTGCCTGCCCACATGAATTGTAGATCTTGGTACAAGAGCACCAACATTAAAAGAGAACTATCCACAATTCTGTGGAGCTCTGATTTCTCCCACAGAGCAGAACTCATCAGCAGAGTAAAAGTCAGCTGATTAGCATCAGTTTGTGCAACTTATGCCAGGCTAATATCCCTGCCAAGGGCCTGCTGCGTTTTGTGCTCAGTGTTTTGCCATAGCTGAATTCTCTCCTGCAATTATGTTTTGTGAGCATTTCTATTGAGAGGGTGGACAAGTGTTTTAAAAATATGAACAGTCTAGAGTTCTCCATTTCAGTATGGTTGTTTACATTAGCCAGTTCATATAAATGTAAGGAAGGGAAAATTACCTGTTGCCTGTAGGCCCTTTAAAACATATTGTATGAGGGCAGCTGACAAGAACTTGTGTGTCCTTGGCAGTCTGTGTGTTTTTTTTTTCAACTCCATAGCAGTTTCTATGGATACAAGCAAAGAATTAACACTTCCTGCCAGTTCCTAGAATTTTGTTGTTGTTGTTTGTAAAGAGAGGAACTACCCACAGCAGTGCTAAGATTTCCCCAGCTCCAGCCCCACAAACTCATTTCAGTACACAGGAATGTAAAAATGGCTTCAGATATTCAGTACATCTTGCTCATTTGGGTCTTACTGCTTATGGACCAAAATACATTTCACCCTGTGTCGTTGTCCTTACTGTAATCTCATGGGTTGAGTTTGCCAGTAGATTTCAGTTCCATCAAGTCAACTCATAAACAGAGAAGATTAAGACTTGACAAGGTTCCATTTTTGTGCTATTTTAGTGTTCCAGCCACTGACAAAGACATTTGAACACAGGATTCCTGGTGATGTGCTCTGAAAATGTCTTATGGTCACATATGAGGGCTTAGCACTTTGTGTCCTATTTCAGAAAGCAAAATTCAAACTCATTTGGTTCTTCATTCATTTTCTGGACTGCTGAAACCACTTAATTATCTGTAACAGGATGGCTCAGTGTCATCTGTTCTTTTAGTTCTCAGTTGCATACTGTATGTCCTAATTTTTGCATACAGCAATTGTAACACTGTTAGGTAGAGTCTGGGATATTTTAAAGGTTTTCAGCTGTTAAACATCCAAAAACAATTCCTTTTTATGTTTTAAAAAAATAATTAAGTTGATTGTTTAATTTACCTCTCAGTTTGATACAAAAGCCTGAAGACACTAGGCTAGGAAACTGAGACTGAGACTTCTGATTTGTATCATTGTAGCTGGAATTAGAATGAAACTATGAACATTCTTGGCTTTTCAGATGTGTTGCAGTACTAATTCACTTGTAGTTAGTAACAGTATAACCATGTAATTGTTATGCTACTGTAATTACAGTGAAACTACTAAAAGTATTTGTAGTTAAACTGAATCTGTACCATGTTAGTGTGGCTTTGTGAAATTAAATATTACCAATCTTATATCACAGACGTGAAGTTTTGTATTTGGCTCATGAAATTTTTCCAGTATTATTATGTACACCCACTGACAGTATCTAACTCTGATTTTGACAGCTTGTCTCAATGGCTACAAGCAGGATGGTGCACAATGTGTGAAGTAAGTACAGTATTTTATTTCTGAAGAATGTGAAGATTGAGGCCAGCATTAATATTCATGCTTAATGTCATTGCATGGTGCATAATCTTAATTGGTCTGATAGCAGCCAGATTAACTGTGTGAGTCCTTGAAGTCCAGGAGCTGTCAAGTGCTAAAGAACTCAGCTCACTTATGTGACCCTCAAGCGGGTGTGAGACAGGAATATGTTTAAGCTCTGAAGCAGCCTGGACTTTTTTACAGTCAGTGAGTGTGGAAGTTGTAGTAAAGTGCTTTAGTTCCAAAGGATACGAGCACACTTCCCAGATTACTCCTGCTGGTATTCCGCTGGCTCCAGGCTGGAACTGAAATGGTGTTTCAAGTCGTCTAATTCAGAATTAAAATGGTGTATAGCAAGCACTTTTTATTACTTAATTGATATGGCTTGTACCTAAACAATGAAAAATTTAGAGAAAATCTTGGTTTTAAAACATCACTTTCATTTTTAATACCAGGTATACATACACAAGGGATGTATTGCAAGGAATATCTGCAGATTGAATAAAAACAATCCTGGCAGACCCAATAATATGTTTGGATTAAAGGGGTGCCCAGTAATTAAAAAGGAAATGAGCAATGTTCTTGGCATTTTGTAACAGCAGTTACAGAAAGATCTTGGTCTCACTCACTTATTATTACTGCTTGATTTCTTTCTGATTCAACTGCAACCTTCATAAAGTTTTCTGTCTTTGGGAATGTGTGAGGAATCCCAGCAGGTATAACATATGTTAAGGGGTCCACAGCACCCTACTAATGCACAGTAGCCACTATGCTCTAACAGCCCTAATACTCTGTAGATCAGGTAGAGAAATTGCTTCCTCAGTGGGTAAATATTTTGGCTAGGCCAGATTGTGTGAGCTCAGAGTGGAAATTATCCAGGATACTGGAATCAACAACCCTGTTCATACAAGCAATAAGACATGAGATCTTTAATAAACAAGTGGCCAGGAACTTAACATCTCAACCAAAGGCCAATGTCTTCTATAACATAGTGTCCTCTGTTGCCATACTGGGGTGCTGGTTAGGACATTGTGGAGCAGATGGAAAAGTGCCACCTGACAGAGCACATGCACCGTACAGACCACCAGTCTGGTTTTCCTTAAGAGATCTAAACGGATCATACTAGACAGTGGTACTGCTCTGTACCCAGGCAAAACCTGGAAACAGCACTTAATCTGTTCAGTTGGGCCATGGCTTGGCCATATAACTAAGAACTGAAGTAGGATGGAAAACTAGTATCTGTGCCCTTTAAGGCGCAGGACTGTCCTCTGGTTTATCTCACAGTGCTGGCACATCTCTTATCCAGTACTGTCAGACCTGTGTTCTTGGTCTCTCTTGAGACTGCAGCCAGGTACGGCTGACATGGTGGTTGCACACCGTCTCATCAATCAGAAGGTGGCGTATGGGCGGGAGAATGTCTGAGGGATAGAGGAGGAGTTTGTCTGGGAAGACAAAGAGCAGCAGCAAGGAAGAGGCTTGTCCAGAGAGTAGAGAGAGAGATTCGGGCTCTCATGTCTCTGGCTGAGTTTGGAGGAGTAAAATGAACATGTCTGATTTGAACCTTTAAACTGTGTCTTTTATAGTATGTGGGTATCCACACTTTGTCTCTTTTATCTCTGTGTGATTACATTGTAATTATATAGCTTGCATCATTGTGTTTGTGTTGTTCACACTTATTATGGACTCATGTCAATAATAAGGATTGACTATTGATGAAAGACATAGCTGATTAGGAACAAAGTGCAGTTTATTCAGTGTTGCAGCACATATATTTGCTGGAAACAATTTGACTCCACTATATAAACATTTTCCTATTACTATATACCTCTCCTCTGGATCAAGTCACTCCCTGTTACAGTATGTTCTACCTATGAAGCTCCCTCCCAAATTGCCTCTGTATTTGTTAGTCCCAGGTTCATCTATGGCTTGCTTCTGAATGGTTTTCCCCTCATGGAGTGCTTAGATGACAGTTCCTGTTTAAAATCTGTAAAGAATTATAGGTTGGCTGTGGTTAACTTTGTTCATTATCTTTACAGGTGCCCGTTTGGTTATGCTGGGTTTAACTGCAGTGACTGTAAGTATCCTCAGTTCCAATTGAATTGTGTGCTTTTTCCCTGTTGGCTTTTTTTTTCTGGTTTTGGCAATTGTTAGTTGAGTCAGGTCAAAATGTATTTCCCAAATCAATAGTGCACCCCTGTTTAAGAAATCTGAGTAATGACCAGCTAATGACATAGCCCAGACTTCTACAGACCAGAGAATACTGGTTTGAAGTGCGCTAACCAATCGAGAAACCCAGTGGTGTTTTAAAATATTTTTTACTCCAAAACTATGGAGGTTTTAATAAACAGCTCTTGGGATTTGATCAGTTGAGCCTGTCTATTTTCACCCACTGTGTCTAATTTTAGGCAGCTCTATTGTCCCGCTGTTTCCTGTAAAGTAGCATTGGGAGCCAGACACTTTAGTTTCTAACTCTATAGAAAATAAAGCTGCTTTTTTCTTCAGATTTGGCATAGTGAAAGTGGTCTGTGGACTTCCTGTTGGTTGATCTGTGGTGTCTTTGTGCTTGGACAAATTGCTCTTCACTGCCCTAGTACTGTCAAGGAAATCCCTCTGGTTGCAGAGTGCTTAATTCAGACAATACAAATGTGAAAGGGTGGAAAAAATTGTCAATGTAAATATGTACTTATCTATGTTATCTCCTTTTATCTTTAAAGCATCTCTGTTAGCAGTTGTGGTGATCTCCTGTGTTCTTGGTGGATTGCTGTTAATTGTAGTGCTGGCGTTTATTATCTACTGTTGTAGGTAAGAAAGTATTAAGTTACTTATGATTGTAAAAGTGTTACACATGTTCAGTCTCAGCATTGCGGCTGTAACACATTTAGTTTGACAAATTTAATGCCGGAGCCTTCAGTAAATCCTTGGTCTCGCAACTGTAAAAACTGGAAGAGCCCACAATTTTAAATTTGCACTAAGACCAAAAAATAGAATTAAAATCAAATTCTAGTTTTGTTATATTGCCGTATCATATATTAGTTTTTATATGAAATGTAATGGCAGTGGACTACAGTTTATTTTTTAGATACATTCAATTTTTTTTCTTTTGCAGTTACTCGGAATTTAATATTGACCTTTCTTTTATGTTAATCAAATATCATATCTCTTTTCCTATATTGGTACTGACTGTCCCACCTACAATGATCAGTTGTTCTGACCAGTGACCAGAGTAGTTATCAGTTAAACAGTCACTTATTCAAACAGCTGTATCAGCTTAGTAGAGATGTAACAGTTGGTTTACATAAAATTTTGTTCAGCTGAAGGGCAGCTTTTAGATTCTGTCCTTCCTCAAAGTGTCCCTCGATGATGGAGCCAGTGAGTGGGACTAGTCATTGAGGATAGTGTATAAGTAGACATACACAGCTAGGATATCTCTGAATTGAGACATGTCACTGATATTAGGAGCTAAGGAGGAACAGCAAGTTAGTGTACAGTGGAGGACTTACTCTAGAGTGCCACTAGGTGGCGCTGTGTAGTAGCAATGGTGATCACACACCTCACTGTGGCCAGAACTCCAAAGGTCGTATGATTACCATTGCTAATGCACATTTCTACCTACAGGCAAACTTGAATTGGTCTTCCACCTTACATTAGCGTCGTTCAGACGTTAAATGGTATTACATTCTTGTGATGTCAAAAAAGAGCCATTCAATTATTATCTGGAAGGTGTTTATTCCTGGTGAGAGTATAAGCAATAAGCTGGAGCCTCTTCTGGAAGAGCACACTCTGATGACCACACTCTGGATGTGCCACAAATCCATTGCAGAACACAAGCACAAAGGCAGAGTTTAGAGACTCCAAATAGTCTAGCCTGCATGAGAGGAAACTGGAGCATCCATTGAAAACTCATAAATAGTATGGAGAACACGTTAGCTCAAAACAGAGAGTAGCTGGTCTGGAGTCAAACCCTGAACGTATGAGTTGGGAGGCAACAGCACTATCCTTTCCACTAACCCGGTCTTGCCACAAGTTAAATCTGCTGACTTAATTGGTCTTAATTATCATGCTGTCCTGGAATGTAGACAACTTTTACGTTTTCTATAAATTCTGCAAGGATGTGGAAGACTGTCACCTCTTCGAGTTCCACACTTGCACTGATGAAACGTGTGCTTTTTCTCAGGAAAAGTAAGGGTTCTACCTACGGAAGCCCATACCCAGCCGAAGACTTCCTGGTGTGGCCCAAACAGGAAGTACCCAGAATCCCCCGTGCCTCTACCAGCTGGGACCCCGCGCCCATGGAGATGACCGAGAACGGCAGCACACGCATCCTGGTCAACAAGCATCACCAGGGCAACGGGGCGGTGAGTGGCAACGGCTGATGCTGAGCACCCACTTATTACACGCAAAAACTGGAAATTAAACCAAAATAAGACCACAGCAAAATAAATTATTCAGTAAGCTGATGTGCCTGTAACTGGATCACCATCTCTCTGAAGGCTAATAAACAAAACCAACCAAAACAAACTATGGATGACAGGGGAGGCTGGAACTTGTTGCCACTCCTCAACTTCCTCCCCAGAAATCCATTGTGCTAAGAACTGTAAGAACAGAAGAAAGTTCAAAAACAGGCCGAGGCCAGTGGTCATCTGGCCCCGTTTGGTATTTAGTAGTTAATTAATCTAAGGATCCCCTGCAGTCATTTTCTGATGAAAGCCCAAGCAATCAGTTTCAACCACTTAGCTGGGTATTGTTGTACTGTCCAGTGTTCTTACTGGTCAGTTCTTGTTAGCACATGTGCTCTGATACGCTTAGTTATCTCTCTTCCTGTCTGATACGCTTAGTTATCTCTCTTGCATTCCTGCAAAGCTGTGAGAGCTGTATCTCCACAGCTGACTCACAGATCGCCTGTGCACCCTCCTCCCTGACGCCTCCACAATCCCCAACTGTGTCGACTTGATGGCTTTTCATGGTTCTGCGTGATGAGCTGTGGAGATGGGGGCTGAAATGAATGTAAAACAGTTTGATTCTTTTTCAGATTCTACAAGCAAGTCTCATACATGCTGGTGGTTAATTGGCTTCTGGGAAAATTGGCTCTGTGTGTGTGTGTGTGTGTGTGTTTGTGTCTGTGTGTGCCCTGTGACAGGCTGTTATCTCATCCAGCTTATATCCTGCCTTGTGGTCATTGCTTGCTGGGATAGACCCTGGCTCCCTCCGTGACCCTGTACTGATTAAAGCAATTAGAAAATGGCTAATTTAGGCTTCCTAAATGGTTTCCTTGCTGTACTATATAAAGTACTTTTAACCTGACTTCAGATTCCACCATAATTTACACAACTTTGACTGTACTTTGTTAAACCTAGCCTCTAACCTGCACGTGTCTCGGTCATGGAAGGAATCAGTGGCACTTGGAAAAAAATCAAACACATTTGGAGAGGTTACACAGACTCCACACAAATAGTTGCCCCGAGCTGGATGTGAACCCGTGATCTGTGTGGCATTGGCACCAAAGCGCTGTTCACACCACCGTGGCACCAAACACGCACACACTTCTGGCTTCCATACTGCAAACTCCTTGGAAGAGCTGGATAATGTTATGCAGTTTAACGCTGTCAGCGCTAAATGTATGGTCATCTTTTTGCATTTTAGACTGAATCTTATGATCTTGATGCAGAAGACTTGAAGACATTCAAAGGCAAGAACCAGTCGCGCTACTCGTACCTGTGCCATGGACAGGAAAACCCCTACTTTGTTGCTGATGAAGACAAGAAAGCACTGAAGTAAGACCAGTGAAGAGGGAGAGAAGAAAAGGAACAGCATTCACTGTACTTTATTTTAAAAATCAGATACCTCATTCAAAGTCATTTGTCATGAGGACAGGGTTGATTGTGGCTCCTAAACAGCTGGAATCCATCTACCACTTCTGTTGGGCCAGAATCGATTTCTTAAAATTACGTTTTTCAATTTTTTTCTGTGATCTTAAAAATTCGCTCTTTTTATGATCAAATCAAATGCCTGAGGTTCTGTCACAGACCACCCCAGCCTTCTAAAGCACTGACTTTTACTCCTGGTGCTGGAGGTCCCAGGTTTTCATTCCTCTGTAACTATTAATGACTTTTTCAGGATCAGTGGTTTAATTAGAATAATGTACCAGTTTCCAAATACCTATGAAGCCCACCAGTCCAGAACATGGAGTGAACCTAAGTGTTCGTAAGGTGGAAACAAATGAAACCAAATAATTTTTCGTCCAGTAGAGGTCACTGTTTCCAGATTAGTTTTTACTAGTTATGCACTTGAGGTGGCTGTTAGTTTTATCAGTGATCTTGTATTTTATTATAGATGGTAAATGTAGTTTTTCAATTTAAGTAGTGCTGTAGCATTTTCTCTGTGTGTTTATGCAATCACATCTGAGCTGAATTATACAATTACCACTAAATTCGTTTTTAAAACCACAGTTCAGGAAGGAATGTAATAATATATTGACAAGGAGGAGATGATCCTGAAACTTAGTGTTTCTATCCCTTCACCCTTGTAAAATATGTGGTTTCTGTGGATTCTAAATAAAACACTCTCCCTAAAGATTCAGTTGGTTTTAGAAATTCTACAGTTCTGTACATTTTTGTAAGGGATGTGACAATGTAACTTTGTATTTTTACTTATGTTTAATTTATGAATGCTTGCATTGTGTCTAAAACAATTCCTTTGTTTGAATAAGGGCTGGTTCCTCTGCTTAATCCACATTGTCTAGGTTACCATTTACCTAGAAACCTAGTGATTGTGAGATAATGAAGAATAAATCAAACATATATAGGTAACTTTAATGCAAGCTGGCTGCTTTTGTTATAACCCAGAGTGCCTGTTTCATTGGATTATTTAAAATGGATTTAATAACAGGAATAATTCCAAACTCCTTTTTAGAAAGGATGCTAATGATGTGCCAATCTACTTGTTTTTGTATTACTTTGAATGTATGGGAGTGTACACATACTTATGCTGTAGCCATGTATATATAAGCCTAATGTGCTTCTTCTGGGTCTGCAGATGTACAAACAGATTCACATGTTTTCTATGTGAGAAGAGCTATGCTTGGGAAGAAGAAAACAAATGGAAATAAATTTGTAATTTAAACCTGTTCAAAGGCTGAGATGTTTTAAGTGTATAGCTGGTTCAGGCTTTTCTCCCTTATGGTCGTGTTGAAGATGTTTTCTCACAGTATCTTTCCATTGGGCCAGATCAATGTGTTGCATCTTCAACAGAATAGTGTATTGCAGATTCTGCTTTAATTTATTGTGCTTGTTGTCATTATTATTGATGTATTTGTATATGAATGAGTCATTTGTTAAGAAGAGCCCCTTGTGTTTGTCTTATTATTATTTCAGGATGAAAGCTGTTGACCTGTTTAAAAATAAAATGTGTGGAAACTCTCATTTTGATCAGATCTGGCGAGCTTCTCCACATCTTTGTTCTTTCTTGACCTGGGTTGAAAGCTTTGTGTTAGAGGTGCCTATTCACCTCAATACAAACTTGCACATATTCTGAATACATATGATTATGCTGAAAAAGACTGAAAAAATACTGTATTTGTTTCTGAAAAGTGAGCACTGTTACCTATCAGGTTTTATTCTGTTCTGTAGCGGTACTGCCAAAGACACGGGTCCCCAATCCTGCTTCTGGAGGGCCAGTGTATCTATAAGGTTTTGGTCCAGATGGGCTTTTGAAGACCTGACTTAGTTCATTATTAGCTTAAATGGACCAGTTTAAGAACTTGTCTTAGCTCTTGGTGCTGTGAATAAATCTAGAAAATGTGCAGACACTCTGGAATGGGGGATGACCATTACACTGTAGTCTGTACTATAATGTCCCAGTTTGTGTATAATGCAATACTGCCCCAGAATCTACACCTGACACAAAGTTCCTTTCCTTGGCCCACTTCTGCAGATATATGTAAACATCATTCTTGAAGTTCATCAAAATAATCCTTGGTCTCTTTACAATGCAGGCCAGAGCTTCAGTAATGATTAACATAACGGCAACTGTCAAAGTGATTCCATTAAAAATGTCCAATTTTAAATGTCAAAATTTAAAATAACAAGGAATGCATCTATCCATTATCAGTAAGATAAGCAGCCCTTTTCTGGTAAGGTTGTTGCAAGCTGAGGCCTGTCCGGGAAGCAGAGGGTTAAAGGCAGTACTGTACCGTGGCTCCCCAAGATGCCAGTTCATCACAGCCTTATAGAGAAAGGCCAGTCGAACCCTGGCAGCATGTTTTGTGATGGGAGAACCATCACAAAATGGACCATGGAAGACCATGGACAGTGTATAACTAGGCAGACTGGTGAAATTCTGCAGGCTCATTTTAGGGTCACTGATTGGGACATGTTTTTAGATTCTGATGTAATCTACAGACATTAACCAGGTTACAGAGGCCATTTCTAGCTGTATCAGTTATTATGAGGATATCGTTATGCCACGTAAAAGGGTGAAAATATGGTAATAACAAACTGGGGGTGATGAGAGAAGTTGAGGAACTGCTAAATGAGAAAGAGAGAGTACTCACATGTGGCAATAAAGATTCTAGGATGAACACTCAAACGCATAAAAAAATCCCAACAGTGTAAGGCAGAGAATAAAGATCAAGTTGAACAGTCAGTCCTGGACAATGACATCGGGAAGGTCTGCAAGGGCAATTCAAGGGCATGAGTAGTGAGACTTAATTTCAGCTGACCTGCCACTTGAGGTCATTTTGCCCTCTATTGTATGTAAATAGATTCAACTGTGGTCCTGTAATTGATTAATTAAATAATTGGAGAATGACTGACAGTCACATTCTCACATGGGTTTTAATTTGGTATGTAAAGGGATTCATGGAGGAGGTGGTATTTGGTTGTTTAAAATAGGCCTTGGTTGTATGTAGAAGATAGTTGTTATATATTGCTGACGTAAAGGGCTTGGTTTTCTGTTGTGATTACCCATTAAAGAGGTAGGTCTGTCACCCATTATTTAGCTGTTTGTGTCAACTACATGTTCCTATGAAAACAGTTGCATGGAAGTCCAACAATGGAGATCCTACTAGGTTAATTCTTATTTCACAGAACTCATGGTATAAAGTTAATTCTTGCAGATCATTTTGTTGTATTTTTAATCCAAAATGTGTTAAGTGCTTTGTCGCTAATCTATGAAATTTCCTCTTTCCTGGTCTTATTGAAATTTTTGCAGGTGTGCCAAAGCACAAAGTACGAGCCTGTTGGATTCTGTGAAGTACAATGAAAGATAGTTGTGCTTGTTTTATTATGTGCTAAAGTCTGGTGGCATCAAGGTTGTTACTAACTGAATTGCAACATCCTGGTCTTCTGCAATCAAAGAACTGTAAAGTGCAAATAACAAAACTCTACTACTTTAGTTAAGGATTGCTGTCTTTATTGCACTCCTAAGATGGGATCCAAATACCTCACCTGGACATTAAACTCCTTTCCAGAAGTGTTATAGACAGGCTTCTATCCTTGGAATCCAGGCACATTCCCACATGGAGCTGTGTTCCATGCAGAGCAGTCTGGACATGCGTAAACTGGTTTGTTACAACCCCCTTCATCCATTTAATGGGAGCTCCATTACTTAAATGCTGTTCTGCCACTGATCTGGTGCTCTTTTGGTGAGATGCTTTCAAACCAAGGTAGTGTGCTTGGCAATACTAGTGTGCTTCACCAAAGGATACTCTCCTTGAATCTGCCTGAAAAGAGGCTGTCCTGAACTTGTTCTGGCGGTCTCTAATGCATCTGCTCAGCACCAGACCCCTGGCAGAGGTCCCCACAAGATTTCCCCACGGCAGCTCAGCACCCCTGTCTGCATCTGCCCTGACAACTGAGCTCATCTCCAGTCATGTCAGATCTCAGTTGCCCCCTTACATCCTGCATTTCTGCTGGTCTTCATTCCACTTCAGCAGTCTCTGCCAGCCTCCAGCCTTCTCTGAGCTCTCAGTGGGCTATTGTACTGGGTTCTCCGACCTCCTGGAAGGAAGTGCCAGTCTCCCATCAGCTAGCTGCAGCCTAATACATGGGGAGTGGGATTTGTGGCTGAGTTGGGTTTCCTCCTTCTGCTGCAGCCTTTGGCCCAGAATGTTGGCCTTGATGGAGCAGGTGTGGCAGGTAGACCAATGGGGCTCCCCCAGTCATTCATGTCAACACCTTACTTGAGGGTGACCTTGAATGGGTCTCGGTACCATTTCCTTCAGTTGAGTGATGGCCAGCGGAGAAATGCGAGAAGAGAACCTGAGGAGGTAAGCAGTTCTGGGATATTTGAATGCATTTCAAAGCTGGTGGATATTGCACAATGGAAGACACCCTCATTGGTCCACTGGTCCTTTCCTGTGATCCCTAAGACTTGATGCAATCACTGCTGATTGCATCTTAAACATCTTAATGTGGCATTGGTAGAAGTCCAGTTTTCACTGTAGTGGAGGGGAATGAACAGCACAGTTGTCTTGTATCCTGGATCCTGCAGGACTTTCAGGTACTTGTCATAATTTGAAGAAAGAAACAGAGACACAGTGCTGGACTTCATAATCAAAACTAAGAAGGAGCTATTAAAATTACAAGGATGGGAGGGGTGGCTGCAGAAATCGGTGATATTACAGAGCTTTCCCATTTTCCAGTGCTCTGCTGGGGGAAGGCTGATGGATGATTTTCATCTATATTCAAGGACAACCTACGTCTTCTAGGTAGTGCTGAAAAGGTCTAGCACTTTTTGAACCAATGCAAAGTGCTCTATCATGCATCCATCATCCACAAACAAAACACGTCCTTGGAGGCAATTTGTTTTTAGAGCAAGAAAGACTGAAGAGCTTCCCTTCCGCTATGTTAAGTGCAGAGGACCCAAGTACAGGTCTTAAGACTAAACAAGAATGAATGTCTTGTCTGCAAAGCTGTAACTGAAACTATCAGTATCCTCTATAATATTTTCTCAACTGAGTATTTGTTGCACTTGTTCTCCACATTACGAATACAATAATTAGGTAACATCTCATCTACCTGGCTAGGTCTTTCTCCTTTAGAGAATGTGTGATGCAACAGGGAGCATGTGTTACTGTGAAAGGTACTACCTCAATAGGACAGGTTTTGTGTGAAAGCATTCAAACATCTCCAGATCTTTCAGGCTTAATTCTCTGGAGGATAATGACTTCATTCCCAGGGCATGTGTAGTACACTGTTCAGAGTTAGATTTGTGCAGCCTTGTCCTTATGTGCTTGAAAATATAAGTGCTTTAAAGATCTATTATCTGTTAAATAGGATATTGGTATTGCCTTATGTTCAAGTGTCTTGATTCTACCTTAAATCCAACATTTGTCCATGCAATGTTCCCCTATACATACCCACTGGACAGTATGACTACCTGGAAATGAGGAACTCTTATGGGGTATACTGCAAGTATCTTGCAGAATTGCATTATTGTTTAAAGTGAAATGTTTAATGCTGTGCTTGTAACTTCCCATGTGTACAACAAAGACAGACAGTAACCACATTTTGCTGATATCATCAACACTTTAACCTGGCAAAGTTAATCTTATATCCCAGCTTGTGAAGGAGAACCCATAAAAGTCATACGTGTCTGTTAATTTAAATCCCCACACACCTGGGGAGGTGTAAATGGCCTTGCTCCGCAGGGACGATTGCCACACAGGGTTCGCCCCAGCTCCTGGAGAGCAGGTACTTGGAGCAGTTTTAGGGATGCCACAATGCTTGAAGTGAAGCATTAGAATTAACACTTTCTCAAAAAGAGGAGAGAAATAAAACGGGTAACATTCCAGGATGATGAGAGGAATCCTCCTATCCATCGTGTTTGGTCAGTGCCTGCGATTTGCACAAGGTAGGCCTCGACACGTTGAGCTGATGTTCCACATGGGATGTGTTCCTTAGTGGTATTTTTAGCACTTTTTATTTTCAAACTAATTAGGGTTGCGTGTTAGATTTGTACTAGAAATAGACATCTGTACTCTTGTATATTATAATGTACATGAAATTAGTTACGATTCACATTTGGTGATCCTATGTAAAGTACTGAAACACTATGAAAAATGAGAATTAAATGCTATTGTGTAATTAGATGTGCGGATTCAGGAGGATACAGGCTTGAAAAGTTTTTTAATCAAGACTGAGTACAGTTCTGGGGGGGGGAGATGGTATTTTACAAACTTTATTTTTTGCAGCCTTAATAGCCTCTCGGCAAGAAATGCTCCAGAAAAAAGAAAATAACATTGGCATTTGGCTACAATCGAAAGGATTGTTAACTTTGTTTATTAAAAACTTTACATTTTCATTGCATTCTTGCTTTTTACATAAGTGCTACGTCTCTGTGTGAATCAATCCAATGTCAACACCTTTTTTAATTTAATAAAGCTTAAAGGAATGGTGTTTTATTATGAGTTTTAGAACTTGGTTGTTCAATACATTCAGGACACTTAACGAGTCTGGTTTGTTTTCAGTGAAGCTTATACACATTTTTTTATGCATTAGATCATTTCATTTTTCTGCTCTATTCAGAGTTTTATACACCTAACAACACCATATAAGCTTCCAATGTAGTTTAGTACCATCTTAATGAAGGTTAGTATTAAGCAGGGTGGGTTAGTTATTTAGAAGACACACCTGTAATGTTATTAAACAGTGGAGGAAACATACAGTGCTGTATCTACATCCACGGCCAGTGAGGCTGAGAATCGGAGTACAGTATACCTGCTGATAATGAGATCGTAAAAATGAGATGTGGGGGCTTTCAGAGTGGCGCAATTGGTGAAGGTGTTAACTGTGTGCAGGCTGATCTCGGGGACCGTGGGTTTGAGCCTGGGTCATGGCACCAGCTCTCCACCACAAGGCTCGCCAGGGCTGTCTTGGGGACACGGCATTCCCTGCTGCCTGCTGGCACTTGTAGGCATGTGACACTGTTGGCAGGGGGTGCCTTTCTCCTCTAGTTGGCTCTGAGCATAGTTGTGCTGTCTTGATGTGTTAAAAGGGGAGGCTCAAGGGTGGGCTGGATGGTGTGGTAATGCTGCTCTGCATGTGTCCCTTTCAGCTGCCCATTCCTGTGCTTCAGACCAGTTCACCTGTGTGCAGGGCAAAGAATGCATCTCCATACTGTTCGTGTGTGACGGCGAGGAGGACTGTCCAGACGGCTCGGACGAGCAGAGAACTTGCAGTGCGTATCGGTCCGAGTCCCAGCTTTCGAAGCTGGTCAGTGTGGACGCACAAAGCAGGAGTATTCAACCTCTTGCGAAACTAATGTTTCAGCTGAAGTACTACCATTATCAGCATTAAAATTGCTTGTCATATGCTGATCACTCTCACAATGCCATAAGGGTGGTTGGCAGACGATGTTGACTTTTGTTGATTGGTTGAGTCAATGCAAATCCTAATTATTTTATCTGCTAACCCGAAGGAAGACAATCCAGGTTTGTTCTTGGCTGCCACTTGACTCTACAGAGCTATATCTGTGAAGTTATAAAGAACAAAACGGGGGTTTTGCACGTCCACAAGTCAGGCAGGACTTCAGCTGAATTTCTCATTCAAAAGCCAGCGTCTTCTGAATGATCCACTCTTGATCAAAGAAGGAGGTTAGGATTTTAGCACTAGTGCCAGAGTGTCACCTACCGGTCTACCAGCAGATATTTGCAACATGTCCTCCTTTTGTGTAATCATATTAAAGACTCCTCCACAGCTGATTTAATGCTGATTTAATTCCTGAAATATTTTCAGTTTTGCAAGCTATTACAGATAGTGACTCCTTAAGCAGTAGTTTCCCAGTAGCAAAAACTGCTTTGATGCGGAGGCTGATAAGCGAAACAGCATACTGACAATTGCAAAGCACTGAGTGTCACCACCTCAGTTATCAGACTTCTTAAGATAAGAGAAACTGCAGTGCTTTGTGTGGAGTAGATAAAGTAAATAGCTTCCCTTTTTAGCCCATATCTTACACTTGTTGTATGCTAGATATTATACCTGCTGATGCAGGCAGGATGAATAGTTACTGGCACTAGAGAAAGATGCTGATCAGGCCAAGCTGTAATCATAACACCAGCGCACAGTAATGTAATATTAATTTACCCAAGAGCAGCCCTGTGCCCCCAAGCTCTTAAAGGGAAACTACAGTTACACGTTTCCAGAATGGTTTATTAAATCTTGGTAGCAAAATAAATCAAGTGATGGTATCACAAAATTTTACAACATTTTGAATTAAGCATAAAATTATGAATTTTGAAGCAACCCTTCCCACTCCCTAGTCACTGTAATGGGTAATGTAATTAGATGTATAGGTTGGTTCCAAGATGATCTGCTCCCTAAAAAAAACTGTCTCAAAGTCTAGAGCAATATTTCTATTGGATTAAAAAAAGACATATTCACAAGCCTGCTTGTTCACAATGTAGTAAGGCTGCTTCACCTAACTGGCTGAGAATCATAGAACAGTCCATCTATTTTGTGATATAAAAACCTCCAAATGCACACAATTCCTGTTGAGTAAGATTCTCCATCCACAGATGGCCAGGAGTGTGCTCCCAGCCAGTTCACATGCCAGGAGGGCCAGTGTATCCCGGGAAACTTCCGCTGCGACAGAGTCCAGGACTGTGTGGATGGTTCGGATGAACACAACTGCAGTAAGTGATGCTGTTGTGGTACTGATGGGACTGTCTTTTCAGCTTGAGTTATTGGCTTGTTATTTCTGCTGGGGATTAAGGCTTTAAAGCAATTTTTTAGTTGGGGAAAAAAAAAGAATCTGGGTACATGGACATTACATTTCACTCCATTACATGGAATAATTGCTACCATGCTTCTGGAATGAGGTTTTCACTAATTTAAGAGCTGTCAACACTCTATTGATAAATAATGAATGCGGTATATATGTATATGTTTATAAAGTTGCAGGTCTAGGTCTTTTACCCTTGTCCATTAAATTAATCACTTTTAAAACAGGTTTTCACTATGTTTCATACTTTTTATTTGCAGTGCGACTCTTTAATCCTTACCAACAATGAAGGAGGTTGTAAGAAATTAAAAGCATTCTATTAAATCAGCTGACTCATGTAGTTAGTCTCTCAATGAGGGCAATAGGTATTCTGATGCTCAGGGCTGACTGCGTCATTACCAGAGCCCTTAAACAGAAACTCAGGTGGTGGAACATCTCTAGTATGTTGAATCACGAGTCTTGTCTTGTCATTGAGCAAGCTTTACAACAGTTATTCCTTCATTTAAAATGTTTTAGAATAAAAGAATGTCATTTAAAAAATGTGAGTATCAAAGGGCAGTCTGTAAAGACAGACAATCATTTTAATTACAGCTATTTGATTGTAAATAGTTGAGCTATTTTGCACTGTAGTGCAAAATCTTTTCAGATTCATTGTTTTTATTGCATTCTTAAGTCTACTTTTTATAGATTTTTTCTGTGCTACAGTTCCTACCTAGTGTGGGTGTGCCGTGACACCATATCTTTAAAATATGCAGGTCCAGGCCACAGAACCATCAAACACACAGCTCCAAGGTTCAGAAAAATACCCTTGCCTTTTATTTCGCAGTGCAGAGAAAACCACAAATGCATCACAACCAAACACCGAAACAAAATCCAAAGCTCTTCTTTGAGTTCCTGCCTTAACCTCTTTTCAAAGTCCCTAACTCTCCCAGCCAAGCAGCTAAACGGTTTACTGGCCTCAAACAAGCATTACTGATGTTTCCCATGAGACTCTTCCCTCATTGCCTTGTCTGCCTGGCCCTGCTGTCCAAAACTCTGGGCAGTCTTCATCCAGCAGCCCTCCTCCTACTGGCCTCCCCCAGCCTGCCAGCTCTCACCTCAGTCTCGCTGCTCCCTCAGCTCTGCGGAAACTCCCACAGATACCCCAAGTCATGCCCTGTCAGCTCGCTGCAGTGTGACGCAAAGACGTTAGGTGTAAAAGCTAGTCTGGTCGGGTGCTCTATTTATTTGTCTGTCACCAGATCTTGGTTGTCTGGGGTCCAAAATGGTCTTTTGAACTTGACTCATGCTTTCCGGAAAGTTCACTCTCACACTCTGTGCTCTTGTTCCTCCCAGACTACCCGAGCTGCTCTCAGCTGACCTGTGCTAATGGAGCTTGTTACGACCACTCCCAGCACTGCAATGGCATCCAGAACTGCAGAGATGGCTCTGACGAAGCCAACTGCAGTAAGTCGAAAATACTTCAGGAAATGGTTTACTGTTTCTGTCACTTGGTCAGGACATCAACAGCAGTGTTGGTATCAGGCACTTGAACCTGTAACGTTCATCCATATTACCCAAAATATACATGTTCATTTTGTGTCTGATAGGTTAGGCCAATGCCCTAACTGTAAAACGTGACATCCAAACACATCTGGCAATAACACTACTGTCTATAACACACAGCTGTCTAGATCTCCCCTGTCTACAACATTATTATTGTCTACAACACATTTTTCTACTATTTCACAGCCCAGCACTGCCCAATGCACCAGTATCAGTGCAACAATGGCTTCTGTGTCCCCTTGTCTTTTGTCTGTGACCACTGGGATGACTGCGGTGATGACAGCGATGAGCATGGCTGTGGTGAGTGGTGAGGCCAGAGCTCAACCTAGGCAAGGAGATTGCAGGGAAATGTCAGTGGAATTTAGGTCATCTAACATGGGAACTGAGGGATTAGAATTCATGAAAGCCCTGGGAGATTTGCAATGACAAATTATTACTAACGGTGATTTTATTATAGAGAATAGATCCCTTGGAACTCCCACTTGATCGTCACTGATTCAAGTGCTAATAGTGATGAGGACGGTTAATGGCTAGAGCATGTGGATATACACTGTATGAGTAATCTTCACACCTAATTGTAATATTGAAGAGGTGTGACTTTAGCCTCAGGAGGCAGGTCTGTGTAACCATTTCTTACTAGTAAATTCTGTCACGGAAGCCGGCAGCCTGACTGCAGAGATTGAAAGGGCTCTGCTGGGCTCCACCGGGCTGCTGGAGCTGGCTGTGGTCGACCCTGCTGACGTGTCTGTCTGTCTTGATCTCAGAGTCTGGGAGCTGCAGTGGCAGCGAGTTCACCTGCGCCGGCGGGCGCTGCATTGCCCACACCTGGGTGTGCGACGGGTTCAACGACTGTGGGGACTCCAGCGACGAGAAGGGATGTGGTGAGCACGGGCAGGGGGCGCGAAGCTGCACATGCCTGAGAGAGGGTCCCTCCCTTTCTCCCCCCTTTCTCAGATACTGACCTGCCATGGCTCCAGAAGGCAATGTTGCTGCTCATCTCAGACTGGTGCTGTGACACAGTTTTAACATGAATAAAAATTGTACTCCTCCTGGATGAGGTGCAAAGCAGACGCTGGATAGTAAAAAAGAGGCTATGTACAGTATGTGCATCTGAAGCAGATGATCAACTGGTTACTATTTGTGTCTTTTAGGGATGTATACTGTATCTGCTTGACACTTTGCTTCTATTTATAACTTGAGAAGAGACAGGAACATAAAATATGCAGTTAAACACTTTTTTTGCCATTTTTTTCAAATGACCATTAAAATAAAAAATACAAGTTTATACTTCGGTGATGTTTAGCAGGCAAGCAAGATGTGATGTTCTTTTCAATTCATTAAAAATAATGCTTTTTGGATATTTCTATGCGTCATTACCAGGCCATACCACAGACATGTGCTAGGAGTCTCATGGTCCTGTCTGTTTCAGATACTGGCTCTCGGGATTGCTATCCTGGGGAGTGGCCCTGCCCCGGATCTCTGTTCTGTGTCCCAGTCAGCAAGGTGTGTGATGGCCATGTTGACTGCCCAGGTGGAACTGATGAGACCAACACCACAGCACACCTGACATGTGGTGAGCCCAGACTCCCTTCCACAGCAAGCAAAGACTTTTATAAAACCATCCATCTGTGCATGTAAAGGAAAGAACATTTAGAATTTTTATTTATTATTAAATGAACAAGTATTGTTACTTTCATATGCACATTGGATATGGTCAGTTTTATTGTGTTTCTAACTTATCTGTTGTGTATTGACAACAAGTAATTTACTTGTCTCTTGTGTGTCTCACCTGGCTCACCTCTGGTTTGCAATGCTTAAAGCATACCTGAACATCATCAAGACGTTCAAGAGGTTCATGCCCTCATGGTGTAGCATCAGTCAATGTGTCTGTCTGGATAATGCAGCCTGGTCTATGTGCTGTATCACTTCAGGTTTGTCTTAAGGCTTAAGGCTGTTAAACTGTGGAGCATTCTCTAGAAAATTAAACTGTCCAGTTACACTCCTCAAATGTCCCCCATCTGTTTTCTGTTGCTCCTTTCCCTCTCTTGCAATCAATACCTCAAAAACCTGCTAAGTGAGGAAGACATGTCCACAAAGGAGGGTTTTGCTTCATGTGTGCTAGACAAAAAGCTGGAAGAAAGGAGCCAGATTAAGAACAAGCGTGTCTTTCAGGGCTGGAGAGTTGCTCCTTGCTGAGCTGTGAGTTTCGCTGCCACCCCTCGCCTCAAGGGGGAGCCTGCTATTGTCCTGATGGCTTTATCGTAGCCAACGACAGCCGGACGTGTGTCGGTAAGCCTCTTGGTCTCAAGCTCTCAGCTGTAATAGGAGGAAAAATCACCCACAACCATCTAAAATTACTGTGCAGGCTGGGTGGAGCAGTGATATTCCTGGTTCAGGTCCGTCACTCTCGCAGGTGTCTGTCTGAAGGAGTGCTGATTCTACTGTCTTGCACATGAGATGAAGAACGAATCACTTAGTGCTCACTCTTAGTGCAGCCTTAAATTAATCCAATAGAAACGTTTTAAACATTTGTTATAATAATGCTTCCTTAATCTCTTTAGATGGGGGTTTCTGACAAATGACTGATCACTAATAAAACGTCACGAAGCTTTTTCGTCCTTAAGAGCCACAGCATCTTCTGGATTTAATTTTACTTGAACATGTAATGACTTAAGAACTCCTGTTCTATAGGAGGTATTAACTCAAGAATTAAAGACTTGGAAATAAAACCTGATTAATCCAGCGAAGTCAACAATTGGCTCACTTAAAGCATCATTAAATCACGTCTGCCTTTTCTAGTTAAATAA
Organism: Lepisosteus platostomus; assembly: GCF_059453375.1. Lineage (NCBI taxonomy): Eukaryota > Metazoa > Chordata > Actinopteri > Semionotiformes > Lepisosteidae > Lepisosteus > Lepisosteus platostomus. The sequence goes on from NC_142638.1 coordinate 1,087,864, forward strand.
ATGGTGATGCCAAAATATATTTGAAGCCCTTCCAATCATTGATGAAACGTGGTTGGCAGCTGAACTTTTGGAATTTTGCAATGTTCTGAATATCTTTTTCCTAGCTTGATATTTGTGGTAACAAAAGAGGCTGTTCAAGCTGTGTTCAGGGTATAAAAAGCAGCTAGAAATTTCTGAGCTTTAGAGTTGAGGAAAGAAGAGAAAAATGGTGTCTCCCCGCTCAGCTGTCCAGAAGGCCTCTCGTAATAAATGTATTTAAAAAATGCACTCAGCTGCGGTGAGACCTCTTGCATCCCTGCAGTGCCATCTAAAATCCGCCAGAACCGAGCACCTCTGGGCTAATGAGTAATCAGCCTGCATGCATAGTCTTTTCTGTACAGATCACAGAAGTTCTCTGACCTGAATTCTGAAAACAATTTCAGTTCAGAAAGCAAACATTTAAGGGTCGATACCTTTGATTGGGAGAAAGCTGGCAGGTCTTGCATATAGAAAATAAGAAGATGGGAAAGTTTTTACATGATCATGCGAGCCATTTAGCTTGTTTTATTGGATCCATGGATCTTTTCCTACCATTTCTTTAAGACTCCCACAGGCTTTTGTGCAAATTTTCCATCTGTGTCCATAGTTTCATGTTTCACTTATACTCCAGTTATAATCCTGTGCTCCTACTGCACCCACAGACTATGATGACTGTAACATCTGGGGGATGTGTGACCAGTTCTGTGAGGACCGATCTGGCACACATGTCTGTAGCTGTGCCAGTGGGTACTTTCTAGAACAGGGACATCACTGCAAAGCCAATAACTCAGGTGAGGAACAACAGGCAATGTCTTTATTTCCTTGCCCCAGTCATATTGAAACAAAGGGTTAATGGAGCTTTGTGTAATATCGGTTATAACAAGTACTTCATTAGATGTTAATCTGCAAGAAAGGTATTATTAAATTTAAACCTGCATTGCATCTCTTGGTCAGTTAAGTTGTGCACTTTTTAGGGGAGATTTTGGGGTGCAGTAATGCGTATACTTGATTACACTGTCCTTTGTCTAACTGTGAAAAACTGTTAATAACAATCAGGTTTATGGTAGATCTTTTAATTAGAATGTCTGCTGCATGAAAACACACCTGGGAGAGCAGGTAGGTATCTTTGAAATTGATTTGATAAATGAGCCTGAACACTGCTGCTCTCTGTGCCTGCCTGCAGCTGGCCTCCCCCAACTCATTTTCTCTAACGGCCGAGACGTGATGATTGGGGACGTTCATGGCAGGAACATGCGGGTTCTGGTCCATTCGCAGGGCAAAGGGCGGGCTGTGGGAGTCGATTACAGCTGGGTGAGCCAGCGCCTCTTCTGGACAGATAAAACCAGCAAGAAGGTTTGTATTGATGTATATCTAATGGGTTTAACCTGCTATTCATGCTTCTCTGCTGAGTGATTCCTGCCTTACAGGGAAAGCATCTGGTTTCTGAAAATTAAACCTTCAGACTTCTCTGTGTCTGGCAGCAAAGATGTCCATTTGCTGCAGCTGTCTGTAATTGATGTAATTGTAATTTTTTGTGGCGAACATTTTTACAGTAAAAGGCTGGAGCCGTTCTCATTCTGTTTTCAAGCATATTCTTGTGCCGTGATCTAGTGAGATTCTAGTGCTCTTTTTGCTCCCTTCCAGAAGATGAAGACTGTTTCATTCCTGTTGTCCCCAGCTTGGAACTAATCTCAGACAAATCCCATGAAAATGTCATTGGGCCCTGATGCCTCAAAACACTTTCTTTACCTCTCTTTTCTGGGGGAGTTTAAATGTGATGTATACCAGAAATATAAATGCCTGTTCATGTCCAAAACCCAGTGCATACAACAAGACCAAGAACCACATAAAAATTTATCTTTAAAAAAAGTCCAGAACTTAAACATGGAAAGAAAATATACTTTAACAACAGTGACACCTAGGGAAGACTGCTGTTTTTCCAGAACTCTGCTTCTTGCTACATCATGCCTTGATCTAGTCCACTTGTTTCCCCAGGTGTACTCCATAAAATTTGATGGGACAGATATGACAGAGGTCCTCTCGATGTCCATAGACAGTCCAGAGAACATCGCTGTGGACTGGATCAACTTCAAACTGTATGTGGTTGAGAGCGCAGTCGACAGGGTTGACCTTTGTGACTACAATGGTGGAAACAGGGTCACCCTGATAGCAGAGAACCTCCAGAACCCTCATGGACTGGCTCTGGATCCCACAGTGGGGTAGGTTACCGGTCTCAGTCCTTGACTATGTGTGTGCGCTTCACCAGTGAGGGCTTTGGTTCAGCAGAAACATTACCTCCACTTTTTTTTTAACTGAATGACGTCTAAAGATTTTTTATTAATATGACCATTTCACAAGCTTGTTATATTTTAATAATTTAGGGCAAAATGTACCAAATTAGAATCTGAATTATTGCCGAACATTAAAAATTCATACTTCATTTAAAGCATAAAGTCAATTTTTAAAAAATACACTCTGACGGAAACAGAATAGGATCCGATTCAATTCAAATATGGTAATCCAGAAATATCTGATCTTTCAGGTGTGCCCATAGGTAGAAATTACAGGTGACATGGGTAGCCAAGCCACAAAGTGTAAGGTCCAATCTGGCAAAGGGAATCTTGTGCTCTCTAATTCGCTTAATGCTACAGGACCTAGGATGAGGTCTATCCTGATGACCTGCTGTGGCAGTGATATGGACATTACCATCCATAATGGAGCAAAGATGAGTTTAATGTTATAAACTCTTATAGAAACATCTCGCTGGGTCTTGCTTGTGCGGTCTGTTTGTCAGCTCTTGTAATCTTTCTATTGAATGAGCACACAACCATCCTCCTCAAACAGATGAACTAGGATTCATATAGTGTCTTTCATTGGTCCATCACAAACATTCTATAATATTTTCTTTGCACCATCAGAAAGACTTCCTTGTCTGCAAGCAATACTTCTTTATTCATGCTGTATGATGATCCCAAATATCAGATTTTGCTGAGGTCAGGGATACCAACTTGTGAAGAGAGAATTTTCTATCCATTTCTTGGCTTTATTTCATGTTTGGAACGGGCATATAAAAGCCATTGCTCACATACTGTACACTGAATATTTTTTAAAGATCCAGTTATCAGAGAAACTTAAATTATATATAAATTATTAGGTGATCGGTCTTCATTCCACCTGCCCTGGTGAGGATCGTGTCTTCCAAAGTATCAGGTGTCTTATTTTAATTCTTTTGTTTTTTTTTCCCATTCTAAAGGCATGTCAAATGTGCAAATGCATGTCTCCAGCTGTGAGCACGTCAACTTTGCTTGTGCAGTTCTGTGCAATTTACCCATCAATCCTTCACTTGCAGAATTCAGGAACAGAAGAAAGAGCTGTTCTTTATAAGCTTGAGATCTGATTCAATCACTTTTTGTCAGTTTACCCAGAAGGGTATGAAAGGTTAAAACAGTGTTTTGTGAAACCACAGTGTGTTATGATGCTGTATTTTAGTCTGTTTATTTTTCCACTAGTTTTTGTGCTTTATAGACATTTAATAAAACAGGAATAAGCATTTTCAAACTGCTGTATTTCTTGCCTCCTAATCATGTCAGCAAGGGCAAAGTAGATGAATACAGCTGGTGGTACCCCTGCGATGGAGTACTCTCCCATCTGGGGAGAGTCACATGCTCTCAGTCTACTTGCTGTTACCGAAACCAGAAAAAAACTCTGACGTGAAGACTGTTAAGATTAGGAATAGACTACTTATGGCAGGTGGAAGGCAAATCAGTGCTTTTGCGTTCTTCCACAGGTACATGTTCTTCACAGACAAGAGCAATTTTAACAATGAGCCCAAGTTGGAGAGAGCCTTCATGGATGGCAGTAACAGGCTGGATCTAGTGAAGTCAAAGCTGGGATCACCATCAGGAATATCGCTGGACATCCTCACCAAGAGAGTATACTGGACAGACAGCCACTATGACTACATTGAAACAGTTGACTACAATGGCTTAGACAGGTATGATGGGACAAGGGCATCTTTTAAGGTGAAAAGCTCAATGTACATAGAATTAATTTGATGATACATAATGTTTTGATTTTTTTCCTCTTCTCTTAGGAAATCCATTCTGAGTGGGGGTGCAGATGTGCCCCATCCCTATGGAGTGGCACTGTTCGAGAACCACGTCTTCTTCACCGACTGGACCAAGATGGGGGTGATTCAGGCAAACAGGTTTAACGGGAGCAATCCCAAGCTGCTGTATCGCACCACAGACCAGCCCAACCACTTGGTCATCTCTCACTCCGTCCTGCAGCCTTTCGGTAATGAAAATTGAGACACTTAGGTTTGAAATATGCTGATAAAGCCCGAGAACATACAGTATGTGACAGAAACATAGAGTGGATGACAGAACATTCCTGCCCTAGGGGGCTCACGTGAGTGAATGGGCAAGTTTGAGTGAACCTGGCAGTGGTCTGGACACAGATGTGCAGAAGTCTTGCTTCTCAGCCTAGGTCAGACACTACATGTCTGTGACTGTGTGTGTCAATAATTCTTGACAAATCACAAAGTGGGTGAGAAGCATTTTTGCTTGTAGCCCATCTGTTCATACACTGGAATGTAATGGACAATAATGACCCTAACCTTCTTTTCCCTTTGACATCCATTCAGTTATTAATCCATGTGGGCGCCACAATGGAGGCTGCCAGCAGATCTGCGTGCTGAGCCACAGGACTGACAATGATGGCCTGGGCTTTCGCTGCAAGTGTAGGATGGGCTATGACCTGCAGCCTGACAGGCGTACCTGTTTCAGTACGTATCCCTTCAGCTGCCCAAAGTGAGAGCGAATATCCAGGGGCTCATATTCTCTTAGCATTGACCATGTGTTTTATATCTGTATGATAGCCGAAATAACAGAGTCACAAAAACCGTTTCACTCCTCAAATTTTAAAATTCCTTGTAACCAGTCACCTGTGCTATTTTGGTCAACTATTTTGGTCATAGATTGGACATGCCTGATACATCTCTTTAGTTAAAAGTACTTTTTCTCAAGACATTTAAAACAAAAATTTTGCTCCCAAATGTGTTTGGACCAGTCGGTTTTTAACACTTCAACAGGGCTGGAGTTGGGAAACTGGTCTGTAGAGTTTGCATGTTCCTCCTGTATTTGTCTCCAAGCACTATTGTCTTCCAAAGAAATTCTGGCCATGGAATCTATAATAGGTTTGTGTATTCCCTGCAATAGACTGGTGTTCCAGCCATTGTGGAGAATAACCTTCTCCCTGTATTACACACTTAGGAAGATAATTGAATGTTGAACTGAATTTGAGGGTTTTCAAGTAAAGGGAAAAGGAGAAAAGTACCTCTTCTTGGTGGAAATTATCTCCTTATTTGAAACAGTGGATTACAATTACATACACACTTGCTACTTCAGTTTTATCCATATTATTACACATTATAAGCAGATACTCATCAGCCTACTACAGGTTAATTTGTTTTGGCATCCCCAGTGCCTGTGGACCTAGCATCTGTAAATAGGGCACAAAGGTCTTCACTGCTCTTTGTCTGACAGAGGTGAAGGAGTTTCTCCTGATGTCCTCTGGTGTTGCTGTCCGGGGGATCCCACTGAATGTGTCCACGCAAGAGGACATTATTCTACCTCTGACTGCCAGTCCTTCCTTCTTCACTGGCGTGGATTATGATGGCAAAGAGGAGACTATCTACTTTGCTGACAGAATGCGGGGAGTTGTGTATCAGGCTGGGGTCAATGGCACAGGTAGGGCTCATGTAGTGACGATCTGCCACAGGTCCAGTGTTGCCAATCATTTGTTTCTCAGTGTCTCAAGTAGAGTCCAATTAGCTCTCAATAAGATAATCTGCAGCTCAGATTTGTTTTCAAATCATACAGTATATAGATTCGACTGCATCCTGAGACAAGTTCTTGACCTGAAAGATCTTTAGGGAAGGATGTGTTGCCTAATCTTTGATGCAGTTTGAGATTAATGAGTTGAATTACAAAATGTGCTGAGCAGCCTGCCAATGACCCATCAATATGGAAAAAATGTAAAATCTGGAATATCTTTTTTTTTAATGTATATTCAGGTTTGCAGGTTCTGAATGGCCATCGTACAGGTTTTATTGAGTGCCTGGCCTTCGACTGGACCTCCAAGATTCTGTACTGGACATCCACTTCCTTTCGGCTGATTGCCGCCTACAGAGTGACGGACAAGTCGCGTCGAGACATTGTCCAGGATCTTCGAAATCCCCGTGCGATTGTGGTGCATCCAGGGGCAGGGTGAGGATGTTGTTGTTATTTAGAGATCTCAGCAGCTCACAGAAATCCACGAGTATGCAAAGAGAGCCGCTGCCTGCTTCTTCCTGTGCCCAGACGACACTTCTCAGTCTTGGTCCAGGAGACACCTGTTGGGTTGTAATCAGCCAAGTTGTCAGTTACGGCATTTAATCCTTAATAACGCGATTCATTTGAACTATGTAAATGTTTTCAGGTTTAAATCCTATTGGAGATAGCCTTTTAACTCATGAGTTGAAAAAGAACCCGCAAATGTTCCAATCAAGCAGCAGCTTATTAGTTCAACTAACGCAGCTCACCATCATTTCGAGGTGTGTAAGGTCTGTTAAGTTTGTTCATTTGCTTAAGAGCATTTGAAATATTTGGCTTTGTTTAGCAAGGTTAAGACAGTAATGCTTTATTTTGTGAGGTATAAATTACAATGAGACACATGAAATTACATATTGATGTTGTTATACCATCTTGCTCTCAGACAACTTTTAACAGCTAATTGTATGAGATGGGAACAAAAATGTAATCTCTGATGCTTCTCTCTCTTCCTTCAGCTACCTCTTCTGGTCAGACTGGTATCGGCCTGCCACCATCATGAGGGCCTGGGGTGATGGCACGAATGCTCAACCCATTGTCAACACGACTCTGGGCTGGCCTAATGGTCTGGCCATCGACTACATGTACGGGAATTGGTCTGATCCATCTGTCTAGTCTGTCAGATTTGAGGACACCCGAGTTGTGCATGTGAATTAGTTAATCCTAACCTCCTAAACAGGTGTTTAGATCAGTGTTTGTAGAATATACTGTAACTTGAAAGAGCGAAAGGGTTCTGGGTATGGAAATCCTAACTCTATAGAATACTTTAACCAGTATAAGATTAATTTACTTTTGTAGGTTTAAAGCAGATAAAATGCTACACAGAAATTATAAAACGTAGTTCTTGGAATGCCTACAGGAGGTGATATTGGCATTTTATCAGAGATCAAAAAGTACAAACCAAAAGGGCAACTCAGATATGACTTCTTGTTATTCCATTTGTCTTCTTGCTTTGTGTGTGGTATATAGTAGACGGATGTATAAATCCAAGTGATGAAATCAGATATAATACCATGATTTTATAGACCCATGTGGTTTGTGCTTTTTGATCTTAAATGTTTACACTGTACTGTGCACTTGCTCGATCTGTGAAGGTTGTAGATGTGAGTTCTAGGTCGATTGTTTCCTGGAACAGGGTGGACAGGATTTACTGGGTGGACGCTCTGCTCGACCGGATTGAGCACAGTGACCTGAATGGTTTGGACAGACGGACGTTCTCGAACCTGGGACAGATCACCCATCCCTACAGTCTATCTTTACACCTGGGTGAGCAATACTGAGAGAAGGAACATCTTTAATTCTGGTCCACAATTGTCAAACACATGAGTTGCAAAATTGAAGACTTTTTGTCTGAGATATTAGTTCATTTTTATTGTTAACAAGATAAGGATTTTCACTGAAACACATCAAGTATTTCTTTTCTTTAATCCACACATGGCAGTTTGAAGAAGTACACAAGGATATAATCGACCCTAAATATGATTTTGGCAACTAATGGGGGGACTTTGTATTGACTTTGTATTGGCTGTCTTCAGTCTTCATTCTTGTTGCATGTTTTCCACACTATCAAAATGAGTGAATAAATGAATGAATGAATGAATGTATCATTTAAAAGGTTTTTAAGCACTTCAATTGCAAATCACAGAAACTGACTTTTGAATCCTGACTTCATTAAGGTAGTTAGAGAAATCAATTTTTCTATGGATTTTATGATGGGTCATTTGTGTTTAGGTGTTGAATTTTTCATATTCAACATCACACCTAAACTTATCTCAGCAAGTAACTGGTGCAATGGAGGGGTAGGCAAAGTATTTTGTAAAAACAATTTACTACTAAGAATGAGGATGTTTTATTTTTACCAGAATGGGTGACCATGTGCTCTTTGAAAAGACAGTTGTCCCAGGATCTCTGGTGAGGTTGGAGTTTTCTTCTCTCCCATGCAGATCACCTCTACGTTTCCGACTGGAGGACCAGCACTGTGTACCGTTTGCGGAAGAGGGATGGCGGCAGCCTCTTGCCCATGCGCCGGGGGGTCCCGGACCTCATGAGTGTGAAGGTGTACAGTGCTGACGTTCAGACAGGTGAGACGGACATCCTGGCGAGAAGTGTCGTTTGGATCAAGAGATGCCTGGTGTTTGACAGCAGAAACCAGTACATCTGCACTAATGGCAACCCTCCCTTTTGTGGGAATAGAGAATTCATCTCAGGAGTGATACGAATGAAAACTAAATGAAAGTGGTTATCAGTGCTAAAATAGTTTTTAGCAAATGGTTGAAAATAAAGTTTACTTGCATTTCTTTTCAGGACCGAGAACTGTTCCTCTTGACAATCTCATAAAGATTGTTAAGAGGAAACTTCAAACTTATCTGGCATAGCACCACAGACGAGTCAGTATTATACATTTTTTTGTCTTGAAATTCACAGCTATCAACAGCCAGTGCAATGGGGCGCTCACCCCCAATGGCCTCTGCAGTCACTTCTGCTTTCCAGTGCCGTTCAGTCGCCACTGTGGCTGTCCCTATGGCATGAAACTCCAGCAGAACCATCGCGACTGCATCCCGGATGACTCTGTGGAGCCCCCAGATCAGAGCTGTGGGGTGTACTCCTTTCCCTGTGATGAGGGCCGCTGCATTCCCAACTCCTACAGATGCGACGGCATCCAAGACTGCCATGACAAGTCGGATGAGGCCAACTGCACCGTCCCCGGTGAGGGTTCCCAAGGATAGCAATGTTTAATCAGTACTATTATCCAAAGAGCATTGCATAGACAAGCAGCTGCAGACCCGCTCGTAATAAGACCCAGATCCGCGATGGAAATCAGGGAGGTTAAGTATTAAGCCTGTCCCTATCTGTCTGTGATTTATGCAGAAGTGTGTTTCAGTCAGTTGAACTAAAATTCCCAGGGAGGTAAGGATGCACTACTAGAAGGGAAAGATTTCTCAGCCGTCTCTGATGTTACAAGTAGCTGCCTGTGGAGGCTGGTGGCAGGAAAAGTGAAAAGCAAGAGAATAAGGTCTCCAGGCTCCACAAACTCCATGTTTGGATGGAGGCTTGGATATTTGATATGAGATGTTTTTGTTGCAGGAATGACGTGCTCTCCGATCGCCTTCACCTGTGGGAACCGCCACTGCATCCCCTCCGCCTGGCGCTGTGATGGCCAGGACGACTGTGGAGACGGGACGGACGAAGACCACTGCCCCACCAAGGGGCCGGTCTCCTGCCGGGATGGCTACTACAGGTGTGACAACGGCAGATGTATCCCCAGCGCCTGGCTGTGCGACACCGAGAACGACTGTGAAGACGGATCTGACGAGCGCAACTGTGGTGGGTCTGTAGAGCAGCAGCATGGCCTTGCTAGAGGAGGCAAAGCACAGCTGATCACTGTGAAAGTCATATGGCTACCTCGTCAAAATAGAGTGTACTTACTGTAAAGAACATTTGCATCTTGCAGCACAAATTCATTAGCACACCCTTGTATGTTTTACATCATAAGCACAGAGAATCATAGCAGAGCCATGGATCAGCATTGTGGTTTTCTCACACACTCTTCTGAAAGTGGAAAGTCAGGAATTCAAGGAATCCTTCCCCGGTCAAACATCTTTTACATGTTAAGACTCATTTGTAATAAAGTAGGTTTAGATCTTATTCTACAGGTGTCATTTTTGCTGGGTCACAGTTTGAGTATTTTGTGAATGAGAAACAGATCTGTGCAACGTCCAGCCATCCCTATGCTCTACTAACATAAGTAATATAAGTTGACTTATGACTGAAATTTGATTGTTTTCAACAGAAGCCCTAAATTCTGTGGGCTGTGTACGAAAATCATACTAACTCACCACATTCTCCAAGTTTCTAGCTCCATGTGTCTGTGGAAGGATTTGATGAGTCTCTTTGGGATAGCTGTTAAAATGAAGAATATTGCTTTGCATTAAGTTTGTAAGTGCAGGTGTGCATCAGATAGTGCAAACCAAGTGTGGCAAGAATGTGTAATGTTATTTGAAGTGTCACAGCACCTTTTAAAAAAGGGAGAAGTGGAGGGCTGAAGTAACTATGCCTGACTGCCATTTGTCCTGCTCCTGCCCTGGGGTGCTCTCCACCTTTCAGATGTGTCTGGGACCTGCCGTCCCGGCCAGTTCCTGTGCCCCGATCATCGCTGCATTTCGGACGTGTATGTGTGTGATGGAGACCTGGACTGTGCAGATGGCTCAGATGAGAAGGACTGCGGTAAGAGTGAAGACTGTGGTTTTTCTCTCTCTCCCAGAATGATGTGCCAGTGCAAGTTCTTGTCACAACAGCCTTAATATTATCCCTCACAGAAAATAAAAAATGCATCATTACTGTTGATGATTACTAGTGATGATATTGACCATGACTGATTTACAATCTCTCACGTTTTCTGTGTTTTCATGTTGCAATATCTTGTAATCTGGAGATTACATTTTCAACAACTCAACTAAAGAATTTTCCAGTACTGGGAGACACTGGCCTTTGTGTAAAACATTGCTTCCAGCACATTGCTTTCTCAAGTATGGTTATGCTCTGGTTGATGGGAGGTTGTCCAAGTTCTCCTTTGCCCTACTCCACTCAGCAGTGCTTCTTGTGTCTTTCCTGCTGTGTCTGAACAGTGTTCAGGTGCCCTGTGACTCAGTTTGCCTGCTCCAGTGGAAACCAGTGCATCCTGATGAGCTACAGGTGTGATGGCGTGTTCGATTGCAGGGACCACTCCGACGAATTGGGATGTCGTAAGTCAAAGCCGAAGGGGGCGCTCAAGTTATCCTGGGGCTCAAGTGTTAGCTTTTCCTCTAAATATCTGTCCAGCAGCACATCCAGAAGAGAAGAAGTCAGGTGTAGGGAAGATGACAAGAATGTCTGGAAGTTGGTGTGCCTCAGTATGCCAGTCTGATGGAAATGTATGGTCTTGCTTTAGCCACCCGGGCCCCGGGGATGTGCCACGACCATGAGTTCCAGTGCCAGGGTGATGGTTTCTGCATCCCTGAGAGCTGGGAGTGTGACCGGCACCCAGACTGCCAGGATGGCTCCGACGAGCACAGGGGGTGTCCGCCGCACACCTGCCGCCCCAACTACTTCCTGTGCGACAATGGGAACTGTGTGTCCGAAGCCTGGGTGTGCGACGGCGAAAACGACTGTCGGGACCTGAGCGACGAGCGGCACTGCCCCACGCCCCCCTTCAGCTGCCCCAGCAGTCAGTGGCTCTGCCCCACTGACCAGGTGTGCGTCTCCATCGACCGGCTGTGCGACGGGCAGAGAGACTGTCCAGATGGAGCGGACGAGTCTCCCAGCTGCAGTGAGTACAAGTCTCCTCCCCTGGCCTCCTGCCTCGGGATCTCAGGGCGTGACTAGTCTATGTCAGATCCTGCTCCCTGAGAGCTTCAGGCTCTTCTCGTTTTTCCTCGTAAACTGGAAATAAGCTGAATTGATTTAGGAACAAGTAATAGGTTTATTCCATGCTGAAAAAAAGAAGAAAGAGAACACAACGTTTCAGCCGTGGAGCCTTCTTCGGCTGTGTCTTGCCTGGGATTTGAACCCATGGAATTTGGTTACACCTGAAGAAGGCTCCACTCCCGAAACGTTGTGTTCTCTTTCTTCTTTTTTTCAGCATGGAATAAACCTATTACTTGTTCCTTTGCAGCCTACGCATGCTGACGCAGCTACCCACCTAAATTGATTTAGTGTCTAACACGGATTTAATCCAAGGTGCTCGGCAAGGTGGGTAAACTTGGCGCTTGTGCTCTGCAGATGAGGATGACTGCTCGGTTAACAATGGGGGCTGCACTGATGGCTGTGTGCAGGGGCCTTTTGGAGCCCAGTGCACCTGCAGTCCTGGGTACCAGTTGCTGAACGACTCCAAGACCTGTGTGGACATTGACGAGTGCCAGATCCCTGGGACCTGCAGCCAGGCTTGTTACAATGAGCGTGGCTCCTTCCGGTGCTACTGCGAGGATGGTTATACTCTAGAGTCTAATGGCAGAGTCTGCAAAGCTACAGGTGCTTTTTCCTCTTTGTTAATGGAAACTCATGGAGGGGTTCAGTTTTCTAGGAATATGTTACACTTTATTTAGCTGATGCACTATTCCAAAGTGACTTTTACGCACACATTTTCAGCTGGGTTTTTTACTGGAACAATCTGCATGTACTGTATTTGCCTTGCTCAAGGGTACAACAGCTGTGTCTTGCCTGGGATTTGAACCCATGGAATTTGATTACCCTAACTGCTGTGCCACATTAATGCTATTGATGACTTAAAAAATGGGAATAGTGGTACAATACTGACAGCACAAGCCCTGCACAGTGATGCAGTGTTGTAAAGTGATATGATTATGTATTGTTATTCTTAATGAAGATTTTGTGCATTTTTAGATCCAAGGGATGCTTTACTCCTCGTCACCAGGAGGAACCAGATCATCTCAGATAATATCAGTGCTCAGCCCAACATCATCCAGCCTGTGATTCTAGGTGGATCAGATATTGTGGCAGTGGATTTTGACAGGGTCACCAGCAGAATCTATTGGGCAGATGCATCACAGAAGAAAATCTGGAGTGCTTTGCAGAATGGTACTGACACCAAAGAGGTAGGATGTCCAAGATAGCTGTTGTATTCCATTTGCACACATTAAATTCACATTTGTGTTTGGAAGTATTTGGTAAGCCTTTTTTTGCATCACTGTAGTGATATTCCTTTGGCTTTAAGCTGTTGATTTTAATAGACCTGCTGGATTGTGATCCTAAAGGGAGTTTGGTGATGCCATTCCAAACATTTTCCGCCTGGAAGTCTTTGATATCCAGTTGTTTAAGCTGATTAGCAGGTGGTAAAAAAGGAGGGTTTCCATCATAGAGGGAAATGCAATTAGTATATGTACAGAATTGAGAGCACTTATCCAGACCACTCCAGCAAGTCCTTCTTTAGTGTTTAGCTCAGTGGCTGCAACCTACTCAGTCGTGTGTCCCTTTATTCCTGGTCTTTCCAGGTCTTTTCCAGTGGGGTGACGGCACCAGAGAGCATTGCCATTGACTGGGTGGGCAGGAACCTCTACTGGACTGACTCACTGCTGGAGGTGATCGAGGTGTCCACTCTGGAAGGCAGATTCCGCACTGTTCTGCTGAGTGACAACATCACCAGTCCACGAGGGCTGGCTCTGGACCCACGAAACCAGTAGGTTCCAGATGAAGAGTGATTTCCTTCAATTAGAAGCTGTAATCACTAACGTGGGTCATTCTAATCAACAGATGGACACTATTTGCTATGAACCAACATTTGAATACACATTTGCCATGAAGCAAAATATCCAGTTAAAAATTGTACCAGTATATGGTTTTCAGAAACTTTTGATTGGGAAAAACCCAAATAGACCCATCTGACTACTTCCTGGGCCATAGGATATTTTCCTGGGATCCTTTGTTCTTTCCTGTTAATACAGTGTTAATACAGTTAGGTATGTTTGTCTATTGTTTACATTTTGACTGTTTCCTTGATGTTTTTTTCCCCATTGTATGTCCTGTGTCGTGTGTTTATCAAAGATATCAGGGCTTCAGGAATCGGGGAAAAAAAAGTTTGTGGTTGCTCTCAAAACATTGGTAATAAATACCATGGATGACTTCACCCTCTGGATAGTTAGTATATCTCAAAGTACATATGGATTACAGGAGCCTCTCAATGTGGGCTGGTTTAAATTGAGAATTAATTCCACATTTGGAAGAAAAAGATGAACTGTATGTAGAAAAGCATTGGCTGGGTTACTGTTGGATTTTTGCCATGTATGGATAGATGGCAATGGTGTTTAAGATCATTAACAACATTGTTACAGGAGTCACAGGTGTACAGATGAGAACTGAAAGAGTGTTTTAAGTTTCCAACATGACTTGCTCTGGAGGAAGCATCACAGATATTTCACAGCAAGTTAAGGAGACCCTGTGCTTGAAAAAGCCATGATGAATGTCACCTTTCTTCACCAGCACCAATCTGATGTTCTGGACTGACTGGGGTCAGAACCCGAGGATAGAGAGGGCAAGCATGGACGGAACCATCCGCAGAACCATCCTCACCCACAAAGTGTACTGGCCAAACGGTCTGGCCATCGACTACCCCACTCGCCGGCTGTACTTTGCAGATGCTTACCTGGATTACATTGATTACTGTGACTACGATGGCAACAACCGCCAGCAAGTCTTTGCCAGTGACTTGGTGAGTTGGCACTGTCTTGGCTTAGCATTTCTCAGAAACCTTTGGTTTATTTAAGTGGTTAATTAAAGAGAATATGGAAAGGCAGTAAAGATTAGAGGGCTCTCATCCAGCTACAACCTGCTTCATCCAATGAATCTTCAGTGAAGGTAAAAGAAGAGCATTCCCAATTTAGAGAAAGAGTAATGAGATAAGACTACACTCACATACACAATTATTGGCGTTATTCAGTATTAAGATAGTTGGACCAATTAACTTCCAACAACCACATGTATGTGAACAGCTTCCTCTTTGTAATCTTCCTTTTGTTTTCATGTTCTTCACTCAAACTCTTTTCTCCTGTTGTGTCCTTTGACATGTCCAGATCCTGCAGCACCCTCATGGCATGACTGTGTTTGAGGACTATGTATATTGGTCTGAGAGGTACACCAGCAAAGTCATCAGGGCTAACAAGTGGCATGGGCAAAACCAAACGGTTATGCTGAACAACGTTTACCAGCCCATGGGCATCGTGCTGGACCACCCTGTCAAACAGCCTGCAGGTGGGACTGAGCGGAATGCCAGAAACGGCAGAAGGGTTAATGACGTTCTTGCCAGACTCGTATGAGTGTACCAGTGTAAGAAATGACAAACTTCAGGTCCACAACATGTCCTTTTGTGCATTCCTCTTTAGATATTAAAATCTTATTTAATTATCTGGATAATGCATGAAGTAGTATTTACAATCTAGAGCAGATCTGATCTTGGAGTTACTCTTCCTGGTGTATAAGAATGGTTGATATACACATACAGTCTTGAAGCATGGTGCAGCCCAAGGTAAAGTAATATTCACTTGTTTGATGCAGATTGATTGATTTGGGTGGTCTAGCCAATACCCAAATCCTTTGCTATTCCTCACAGCTTGGAACCCTTGTCTGAACCATCAGTGCAGTCAGCTGTGCCTGCTGGCGGGCATAAGGCCTCGGTACTACTCCTGCGCCTGCCAGTCTGGCTGGCATCTTGGCAGTGATGGACGCACATGTGAGAAAGGTACAAAGTCTACTGTTGTATCAGTTTAGAACATGGACCTAAGGGGTTCAGTTCCTTTAGAAATGCCTTGATTATAAACTGAGCTGGTGCCAGCCAGTCAGTCCATGCTGGCCTGGTTTCTAGAGTTATCCACTTTGCTTCTTGGGTCCAGCTCAAGCTTCAGAAAATGTTTGATTTTACATTTCAGGAGTACTATTCATTTCCAAATTTTATTGATGATTTTGTGCTATAAATGCTGTTAAATTCAAATTGTAATAAAGCAAACATAAATGCAAAGTTGAAAAATCCATAGTTTTGCGTACAGTATTTGTGTTAGACATCCTAACACAGTAAGTGAATTAATGGATGAACAGACTTGTAATATTTCATCATGATGATCCATCTGGAATTCAGTTGGGAACTGTTTCCTAACCAAGAAAAGAGTGACTCCACACTCACTTTTGAAAAATACTTAGTTGCACACAAAATGAAGTTTCCAAAACTTTACTGAATCATACGTGTGGGAAGCTGAATAGAATCACCATTCCCAAGGAGTTTGTTTCTTTTCACGGGACTGTGGTTGTAACTGATGCACGACCTCATGGTTTCAGACAACACCCCTTTCTTAATGGTTCTCCGAGACACCACCATCTTCGGCATCCCTCTGGATCCTAACAACACTAATGACAACGCCATGATCCCCGTGATGGGTATCAGTCATGGGCAGGACCTGGACTTTGATGACCAGGAGCAGTATGTGTACTGGGTACAGAACCCTGTAAGTAATGAATGTTCGATTGTAACTGCTGTCGTCTTAAGAGTGGTGAACATGTCTAACCAACCATAGCAAGGCCAATGACTTTGGTTTTGAAATCCATATATAGACTTACAGTACATCTAAGAGATTGGTGAATAATTCTTTAGCACAGTTGCTAAATTCTTCGATATTTGCTCATTGGATTTGTGCGGTAAGAATAGTCTCATACCTGGAGGGCTTTTGTACTCCTCAAACAGGGAGCCATTCACCGAGTGAAGACTGATGGCACCAACAGAACGCAGTTCGCTCCAGCAGCAGTGATTGGTTCTCCTTCTGGCTTAGCTTTTGATTGGATAAGTCGGATGATGTATTACACCAATCCCACCGGCCAGTCCATTGAGGTAAAACTTCAGAACTACTACATTGAACACAGAGTCCAGTACCTGTTTGTCTCTTTATCAATAGTTTGGTTTTGGTTATCTACAAATATCACGTATCAAATGTAGAGCAGTGCTTCATAAACCCCTGGATTCAAAATGACAGTTTCAAAACCATTGAAAGTAATACTTACTGCATAATTCAAACATTTTAGCATCATCTGCAGAATGGCTAAATTGGTCCAATTAACCTTTAAGTGAGGTATTGTCATATGTCAAAATGAGAATTTTGTTGTGTAGGTGATCAGGGTGGACGGAGAGCAGCACTACAGAAAGACAATAATCGCCAACACTGGGAAGCCTGAAGGGGCTGGAGAGCCGATTGGAATCGCTCTGGATCCAGCCAGAGGGTAGGGGTGCATTGCCATTGCACAGCCTACAGACTGTGCTGCAAACCCACAAAAAGAAACTGTACACTTACCTTTGTCCATGCATTGTCCATGACTGTGGCCGCCGGCTGGGCTTAGACAATTCAAAACAGTTAAGTGCAACTACCCACCTAAATTTTATGATGATTAGAATTAAGTTTATGACCATTTTTATGATGTTTCAAAAAGAATAGAAACATTTGATATCATTTCAAGTAAGATTTTATTTTTTACAAGATGCTAGATACTAAGAGTAGTATCTAATAAAAAAATAGTCTAGCTAGCTAATAATTTAATGCTACAGAAACCCTCTGGCTGTTTGTAAGTGGCCGGTTGGCCATGTCCCTTCAGGAGGCTGTTCTGGACAGACCGAGGGACAAGCCGCAATGTCCCTCCCAAGGTGGCCACAGCAGAGATGGATGGCAGCAGCCCCAGAAACCTGTACACCGGCAGACTGGAGCACGTCGAGTTCATCGCCGCTGACCTTGCAGAGAGCAAGCTGTACTGGGGAGTCACCAGCACTGGAGTGGTAGGTAGAGTCGCTTAGAGGCCAGGTTTGCAGTGAAAGATACATCTTTTTTTTTAGAACAATATTTTTATTTGTTTTGATTTTTCCAGAAAGGAAAAGCACAAACCTAAAGACCTCCGAGGCAGCACCCATCTTTGGAAAATCTTTAACATCTTGTAAATCTCTGCTCATGGTCCATCTCTTGTCTATAATATCTGACTCTCTTTATTAGTTTAAATACATGGTGCGTTGTTAGGATTTGTCATGTGCTGTATAATCTGTAAGATTGCAGGTTCATGCTTTTACAGCCGATCTGTAGGTCATGGGGTGTAAAGATTCCAGAATGAAATGTTTTGCATGTGCCTGACATAGCAGAAACAGTACATGCAGCAAAGGCAGATTAAGAATATAATTATAGCATCTGCTGCCAATGGTTTTCTGAATTAGTTTTTTCTGTACTAGTCTTAGTTTAGACATCTTAATATCTATGCAAAGTCTTAGATTAAGATACTGGTGTGCTTGTCTGTAGTCACTTGTGGGCTAATTGTGACATAGATTATTACAGGGTTTTCGGATAAGGCTAGCAATACGACCTTCAGAATTTCATCTTGCCCTTGGTTATGTCTGTGTTTTTTCTTCCTGCAGATCGAGTGTGGGACAATGGATGGTGTGAGTCGTACAACAATTGTGCACAGCCTCTCTCGTCCCTGGGGTGTGGCTGTTCACCAGAACTTCCTGTACTACACCGACCTGGACTATGAGGTCATCGAGAGAGTAGACAAGGCCAGCGGAGCCAACATGGTGGTGATGAGGAGTAGCATGCCTGGAGTGAAGGCTCTCAAAGTCCATTACAGAGATGGTGAGTGCAGGCACACCCAGAGATGCAAAATCCAGACTTCATACAGACTCACCCTTTGGTTTGTGCATTTTTGTGCATTAATGGTTGTGCAAATAAGCTGGTGGCGCTTTCTCACGAACTATGTATTGACTTTAAGAGAAAACACAGAGGTGGGCCTGAAATCTGTGATCGTCTGCTGTAAAAGATGATGGAAGCCAGTCTTGTGGAGAGCCATAAGTCGTGGGATTTCTCTTGCAGATTCATCTGGAAGCACCAATGCCTGCAGCTCCAGCAATGGAGGGTGCCCACACCTCTGCCTGCCCAAGCCCAATGGACAGAAGACGTGTGCTTGCACCACTGGGTTTGTGCCCTCCCAGGCTGGTGCCAGCTGTGTGGAGTATGACTCCTTCGCTGTGGTGTCCACTCTCACTGAAATCCGAGGCTTCCACATCAATAGCTCCGACCACTCTGAGGCCATGGTGCCTGTCTCACAGTGTAAGTATTGACTTTATGTAAATATGAATTAAATTCTGGGTATATTCCATTTTTGCATTTACCCTGTGCTCTCAAATACAAATCTGTTAAGTTAAATAACTTGTATATTAAATCTTTTGCACAGAATTCTGGACATTAGTATTCAGTGATGTTTGCATATTGACTCCTTTCCAATGTCTTGAAAGCATTAGACCATACATATTGAGGAGCAGTTTCTTGACCCCTATTGACTTGATAACTGAAAGAGGAAGTGCATGTTTTTAAAAACATTGAAGGTCTCAAAGTCACAGCATAGTTTCCAGACATGCCCGAGACTGGCTGCACACATTAAGATAGAGGAAAACTGTTTACTTTTACTATCCTACAGTTAATAAAGTACTGCGGTCCTAATGACAGTGATCATCTTTTCTTGCAGTCACTTACTCTGAGGTTAACAAGACAGATGTGCACGTGGCCTCTGGGTTTGTTTATTGGTCAGACAACAGCATCTATTCCTCCTACAAGGGCATCTTCCGGGTGAGAACTGATGGCTCACAGTATGCCCCCATCGTCAGCTCTGGAATTGGAAGGAATGGGATACTGGGCATTGCTGTGGACTGGGTCGCGGGTAAGCCAGAAGGAGCTCAAGCGTTTGATGAATTATAACAACACAGAAGAAGAGTGAAACCTTCTAATTTTTTTTTTCTTCCAACAAATTTTGAATGAAATTATTAAAGAATTTTAAGGGGGTGGGGTGTGTAATTTTACGTGGAAGAGTGAAAGTGCATACATATTCAGCCATTCATTTAAACATTAGATTAGATTAACCATTAACAGTTTGTCATTCCACATATGCTAGGCAAATTTATCTTGCTAAAATGCGAAATATGCTACCAGATTTATCATATAGAATTCTGTCTCTCCAATGTTTTCCTGCAGGTAATCTCTACTTCACCAATGCCTTCGAGACCCAGACCTACATTGAGGTTCTCCGACTGAACACCACGTACCGCCTGGTTCTGCTGAAGAGCAGTGTGGACAGGCCCCACGACATTGCTGTCAGCCCACGCCTGCGCTACATATTCTGGACCGATGGGGGCCAGACGCCCAAGATAGAGAGAGCGTTCCTTGATGGAAGGAACAGGACAGTCCTGGCATCTGAGAGCCTGGCAACACCACAGGGCCTGACGGTAGACTACACTAGTGACTACCTCTACTGGACTGATGACACCCTTGACCTGATCTCCTGCATGCGCTTCGATGGCACCCAGCGTCAGATCGTCCGCTTCGGCAGCCGCTACCCCTCTCCTTGTGGCATCTCTATTTTTGGCAACTATATGATCTGGGTGGACCGCAACCTGCGAAGGGTGTACCAGGCCAGCAAGCAGCCAGGGAACTCCGATGCCCCGGAAGTGATCCGTGACAACCTCAGTGACCTGACGGATGTGACCGTCTTTGACGCCCATGTCCAGCCCCTCTCGGCCAACCTGGTGGGTTTTAATCCCTGCTTGGAAGACCATGGCCGATGCCAGCAGATCTGCTTCGCCCTGCCCGAGATCGCTCAGCCGCAGTGCGGGTGTGCCCACGGCAGTCTCCTGAGCAATGGGGTGTCATGTGGGTATGGTCTGGACGAGTTCCTCATCTACACCACAGATTACTCGATCCACAGTGCCCGACTGGATCCAGAAGACCACAGCCTGCCCTTTACCCCTGTCACACTGAGCTACAGTGTGGTCGCCCTGGACTTTGACTTCCAGGACAAGAGGATCTACTTTGCCCAGAGCAATGGCTATCGCTACAGCAAGATTGGATACTTCAGCACCACGTCCCCTTCCATCTCCCCAGTCATTGTGGAATCTGGTAAGCTAGGGGGAGCCCCCAAGCATCACTGTTTTTCTATTGTAGACATTGAGCCCAACAGAACAATGAACTATGAACAGTAGTCGGGTTCACATGGTCTTTTGAGCAGGTTTCTTCAAGAAGAATTTGAGGGAAAGTCGTATTCATTTCAGTATTAATTTTGTTTTGTTCTTCCAAAGAAAGGTGCACAGAGAGGTTCCTGCAGCTTTTAAATGAATAAATCGGATTTGCAAAGCACTAAGTCTGGTGGAAGACAGACATTTGCAGTCAGTTCATTTATTGTACAAATTGTGTGTCTGGGATTATTAATCACCTTGGAAGTGTGCTAATAAGTCCTCTTGGGTCCAGTTTGTTCCTGATGAATAAAAAAGGCTTAAGACGTTGAATGGGTTGCAGCAACGTTACACAGTCGATTTGTACAGCGTTAATGAAGCAAACTCGGGTCCACTTACCTAATGCTGAAGAGACAGCTAAGAGGAACCTCAGCCCTCTCTAGAGCTCTCAGGGGAGTCAGGGCTGTGGATGTCTTCAGTTGATTAAAAGTACTAAACGAGTCTGAGTAAGCTACTTGTTCATCCTCCATCTCCTTAGATCTGAATGACCCGAAAGGACTAGCGTTCGACTGGATTAACAAGAGGATCTACTTCAGCAACTATTACAATAAGAGCATCCAGGCCATGGGACTGGATGGACAGAACCGAACCCACATTGCCCACGTCCTGGGCCCACAGGCCATTGTGTTGGATCCTTGCTATGGGTAAGCTACTCAACAACTAGACTGTACAAATGCTTAGTGCCCCTTTCTATGCTGCTTGCCATTTCAAAATGGTAGATCCTTAAAAGGCAGAGAAAATAGAAAATAAGCATCATTTCCATTGCTTAAAAAAGTGACACATTTGGACTTTAATGGGTTTTAAAGTTACTGGGGACGTTTTCACCTTGAGCTTTACAAAACATCACTCATTGTGTAGCTATCATCCAGTTCTCTGATTGATAGAGCCGTGCTGTTCTCCGAACCATTTCTCATTTAACCATTTTCACCATCTTGAAACTGGCATGCATGCACACTACAAAAGTCTGAATAAACAACATTTGCAGTTGGTCTAGGCTCTAGAGTAGGTGATTTAAATGTACAAATACTGTAGGTAAATCGTGGTCTATCCAGTCCTGGGTATATCAACTAGAATACCCTGTAATCCAAAGAACCTACAGACTTAGATTCCACAATGACTATTGCTCATGAGCTGCATGCAGTCTCTTAAGCTGATCAGACCTCTCCTTGATTTCTTATCTGGTCCCTGATGTCCTCTACTAACCAGTTCCCACAATGATCTGTTGCATGACCTGCTACCCTTTTACAGTGCATTTTACTACAATTTACTATTTTTAACGTTACACTATTTTGTCATGGCATATCACCTTTATGTACTGTAATGTGATAGAAACCACTAAATAGAATAAAAGCTCAGTACCTTTTCATGGATTTTCAGAGTTCCAGCTTTAGATTATTTTAAAGTACTTTCTTTTATGTGTGTGTCCCTTTGTGCACGCTGTAGGTACATGTACTGGACAGACTGGAGCTTCCCAGCGAAGATTGAGCGTGCCACCTTGGGGGGCAGTTTTAGGGTCTCCATCATCAACAGCAGTTTGTCTCGACCTAGTGGACTGTCCATTGATTATGAGGAGAGGATGCTTTACTGGGCAGATGCTTACCTGTATGTATGGAACTTTTTTCAATATGCAAGCATTAGCCTATAGAAACCCCTGCCAGATTCTGTCTTTCTTTATAAAGATCTAAAGTTGATGACAATTCTTAATTAGTATATAATGTAAGTCAGCTGTGATAGTGGTAGTTGTGGTAGTTCCTTTGCTTTTCCTCCATAGCTTGCTTTGAAATTGTCAGTAAAAATCATGCACAGAATTGAAAAAAAGTAACCTGATTCAGGTATTAACATAGCATTCAGATTTGTTTGACCAAAATACTATGTTCAGAATTTAGGTTTAAAGAATGTCAGAATCCACACTCGTTCCTTTTCCTGTGTGTATATCTGGAAAAAACAGCAAAATCCCGAGTGAGAAGGGCATTGTGTTACAGGGATAAGATCGAACGCTCCTCGCTGACGGGTCAGGACAGAGAGGTGGTTCTGAACAACCTGCACAGCCCCTTCGCCATGACTGTGTACCAGCAGCACATCTTCTGGACCGCCTGGGACACTCGCAGCATCTACAGGGCTAACAAGGACGATGGCTCTGGAGTCACGGCAGTGATCCAGGATCTACTGTACAAGCCCAATGACATCCAGGTGGCAGCCCCTTCCAAGCAGGAGAGATGCTCCAGTCCCTGTCAGAAGTTCAACGGGGGCTGCAGCCATGTCTGTGTACCAGGTGCGAGTTGAGGGATTCCGTTAATTTGGTCCAAATGACCAGTGAGCACCGCTTCTGCAAGTCCAGCCCATTATGGGACTTTTCCTGATTCTGATTCCTGATATTGATCATGATCGTGTTCCTGTACAGCATGGATTTTGCTAGTGCAGTCTGTGAAATCAATCTGCTTGATTCAATGTGTTTGAGTCTGTTCCAGCTAAGGGAAGGTCTTACCATTAAGATCCAGCCACTGTGTTCTGTCTGACCTCATCAACAAACTGATTGCTGCTTCCTCTTGATCTAAACTAGAATCCCTGGAGCCCTGAGGAGGCCACATGTGACAATGGCCTCATTACTTCATCACTGTTTCATTTTCTCATCTATTTTTCTATACTGTTACCCTCTTGTGCGTTGATAGTTCTCTGCAGTGCCGTGCATGCTTGGAGATTGGGACTTTCTACATAAGCTGTGATGACAATCTGTGCTTGTCTGCCTGCAGGACCCTCAGGCCCAGAGTGTCAGTGCCCCCTGGAGGGCAAGTGGTATCTGGCAAACAACGGCAAGGACTGTGTGCAGGATGAGGGCACCAGGTGTGCCCAGGGCCAGTTCACCTGTCTGAATGGCCGGTGCATTTCTCAGCGCTGGAAGTGCGATGGGTTCAATGACTGCCTCGATGGCTCAGATGAGTTGGAAAGAGTATGCGGTAAGAGAGGCAGAGGGTGGATGACCTCTCACAAACCCTCATCTACCCACTACGCTGTTAGGTGTTTCTACAGACAATATCTTTCTGCTGTTTGAGGGACTATATTCCTGCAGAACCTTGTCACAATTATTGGCAGCGTTGATAAAGCTGCCAAAGAACAAAAAAGACTGAACAACATGGGTATTGAGCTCCATTATTATTTTCCAAGATATGGAATATGTTTTAATTAATTTATGATTCAATGGAAACAGACCAAATTACACACTTCTCAAATTTAAAAACGTTCCATCATATCAACTCCCCTGTTTTCAGTCAATTGTGCAGTCCCCCAGTGCAGGGTTAACAAGAATGAGCCTTTTTCAATCATGTCTTACTAGATTGGAGAACACATTGGGTGGAATATTTTACTCTTCCCCCATACAGTCTTTCCAGATCCTTGATATCCTTTGGCCTGAGCTTATTTATGGAGTGCCCTCTTCAATTTACACCACAGGTTTTAAATGGGATCGAAGTCTGAAATAGTCTTTGCTGAATTTTCTTTTCTGGTTACTAAAAAGCAAAATAAAAACACTGTAGCTGGAGAATGCACTGAGCCGTTTCCTCTTGCTCCCCAGCGTTCCACACCTGCTCCCCCATGGACTTCACATGCGACAGCGGCCGCTGTGTGTCCCTGTCCTACGTCTGCGACTACGTGAACGACTGTGGGGACAACAGTGACGAGCAAGGCTGTCCTTTCCCCACCTGCGACCCCGCCACGGAGTTCACGTGCAGCAATGGCCGCTGCATCAGCAAGCACTTCGTCTGCGACGGGTTCGACAACTGCCGCGACAACGCCACTTCTGACGAGAGGGACTGTCGTGAGTGTCCACGCTCGGGGGGTGGTTCGCCTTGGTCACAACATGCTCCGTGCTGCTCTGCTTGTATCTGTCTGACTCTCTGCGGTGCATGGGCGACTGGGATGTCATCAGTGGGATATTGGTATTGATCTTGTGGTCAATTAACCATTTCTATGTGGATTTTGATGTGTGCCTGGGGTCCCTGTCTTGCTGGAAGATCCAGTTGTGGCCATGTTTTTTACAGTTTATTGCCCACATTACATACTAACTCTCGAGACAGGGAGATCCACCTACCATAGGAATACAAACAATGCTGACAATGAAGAAATAGAAACACACCAAGCAAACAGATGCTAGATAGAGGGGGATTATTACAGTTTCACTGCAGTGACATGTCTACAAGAATTCTCCCAAACACAAAGTTAGCATACAAGTAGTAGCATGTACTGGGGTGATTAATTTTCCTTTTCCTAACTGTCACGTATAGCTCTGAAAGGCATGGTGGTGACTTTATTCCATATTCCTGTTTTGTTTAGGCTGGTGGAAGACTCCTAAAGATGCTTTGGCATGCAAACAATCGTGATATGAACTATAGAGGCCATATTTACATGTTCTGGGAAGGGCAACCAGGATTTTGGCTAAATATCTTGGTACCAGAGTATGTGTGCTGGACGGCATTTTAGCGCTGTTTTCATGATCATTTTAATTAACACTACTGGCAAAATACAACGGGCACAGATTGGTATTATTTTTTCTAAACCATTTACTGGATATTTACAAACCAGTGTTAACAAGCCTGAAGAATAAGTGCCTATGATAAACTTATAGCATACAGGGTGCAGTCCATAGAGCTCAATCAATATGAAAAATGGACAGCCACTGACTCCAGCAGACGGAAGAAGAAAGAAAAGGAGTCACATTCTAGTTGCAATTAAAGTGGGAGCAAACCTCATCTCACAGTTCAGTAGTTATAAATAAAGATCTGTACAGCAAACCTCGGCTCTTAACCTACACCACAGTACATCGAGTTTTCTGAAATCTGAAATGAATAGATATGTGATTTTTTGTTTCCCTCCCAGCGGACAGAACCTGCCCCTCAGGGACCATCAAGTGTGAGACCACCAACATCTGCATCTTCCCCAGCACTCTGTGTGATGGCTACAACAACTGTGGAGACAACAGTGATGAGAACCCCATCTACTGCCGTGAGTTTTAGTTTGTTCCAGGCACCTCTGAGAGTAATGCACAGCCTCAGTTTAATTATTTTCACTGGCAATGTGCCACAGGAAAGGTTTGGTATTTATTTTTTTAAATCTGTTCATTGGATATTGTAAGAAATAATGAAACCATCTGCATGAGGTATGCATTGCTAGCATTTGTGTGCAAATCTCTTTACAAACTCTTCCTTGACCAAAGACCAAAGATTTGGCATCTTGAATGTGTTTGTAAATTGAATACATCTGAGACCAGGGATTTTTCTATGTTGCTATTCTTTGAATTTTACTCATTTTGTAATGGATAACCCAAGCTGAATGTTAATGTCTCAAAGTGACAGCTTACTGGAATGGAGTCTTCCCTCTTTCTGCAGATGAAAGGACCTGTGCACCTGATGAGCACAGGTGTGACTCTGGCAAATGTATCCCTTCCTACTGGGTGTGTGATAACGTCATTGACTGTCAGGATGGTTCAGATGAACCTCCTTCATGTGGTAAGCCAGCACATGCACAGACCCATATAAACATCCACTGTAATAGACCATGGTAAAATTAGAGTGCATTTCAGTAAAGGTAAAACAGACCCCCTGGAAACAGTCAAGTCAAAGTAAATGGAAAGGAAATTGTACATAAAGGATATATCAGTTGCATAAATAAAGCATTCTCAATTTTTCATCTGCATATACTGCGTGATTGCTGGCCCTAAGTAGAGGGAAGTCTATCCCAGATTTTACAAACTGCTCGTTATCAAGTGCTTAACAGAATAGCCTCTCGTAACAAATTGTACCTCCTCACAACCCATATCCCGGCTTGTAATGTGTAGTCCAAATTATCTGCATTCTATAGTTTACAAGATATCCCATATTTGTACTTTCAGACTTCAGTAGTCCCTGACGATGAAATATTTTCAAAAATACACTCCACTTTATTTATCTAAATTGATTGCAAAAAGTGTTTATTTATATAAATAATCAGTGTTTTCTATGAGCTGTGATGAAATGGCGTACAGGGTCGGTACTGACTTGCTTCCGTTGCCTGCCAGGTTGGGCTCCGGCTTCCCTGCAAGGGTGCACCAGTTAAAGCAGCTACAAAATGGGTGGATTTCATTCTACAAAACAAAATTCCAACTGAATGACCACTAAGACTATAGTGCATGAAGCTGCCATCTTGTAATGCCGTTTTTGTTTTAAAACGATTAACACTTTAGGCACACACTGTAGGAGTGACTAACTCCACAATCGATCCGACTTGTGCTAGATTTCCTCTCTCACCTGGTCTGTCTCTCCCTCTAGAGGACATTACCAGAACCTGCCACTCAGACCAGTTCACCTGTGTCAATGGGAACTGCGTCCCTGAGTCGCTGGTGTGCGACGGGAACAATGACTGTGGAGATGTGAGCGATGAGGCCCCTGAACTCCAGTGTGGTAAGGGAGGGGTGGGGAGAGGCAGTGAACTGTTTCATCATTGCTGGGTTTGCGATTTGCTCGTAGATCAAAGCTCAAGTTTAATACTTTATTACCATAACAGGTTGTGTGGAATTGGGTTTGGTGAGCTCATGCTATTAAAGCTCATGTAGTTAAAGTTCTGCACAGCCAGTCCCACTTGCTTACTGATATGAGATATAGTTACCAGTTTTGGGAAATTAATTGTTGAATTTACCCAGAGATGAGAAATTTTAAGATGGGTAAAAGAAGGGTTGGGATAGTTCCCATACAACACGTGCCCTTCCTCTGGCAGAGCTGAGGACCTGCAGCCCGGATCAGTTCTCCTGCCCCCCGGCCTCGTCCCCTGGCCCTCGCTGTGTCCCGCAGGCCTGGGTGTGTGACGGAGACCGAGACTGTGCCGATGCTGCCGACGAGCTCCAGAACTGCCCCAACCACACCTGCCACATGAACGAGTTCCGCTGCGCCAACGGGCTGTGTATTTTAATGGGCTTCCAGTACGTTTGATTTTCTTCTTTGACATCTGATAATAGAATTAGAAGAGCCTTCTGCCTTGATCAGCTCAGCTGAGCACCCATATGGTTCTGCAGACTATGATGGTTCTATCAAGGTCCCATATGGAAGTTTCTTTCCAACAAAAGGCAATCAAGATAACCAAATGTGGTTTTACCACACTTTGATGGGTACAAATTATATAAGATATAAGACTCCTATCATGTTACAAATGATGAAGAATGGTCTATGAGCCCCAACACTGCAAAGAATGACATACCAGGGACTTTGTCTGCATTGGCTAAGATTTTGAAACAGTGGACAAATCCAAGTTGCAATAGGCATTATATTGTTAATGAGTTTTCTTTTTTGTGTTGATTTCTCCATGATTTGACGTGAAGCTCTTGATTTCATACAACATGAAATGCTAGGTATTATTGTGATGTGTTGTGCTGTTATCTCCTCCCAGGTCTCTGTGGGAGAAAGGGAAAATCCTGCAACCAGCTTGAGCATGTGACCACAGGAATGCTTAGAACAATAATGTGATACAGAGGAACATTGTTCAAAAACATAAAGCTTGCAAATGATACGTGACCTTTGGGCTCATCTAGTTTGTTTAGTTTCTAGTTGGGAAGTGGGTCTCATACGGCCATGTTCTAAGAAAAAGTAATACCATCTTCAAGAACATGGTTGAGTAACTGCTGTCTGATTCCCACAACCCCTTGTCTGAAACAATGTCTCCTATTCTCAGTTTTAAATTTTCACATAGTTTCCTTTTATTGTGCTCTGTTGATTCTGAAGAAATCCAGTGGGTTGACTTAAATGATTGAATACTTGAATCATGTCTCCTCATGGCCTTCTCTGTTTAATGCTAAACAGATTCAGTTCTTCCAGCCTGTCTGTGCAGGACATTTCTTTAACACAGGAATGTATGTCAGTGCTATTCTTTGGACTCATTCCAGATCCACGATATATGTTGCACACACAAGCGTATACCAACACACACGAAAGCATTGACCTTTATCCTTCCTGGTGCAAAGTTAAGGTAGCACAGACTATAAGAAATAAAGTAGGTCTTTAGATAAGAGAAAACCACTGGACCCAGGGAAGGCTCCTGAAACAAGAGTAGTTTTTGCACATTCCTCTGCGCAGTGGGTGTGACTGAAAGGGGCCTCTGTCTTGGCGCAGCTGTGACAGGGTGAACGACTGTGGGGACGGCAGCGACGAGCGCGGCTGCAAGTATCCCCCCTGCACCGCGCAGCAGTTCACCTGCCAGAACGGGGCCTGCATCAGCACTTCCTATGTCTGCGATGGGGAGTACGACTGCCTGGACCACTCGGACGAGCTGGACAGCCTGTGTCGCAGCCCCCAGCCCACCTGTGCCCCGGGGCAGTTCCAGTGCCGCTCCGGGGAATGTATCGACATCAACAAAGTTTGCAACCGGGAGAGGGACTGTCCTGACGACAGTGATGAGAAGGGCTGTGGTAAGGAGATGGAGACATTTCCTGCAAAACCTAACAAAGGCATTCATTTACTGTAGTACAGGGATACACTGTTTATACTGATCACAATGCATTTCATATACAGTATATATGTTTAGACAGCGGAACCCTCTTCTTTACTGGTACCTGTCTTCAGTCAATGTCTATGCACTTAAGCATTGATTTCCAACAGTCTGGCCCTATATACTGTATGTCACATTCCTCATGTGATACCATAAGCAGGGGTATGTATATACTGTATTTAAAATGGTAAAATTGCAGAACAGTAAAAATGGTTTTGTACCACAGCATTTGTGCTCGTACTGTTCATGGGATATGTACTTAATTTACATTTAAACTATTATTGATCTTATTATTAGATACACTGTTCCCATTTCCTATTGTATATGAACATACAACTCTGTTCAGCTTTACATAGTGGGCTTTTAAACTCTCATGGTATAAACACCAGCTATCTGCATGAGCATCCATGTTTGACCCTGCACAATGTACACGCCCAAGTTACCCAAGCAAGGCTGTCGGGGGTATGTGTACAGAATATATTGAACTGTATATACATGAGTGTCCAAATCTAATTGTTTAATAATGTTTCTTTCATCCTATAAAAGGTATTAATGAATGCACAAATCCAGCCATCAGCCAGTGTGCCCAGACCTGCACAGACACCCTGACCAGCTACTATTGCTCCTGTCTGCCTGGGTACCGGCTCATGCCCGATGGCAAGGCCTGTGAGGACATCAATGAGTGCACTGAGACCCCCTGGGTGTGCAGCCAGATCTGCGAGAACGCAGTGGGCTCCTTCTTCTGCAAGTGCGCCCCAGGCTACATCCGAGAGCCAGACGGGCGCACCTGCCGCCAGAACAGCGGCATCCAGCCCTACCTGCTCTACAGTAACCGCTACTACATCCGCAACCTCACCACCGATGGCAGCTCAATGTCTGTGGTGTTGCAGGGCCTCTCCAATGCTGTGGCCCTGGACTTCGACCACTACGAGCAGAGGCTGTACTGGATCGACTACGGCAGGGGGAAGATCGAACGCATGTTCTTCAATGGCACCGGCAGGGAGGATGTAATAGCCCACGATGTGCCTGAGGGAGAGGGGCTGGCTATTGACTGGGTGGGCAGGTATGTGGGGAGCAGCCCTTTGATTCTCTGTTCCCTTCACACCGCTTCTCAGGATCGGAGACTTCCACATGGGAACCATTATCTCCAAATGCTCCCGAACCACAGAGATCTGCAATGCTAAAGTGAGCAGTCTTGTTATAAGCACAATGTGGGTGTGGTGCAATGCTAGGCAACGGTTAGTTCAGTGTTAGTTAAGAGGGCTTTTATACGTCGTTCGTATGTACAATTTCCCTAGTAAGAGAATTGCACTGGTGGGTTACTGTACGGGCTACCCAAAACATAAGGTCCAAGCTTGTTTATCAGCCATTCATGCCGCTCTGCCCCCTGACTTGCTTCCTACAGGAAGATGTACTGGGTAGATGCCAACCAAGATGCCCTGCATGTGTCCGAGCTGGACGGCCGGTTCCGGAAAAGGCTCCTGAGTGGCTGTCTACCCCCTAACAACACCTTCTGCTTTGCAAACCCCCGTGCAGTGGCGGTGAATCCAAAAGTGGGGTAAGAGAACAGGCAGCAGGTGTCTTGCAGTTGGCACACCTCTCAAACACCACCGCCAAGGTCAGGCTGATGATGAATCTAGACCACAGTGTGTCCATTATTCCGTGACACAATGGGCTCAGTGCCTGAAAATGAACAGGAAAAAATTGGTCATTTAGCTGGCTTTTACCACTGTATGTATTTCTACCTGTATTCAGGCCAGTGATTGTGTGGCAAACCTTTCTGTGAACTTAGTGCAAGTCTTTGACGCACTTGTTACAGTCACAATGCCCTAAAATTAAACTTGCATCATCATAAACAACATATTAATTTAATATGTATTGCACGTGCAAGTGATCTCCAAGATCCTGTAAATCCAACAGTTCAGTTTTTCTCAGCAGTGAAACTGTTTTTATAAAAAAACAAACATCAGTGAGACGGCACTGAAGAAGAATGTGAAAATATACATCCTTACCAGCCATTTTCATCAGCTTCCAACAGCAGAATCAAAACATCACAATGAACTATGTAATCAAAAAGACCTTCATGCTGACCAGAGAAGGTGGTGAGAGATGGTGCTCTTCTGATGAGCACGGGAAGCTTCTGCTTCAGCCACAAGGGGGCGATGCCTATGTGGAGTGGGCACAGGGAGCTGGAGAGTGATATGTGCTGTTCTGTTTCCCGGTCTTCACATTAGGTGGCTCTACTGGACAGACTGGGGCAACAAGGCCTTTATTGGCAGGGTGGGCATGAATGGCAAGGAGGCTTCGGCCATCATCACAACCAAGCTGGTGTGGCCAAAAGCCCTGACCATAGACTACACTACGGACAAGATTTTCTTTGCTGATGCCCATCTCGACTACTTGGAGTAAGACCGAGCAGCCCTTCCACACTTATATCAGAAACCCAGGCTGACCTTCCTTAGATTTTCTCCAGTTGCTATTTTAACCATGAGCAATACCAGAGGGCCTTCTATGCAATGTAGCATTAAGGATGAACATGGAGGTGAATGGTAGGAACACAGAGATGTTATAACAGTGTAAACTGATCTCTTGGCTTCTTTGGATTCTTTTTGTTGCATTACATTAAGAAAATAATAGCTGTGGTGCTGTGGTGTTTACAACACAATTGTGTGACATCAGCTGCATTTGAAAAAATCTTGTTTAATCTGTGTGAATTTTAATGCCTGTTGGTGTAAAACATTAAATAAATTGGTTCCCAATAAATCCAGTGCATGGTCACGATTAAAGCAGAACTGCTAGGAGAGAGCTGGGATATGTCTGGTATAATTTATAACTTGAGTCTATCAGTGCGGAAGTAAAGTGAAATCTTTGGAAAATAATAATATTCAATATGCTAAAACAATAATTGCCTTGGAGTAACAAGAGGGCTGTCTGGGCCCTTCTGTTAGTTCTTCATTCCTTTCATGTTGACAAGCTGCTCCAGGCGGCTGTGTCCCCTCCTCCCCTGCCAGGTATGCCGATGTGGACGGCCGGAACCGGCACGCGGCCATCGCGGGCACTCTGCCACACCCCTTCGCCGTCACCCTGTTCGAGGACACGGTGTACTGGACGGACTGGAACACCCACACTGTGGAGCGGGCTCACAAGTTCACGGGGCAGGGCCGGGCCTCCATGGTCAACAACACACACCGGCCCCACGACATCCGCGTCTACCACCCCTACAGACAGCCGCGCAGTAGGTCTTCCGCGCAGCGCCTCCCGGGGCCTCCTGCCCAGGAGCGTTCACATCACGTCCTCTTTATTTCTCCCTTTAGCCTCACTGTGGCTTTCCTGTGGTGTCACCATGGTTACAATGAAAGCGCCTGCGGTCGTGTGAAACATTTATGAGCTGAGGCTTCCCAGTTGTTTGATCCGTAAAGCGACTCCCTACGAGCCCGATATTTCTGGGCATGCCGTGTCCGCCCCCCTCCAAGTGTGGGGTTTCCACACCAGTGGCTCACAGGCAAGAGAGCACTGCTGCAGGGGTAAGACGCGTCGGCTAGGGTCCACTTCTCTGCCATCGGAGAACAGAGTCCTGCCACCGGCCTGGCAGCTGTAGGCTTGCACTCACAGCAGTGAGAAACGCTGCTCGTCCCATCACTGCTATGTCAACTGCCTCTAACTGCCGGTGCCGGCGAGGCCATTCTGCTGTGCCATGTACCACCAGTAACCATGAACTCCTTCTTAAATAACCACAGGTTCCAAATTGGGTGGAAATATAAGGTGAACAAAAATCAAATGCGTATATATGGCGTATCATGTTGTAGTTATAACGTGCACAGCAAGGTTAAAGAATTGTTCGTCACCTTGAAATACTGTATAAGATGTTTACAAGGGTTTCTCCTACATCTGAATGTGGCACAGTAAGGAGCAGGGAAAATAAACATGAAATCACATGATAGAACATTTTTTCATTGAGATATACTTTTTTGAAGGAGTTAAGAGAGGACAGTTGTATATTGATATAAAAAGTTTTTAATTCTTATGCTTTTAGTTTCAAAATCTTTCATCACCACTCCTGATTTTCTCCTGCAAATAGGCTATATGTCCGTGTTAGAATCTACAGACCCTTTAGTGTGATTGCCAGCCGTCTGGAAAAGCCTCTTAATCCAGCGTGCAGCTGTTGAGCTGGGATGTTTCTCCTGTGTCTTCAGTGGAGAGCCCATGTGAGAAGAGCTCTACCCAGTGCAGTCACCTGTGTCTGATCGCTCCGGGGGGCCGGCTCTCGTCCTGCGAGTGTCCCGACCACTTCGTCGCCATCTTCATCGGCTTCACCATCCAGTGTGTGGCCGACTGCTCCAGCACCCAGTTCCGCTGCGGAGACAATGAAAAGTGAGCTCTAGAAAAAGATGTTGCTTTCATAAAGTGGGTTCAATTTAGAATAATGCACACTTTATTCTACTTGAAGAAAATAAAGATATATTGTGGCCTCTGCCTCGTAGGAATTCCCTTATCCTCTTCAGTAAGGAAAATGTTGTATTTGAATCACTGCATTTATAACCAAGGGATAATTTTGCTAATTTGTACCACCCAAAAACACTTGTGTACAGGGGCTTATTAGTACCTTGCTGTAAACTAAAAGCTTCACCGAGTCATACAACATGCTCGTTATCAGAATTAATAACTGGTTACCACAGTTTGGGACAGCTATAGATTGCATTTGCCATTTTTCAGTACGGTGCATAGATGAAAAGGTTTGAGTAGATTTTCTTGATGCAAGCCACATGGTGGTAGTATTGTAACAAATAGTTCAGAGTTAAAGGAATCTCATAGGCATAGCCTATTGACAATTGTTTGTCATGTTCTTGTAAGTAACAATATGAATTAGGATGAATCATTTTAAACATTAAAAGTACTTATTCCAAAATGTATGCTGCACTATCCAGCTCAACTGATTTTAATAAGGGTTTTGCATCTCAGATTTGTACATGAAGACTCAGAGCTGCAAGCGAGCCTAATTAAAGCATTAATAATCCTGAAAGGCATTGAAAAAGTCAAGACAATGGACTTCAGAAATGACAGTGAAATATGAATATA
This sequence comes from Lepisosteus platostomus, assembly GCF_059453375.1. Lineage (NCBI taxonomy): Eukaryota > Metazoa > Chordata > Actinopteri > Semionotiformes > Lepisosteidae > Lepisosteus > Lepisosteus platostomus. The sequence goes on from NC_142638.1 coordinate 1,122,391, forward strand.
AAATTAGATAGACCCACAATCCTCACTGCCATCTCTCACTCTTCATTAGGTGTATTCCTATTTGGTGGAAGTGTGATGGCCAATCAGACTGCGGGGATGGCTCAGATGAACCCCGGTCCTGCCCGACTCGCTACTGCCCCCTAGGCCAGTTTCAGTGCTATGATGGAAACTGCATCATCCCTCACCTTCTGTGCAACAAGCACAACGACTGTCCTGATGGATCTGATGAGGACCCAGCCCTTTGCAGTTCGTACCAATGATTCCATTTAAATTCAGTAGAAATCCTGTCAGCGTTACTAAGTATGTTTTGTCCTTGTCTTATTTTAGATGAAGAAGGAGGATAAGGTGGAAGAGAGAAACTAAATATCAATTCACACTTTGTCTACAGTTGCACAAGAATATACACACTATGCATTGATTGGATAAAAAGCTAAATAAGATTCATACACACAATCCATAATAAAGTTGGTATGTTTATTTGCTTTTCTGTTTGAACAGTTCTTTAAACTTAAAATGGAACAGGTTCTTATTCGATGGAAGTCTCATTTTCCTCATTTAAACTTTAACAAATGGGGCTAAACTGTTGTTCACATTCGTTGGAGGGCTGTGGGCTGTGCTGTTAGCCAAAGTGTTTCAGAACAGGAGGAGACCCGTGCTCTGTTTCCAGGCGATCACCGCTGTGAGGAGAGCCAGTTCCAGTGCGCCAATAAGCAGTGCATCCCTCTCTCCGGGCACTGCGACGGCATCGCAGACTGCGCCGATGGCAGTGATGAAAATGTCCAGGAGTGCCCTTCCAAGACGTGCCGCCCCGGGGAGTTCCAGTGTGCCAACAGGCGCTGCATCCCGCAGGCCTACGTGTGCGATGTGGAAGACGACTGCGGGGACAACTCTGACGAGCCCGATGAGTGCAGTGAGTCTGGACGCAGCCTGAGGCCCAGTCCTCGGACCCAGCCCTCCTCCGGATTGGAACTCTTAATGTAGTGCCCATCTGTAGGAAGGGGGAGAGAACTGAATCAAGTAATTATTGAACAAGTAAAGTTATGGTAACAAATATCAGAATTAAATGAATTGAACACCAATATTGAAATAACGATCTAGGGGATAGTCAACATGGATTTTCAAAAGGCAGATCTTTCCACCCTTTTAGAGTTCTTTGAACAAACGACAACTGAAGTGGATTCACAAGGTGTACCACATGGTTTTCAGAAAGCTGAAAGACCTTTCCTCATTTGTAATTATGTTTGTGTTCTAGAGGAGGAGACATAATAAAGCTGATTTTATTTCTCTCGTATTCTCTATCTCTCTAGATGGTCCCGAGCACAGGTGTGATGGAGAGACAGAATTTTCCTGTAAGACCAATTACCAGTGCATCCCCCAGTGGGCTGTCTGCAATGGGAGAAATGATTGTGTGGACAACAGCGATGAGGAGGACTGCGGTAAGCGCTGAGAGCTGGACAGCTGGACTGTGGATCACAGTGCTGTCAGTCTCAGGAGCCGGCACTGTGCTGCAGGCATGAGCCTTCTTGACTTCAAGCCTAACTCTGACCCAGTTCTGTTGGGAAGAATCGGGAGGAATGTGGAGGTGGGGGCAGCTATTCAGAAACAAATTGGGGAAAAAGGAAAAAAGAATTCTCTGAGAAATCTTTGGGAACACTTTTTATTCTATCCTTGTCATGCTAAACTGTACAAACCTCACTGGAATGCTAAAACAAAGACTGCATACTACAGACTAATATACTATTCAGCCAAGCTTTTTTCTCTTTGGTCTTAGACAAAAGAGCAAAGGGTTTAGAGGATCATTGATCCATTATTCAATTAACTATTTTTGGCTTTTCCCTGTTCTCTTATATTTGCATAAATTCCATTTAAAAGTTACAAAGTACCACTTGGTGATAATGTAAGCATCTGAAAATACCAAAGCTGAAGTGTTTCATTAAAATCTTTTCCTTGTGGTTGTATATGCTCTTTCCAAAACTAAAATATGTCATGAAATGTACATGATGATTATTCCTTCTAATGACCTCAGAAATTATGCCTTTAGCATAGCCATTTCAGTAAAGACCAAATAGTGGTCTTAATTTACCCTTGCATGAATGTTTAGCCTTAAAACGCAAACAGTAAAGGAAAAATATTTTAAAGTATGCCAGATATGAATCTTTTTTTGAAACTGGTCATAGGCAGTAACAGTGTAGTGCCAGTCTCGGTACAGTCCACATTAGAATGGTGCATGCAATGTGACAATAAGGATTACTTCATTCATCCCTGTTTCGTCATGATGCATCGAAATCAACGTTGTCGTGGAAATGCCTGATGAAATCCTCCCCCTCCCCCTCTGTCAGAGAGCGTGACCTGCCACCCTCAGGGAGATTTCCGCTGCGACAACCACCTGTGCGTCCCTGTGCGCTGGCGGTGTGATGGCAAAGACGACTGCGGGGACGGCTCCGACGAGCACGACTGCGGTGAGTCTGCTGGAGGTGCAAGAGGCTGGGGCCCAACCTAACCTGAGAGTTCTTCCCACAGCATGGGCTGCAATCTGGGGGACGCCGCACGTTTCAGGAAACCGAAGGCCTCAGGAATCATGGCCATTGTTCTTCTCCCAAACAACACGGACCACAACAGAAGTGACTCCAAGCCTGACCAAGCCAAGTACCCCATTAACTGCTCAACTGTAGTATATTTATAAATGATTGAACAATTTATGACCTTTTTATGACTCTTTTGCATTTGCAACGTTGTATATGAAATCATGCCTAACTTGAAAGTCTTAAACTTTTTTTTTAATTGTGCAATCAAAATGGCCTTATGTGTGGATCATTCAGTATACACTGTTTTGCAGTAGAATGAGAATGTAGATTAAGAAATCTGAAAAGTACAAGATCCCGCAGGACTCTGTGTTTCACTCCTTCCTTCCCAAATCCAGATCTGTCTTAAGGGGTTGAGTGGAGCCTGAGACAGTCTTGCATTTGGAGAACTACAGCTTGATTTTCTTTGTTTTTAATTCACAGAAAGTATTCTAATGTAAAGATATACAATATTACATTGTTCTGGTAAAAAAAAAAGACTGCACTGACACCGACAGTGTCTTTTACTTAAGATTTTAAAAAGCTGCTTTTCTATGTACCTCATGTTTTTAATTTGAGAGCTGCTGTTTATTGGATTTGATGAAAAAGGATACAGAACGTCGCACTGCGACAGCGTGGTGACCCACTCCGCTCTGTCTCCACAGTGCCACGAGATTGCACAGAGAGTGAGTTCCGATGCAGCAACCAGCTGTGCATCCCAGGAGCCTGGGTCTGCGACAATAACAACGACTGTGGGGACAACTCGGATGAGCACGACTGTGGTGAGGCCCCACGCCCTCATCTCCTGCTCTTCCCAAGCCTGTAGGATCCAGGAAGTAGGAAGGAAGCTGCCTTTTCCCATGAAGCATGTCTCCTTTCTTCAATTATTTTGGAGAGCAGGACCTCTTCAACCAGGAGTCCTCGGAGACTGACTCCCCCTAACAGAAGATTCCCCCAAAACAAGACATTTTTACCCCAAGTGCTATAGCATGGATCTGGTGAAATGAGTCACTTTTAATACTTTAGAAGTTTTCAGCCCCAGTTTTTATAATAATTGAAGACTTTCGTTTTTTGTAAAAAAATAATTTGCCTCCAATTCCCATAATCTGTCAACATCATGCAATATAAATCATGGCTCTGGCTCTGAAAAATGAGACTTTAGAAAAAGTTGCTTTTAAACTGGATTTTGAAAATGCAGAAAAACTCACAACTGTGGGGAGACGAACTCACTTTTGAACCATTACAAATTTTGATTTGGGCATCCACAGTCATTAGGTTGTTGAACCGAGGTGGAACGTGTGCTTCGAATGAATGCCTGTGTTGGAGCTAAACGTTTCAAGACCTCATACGTCAGAAAAAAGAGTTTGGGAAATTAACGGGTACCCCCTTAATGGGCATTTCTCATCCCAGAGCTGAAGAAGTGTCTTCCCGGCTCATTCCAGTGCGACTCAGGTCATTGCATCTCCTCCTCTCTCCAGTGTGATGGGCGGCCAGACTGCTCGGACTTCACAGACGAGACCATGTGCCGTGAGTGTCAGCCCAGGACTGCGATTTGTATTCATTCTGAACTTATACAGCTTATTGATCTTAGTTACACAATTAGATGTTTATATTTATTTGCTGACTTGCGCAATTTTGCTGTGTACAGTATTATGCTACCTCAGTGGCAGTCCAGGAGAGGGACATTTTTTATTCACAGACATTCTCTGTTTGGTAAATCAGCTTAATGAGCCAAGACAAAATAAAAAAAGAATGGCACATTAGAGAATAAAAGATATTCAAGGTAAGGAAAGAACAAGAGCAATATCATCTATCCTCTTTCTAGTAGAGTAGTAGAGTCCTCTTGTAGTTTAATGAGCTCCGTTAATGTGTACAGTGAATTGCAAAGCACAAAGAGGAGTAAGCACAAACACTTGTCATGGAGCCTCATGTTGTGAGAAAGCTACTTTGTTGTGGCAGAACTTTTAATATGCTAATTGGTCAAAATGCTAGGAGCCTCCAGTCCAACGAACGGACTCTCAGGATACATGGGGAAGACTTCACAGAGCTGTCACCCTTCCATAGAACAATTTTGTTCTTGGTCCTATTGAAAACCATTAAATCTGGTAAAAAGCATTGCTCCATCCCATGAATCACCACCCTCCTTGAGACCTCATGAAGGTAACGCTGTTTGAAGAATGAAGTGGGAACAGGCAGCAAGATAGCAGATGCTTACAGTAAATTAACAGTAATTTAATAATCTCTGCTTAGAGTAAAAGAAGAGAAATTAATGTTGTTAGCTGATGAAAGAATGCTGTCTTCAGGAGACAGTGATGACAGATAGCTCTCCTTCAGAGTCATGGTAAGGACAGAGTCTAGGACAGGGTGAATTAATGAGCAGGCATGAGACGGGAAGGAAGCTTGAGGACTTGGAGCAAAACCTTGTCAGCACAGGGAGGACCCATGTGAATTTCATCAGGAAGATGACCAGAATCGAACATGGACCCAAGGGTTTAATTAATACTCAGCAGGGCACAGGTATCCCACTATTAGATTAGCAGACTTCTTTTCTCTTTCAAATCTTCTTACAAATCTCATTAACACCAAAAGTAACTGATTAGTGTGGAAAACATTCTTTGATGCTAAGTATAATCTGTACGGCTCACAGAAATAAGCTCTGATTTGACCATGAATGGCAAAGTGTTATAATGGTTTTATAAGAGTGGTGAGGTTGTCAAAGATTAATTTACAGCCTCTGAGATTATCCATAACCAAATGAGAAGTGCAGTTATAAATAGATGCAAAAATAAAAGTGCAATTACATGAGAAAAGTTGTAAGACTTGTAACTTTTAAGAGTTGTAATTCTTATAAGATTTTCTGGAAGTATCATGACATTTCATGCTAGTCCATTGCATCCATTGCATCTGCAGGACTGGGGGCCCTCGGATGTCAGACAGCAGGACCACAGCAAGGGAACTGTTTCCAGACACCAGGTCTCGGTGAAAATGCCCTCTTTCCATTACTCTCGTCTTACACTGAGCTCTTGTTCTTCCTGCTCTTGTGCCCCACAGCGACACGCTATCCTGGGGGAAGATGGTGCCCACCAACCCAGTTTGAGTGTCACAACCACATCTGTGTCAGCAAGAGCTGGGTGTGTGATGGGTACGATGACTGTGGGGACCAGTCAGATGAGCAGCTTGGACTCTGCTGTAGGTGGAAATTCTGTGGCACTAGAATAAGCTCTAGAACTTAATACAGCACTGTTCTCACACTATGATCTAACTTCTTTAATTAACAAAGATCTCCCTATTAAGTGCTTGGCATTGAACAGTCAATCTGTGATATGATTACACACTTTAAAGGGACCTTTGGTCAGCTGCACAAAATGGTAACATTTCCAGTGGTGCTCACTGAAATCCTATTGGACTCAGGACATGAAGGAAAAAGTTAAAACCTATGACCTTTTCAACCAAGCCTTCAAACCAAAATTTAGAGAGGAGTCTTTGTCTAGCTGGTCAGTCCACTGACCCAGGGGGTTTCTGTCTTTGTGATCCTGCAGTGACCCTCCCCTGTGAGCCGCCGGGGAGATTCCGCTGCAGCAATGGCTACTGTATCTACGCTGGGATGATATGCAATGGCAAAAATGATTGTGGTGACAGCAGTGACGAAACAGAAGACCTGTGTGAGTCATGCAGTGCTTTCAAACTGGTCGTTCCCATCATGTCTGTTACTGGACAATTACAAACCATGTAATTGTCACTTCACTTCCTGTAGATGTTGACTTTTGTAGAACTTAAGCACTTGTTTCTGCTGGGACTTTGAAACCAAATTCCTTGGCTGTTCTGTTTCCCTTCCTCATTCTTGTCTGCTCTTCCGTAACCTTATTACCCTGTATTTGTTTTTTCATGTCCTCGACTGCCATGTTAAAAGATCAAAGATATTGTCTGCTTGTTGATTTCTTTCCGTTTGTTGAAATGTCACCTATCTTGCTGAAACTAGGTCTTTTTGAGGATAATTCCTGTGAGCTTATTTGGGTTTTTCGGCTTTTGGTTTGATTGGTTTTGTGCCAATATCCCTGATGTCATTTTAAAAATAAATAAAATGTCGGCAATAACTCCCTCAAAGCCCTCATTTAGAGCTTCTCACTAGGATAAATAAAATCCACACTGCCAACGGATGTCAGAGAGCCTGATTTTGAAGAGCAGGTAATACCTATTTCTGTTTATACAAGTCCCCTTTATAACAATGCTTCCCACATGACCAGATTTTGCTTAGTTTATTGCCTTGCTTCACGCTGTATGGGTGCCTTTGTTCTAATCATTAATTCCCACTGTTATTGCATAGCTCAGTCATTTGAAGACACTTATCCACGGAAGGGGCTATACACACATAAGTGAGAGTGTGTGCATGTGTCTGTGCCCTGCAGGCCGGGAGCCCACTCCTGCACCCTGTACGCTCCAGGAGTTCAAGTGTGCAAACGGACGCTGCGTACCACTGACGCACGTCTGCGACCACGTCGACAACTGCGGGGACCTGTCGGACGAGCTGGGCTGCAGTGAGTACGCAATGTTCGCGTCGCTGAGTCTCGGCTTCGGCGGCGTCGCTGGACTCGCTCTTCTTTCCATCTCGCTTGAACGTTTTCTATGACCGCAAGTGCAGACAGTACAAGGAGTGTTCACAATAACAGTAGCAGTGTAAAACAAGGTACAGTAAAACTGCTGAAGCAATTTTTACTTAAGGAAAACGTATTTAAAAAATTGACCAAGCAACTTTTGAAGCCTTTTGATTCATGATAAATCTATTCCACTTGTCCGTACTCCAAATAAACTGCTAGTTAGGCAGGCTAAAAACCAATGTGTAATTCCACTCACATCTCTTCTCATCCTAGGTTTGTACCGTTTAAATTTTACAATTAATTTCAGAGCAAAGAAGAGCTGACTTAATTGTTGTTAATACAGCTCCTTCTAGTTCTTTTTATTTTTACTTCTATCTTTCAAGACTTCGGTCACAACCGCAGCTGCGAGGAGAAACTGTGTGAGCACAACTGCACCAGCCTGAGTGGAGTGGGCTTCATCTGCTCCTGCCGGCCAGGTTTCTCTGTGGACCCGAAGAACCCCTTCAACTGCAACGGTAGCTTCAGAAACCAGACACCTGTCGCTGGCACCCCAGCATTTACCCACGGCACAGCTTCACTGCATTAAAAGTATATAGATACCACAACATCTCCTCTGCTCAAATTCCGTTGGCAAGCCACAATATTTTAACCATGACCAAATCGTCTAGTCAGAAAGAGCAGATTCCCTCAGCAGACAACAGACAGGTGTTTTGCAGTATTCTGCTATTTTTTTTGCTTTTCAGTCAGAACTTGGAACTGGGGCGTCATCTCTTATTCAATCTCATTTCCTCGTGTCTTTGTTGGTATTTCTTCTGTTCCAGGACTTAAAATACTCTGTTATATTGGCTGTCCATGCAAACAGATTAAAATGGCAATGGTATTTTAAAACATGGGTGCTGTTTACTTCTGAACAGAAAATGTCCTCTCTGTGATTTAGCAGTAAGGTGTCTTTCGGTCTTCCCCAGATATCAACGAGTGTGACATTTACGGAACCTGCCCTCAGGACTGCAGGAACATGAAGGGCAGCTATGAGTGTCTGTGCGCCTCGGGCTACAGGAAGGTGGGAGCAGGGAGTGAGTGTGAAGCAGAAGGTAAGCAACAATTCTGACACGTCATGTTGTTTTGAGTGGCCAGATACCTGGCTTGAAGAAAAAGGGGTCATGTTAAGAAAAGCAGTGTTGACATCCAGGTAGTGTGGTGAGGAGGGAGGGCTTACAACCCCTAGCACAAAAGGCACAGCAGAACGAAACACAACAGTTCATTTGCTAGCTTGGCCTACAGTATATGCATTTATGATGTTTCTACTCAATTTATGGATGTTTTTCAGAACTTGAACACTGTTATTATGTTTTTTGTTTGGCTGTCTGAATATGTCAGAGCTCTGCAGTTTGAGAGATATTGAGTTGAAACGTTATAACAATGACTGGGCTCTGCAAACTGGATCTTCAAATATAGTCTTTCCTTGGTTATAATTTGGTAGTAAAAGTAGCATACACTCATGGTTTCTTTAGATCTGCTGATAAGACTGGCAGAAGCAGTTGCTTGCACCTGTTCCTTGGGCTGATGTCAAAATGTAATCCAAAACTACAACAGGGTGGTCACTGAAGCATTTTTCTTTAAATTATTACAGTGCATCACATTTCACAGATTTTCAGCTGCACTAAAATGCATATTTATGTAAAATATTGTAATGCTGATGGTTTTAGAGAGAACAGTTGCGACTTATAGAAACCAGACAGCTGTGCAGCACGGTGGCACAGTGGTTGGCGCTGCTGCCTCGCCCGATTCCGGACCTGAGGTCTGTTTGTGTATCTGCCCTGAGATGGACTGGTGACCTGTCCAGGGTGTACCCCCGCCTGCTGGGATGGGCTCTGAGCTGGATGGGGCGGTTAGAAGATGGAGGTGGATGAAATAGTATTCAGCTGAAGCCCCCCTGTGTTTTGTCTGTGTGTGTTGTCTCTTAGGAGCCAGCCCTTTGATGTTGCTCCCGGAGAACATTCGAATCCGGAAATACAACCTGATGTTGGAGGAGTATCGCGACTACATCGAGGACCAGGAGCACATAGTAGCTTTGGACTATGACTGGGACCACAACAACACAGGGCACAGTAAGAGCTCCCATTCCCGTATCCCTCCCCCTTCACAGCAGGGGCTGCCATCTGGCCGTGGGATCTGAGCGGGTTTTGCCGTGCGCTCTTACTGTAAACTGAAAATTGTCAACGCAGCACAGGTGTAATCGCAGCTGTTAGTATGTCACCTTGGATAAAGCATTGAAATATAATTGAAAAATACAGTATCAGTCAAGATACGGAAAGATTCTCCCTGAAGCAGAATTAACCATCTAGTCGAATAACCGTATCCTACTGAGACAGGACAGGATTTTAAAGATGCCTTTAAACAGCTGTGCACTATTTTTAATTGTTTTAAAATGCAATATTGCTATGCACCATGCAAAAGGACAACAGGCTTGATATATAATAGAAAAAGGAGAGGATTAGAACATTTTTTATGATTCATTCAGCTTAATTATTTCATTTTTACCCCAGATATCCATGTTTCAGAAGTGCTAATTATCTTTTGCCATAGACTAATGAGTCTCCCTAAGTGTCATTGACTCTCCTAGATGAAATCTTTATTACTGATGAGCTGTTCATTCTATCCGATTGGAGGCGTGAATAATGAACAGCTGGTCTCTATCTTTTTTGCTGCGCACTGTAATTGACCAAAGTTATAATGATTATTTAATTGCGTGTCAGTTTGTTTATTCACTTTTCAATGGCAGTTGTGTTGCGGGTCATTGAGGCTGTCACTGTGCTGTTGAGCACAATACCGCAGAGCACATGGAGGGACACGGAAGCTGTGTTACTGTACTGCCCATCACAGATCTTGCCTATGAACATGCATGCAGCTCCTCTGGCTCTATGGGTTTCTCTGATTTATCACCCTTCAGCCCAGCAGAGATTTGACCGTTTTCAGTCTTTCTCTTAGAACTACTGTATGCAGATATTTGCAAATACATTTGTGGTTTGTTTAGCGAGATGTTCTCTGGGTTTAAAATGGAATTTTCTTGTCTTTGCCTTTAGGCATGGTTTACTTCACAATAGAGGGGAAGGGTACCAGTGAGGGAGCCATCAAAAGAGCCTACCTGCCCACTGAGGACAGTGACCACAGTAACAATGCTGCTGTGGCCTTGGCTCTTAACCTCAAATACATTATGAAGCCCAACGGCATTGCAGTGGATTGGGTAGGAAGGTAGGAGAATTCTATAACTATATCTTAATATTTTAAGATAAAAATATTATATTGGGAGACTGGAAAATAGTTTTTTGCTCTTCATAGCAAAATCATGTTGAAATGCAATTTTGTTAGTTTGATGCTCACAATTGCATTGATTAGAATCAGTCTTAACACATTGCCTGTTGTGTTGGTTAGTGTCTGAAGTTTTTTTTAAAAAGAAGCTACACTAATATTGAAAGGTTTTCATGGGCTTGTTATTTTGTAATTATTTTATATATACAAATTATTCCCTAATGCCAAAAATACAGATCTGTCTGTGTTTTCTTAAGTTGGCTGGGGCTTGAACGTTTGATCAGTTATTCCTGCCTGTGCATTGCACTTCCGGTTACCAAAAGGAATTTTGAAATTCCATACCCAAAACTTTGAATGTGCTTATGTAAATTTGTAGTACTGGTTTGTAACTGGAGTGGACAAAGATTCTAAATCTGTACTGCTAGGTGCTCAAATGGCTTTGGAAGCAAAAGGGTAGCAAAAATAAATCAGCTTTGTATTTGCAATATGCTTTATATATCCAAAAATGCAAAAATCTCCAAAATGAAAATGCACCCTGAAACTGTTTGCAGAAACCTTTACTGGGCAGATGCAGGCAAGAAGAGGATAGAGGTGGCATTGCTTGATGGGCGCTACAGAAAACACCTGATCAAATCGGGCATTGATGAGCCTACTGCCCTGGCAGTGAACCCCAGGCTAAGGTGAGTCTAGTTAGGGTTTCCTACCACATCTTTCTATCTGCAGTATTGCTGCCTTCCAAAAATGCAAATATCCTGGTCATAGTAAGCTGTACCTGCAACTTGTCTCTTGATGTTGTAACTAATGATGGCAGCAGTTAAAGTTATCCATTCTTTTGGGTGGTGCTTTACAATATAGTACGACAATGACTCAAAACATACAGCACTGCAACCAAGGAATTCATCAGGAAAAAAATAGGAAAATCTAATTTTTAATAAATATTTAAGATCTTTAAAAAAATATTTAAGATAGACCTATATTAGTAGATTATAGGAAATAGTGTATTGCCTGATGCTATGTAGTAATATATTATATTAGTGTTATAGTTAGATAATTGGATGGTATTTCATATACACTTTTTAGGTAAAACTTTCAAACCTGGTCTTGCACTCCCATCCATCAGGGTAGCTGGCAGCCTTATAACCTTATGGTCCTGGAAACCACTGTTTCATTCCAGTTTAATGCAAAGAGAGGTTACAAAGTAGAAGTTGCCATTTGGCCAATGAGTAGTGGGTGGTAGTGAGTGGCAAATTGATCTGAGGTTCTCCCGTGGAGCCGGTGATGGAAAGACCTATAAAACCTGTCGGACTGTGACTCCCCTGACCCCCCCCCAGCCCCCTCACTGGACCTGGACTGGTTTAAGATATGAAGAGACTGCGTGAACTCACGTTTCTATCTTCCTGCCTGTTGTGCAGGATGATGTACTGGACTGACTGGGGCAACACCCCGAAGATTGAGAGTGCCTGGATGGATGGACAGCAGAGGAAAGTCCTGGTGGACAGTCAGTTAGGATGGCCTACAGGACTATCCATTGATTATGCCAATAACGACCGCATCTACTGGTCTGATGCTAAGGAGAACCTCATAGAATCCATCCTGCCATCTGGAGAAGACCGGCGTATTGCCTTGTATATGGGTAAACACTCCGTTTAGGAGTTAACCACTGTAAATACTGTACCTGGCAGGTATTTACAATGAGGGTTTGGAATACGGAAGGAAAGCAAAGGGGCAGACTCTGAGGTTGAGTCTTTGATTTGAAAGAGCTCAGGAAAGGTGACTCTGATATCCTAAAGGATAGAATTCCAGGGCTTTGAGGCATAGCAGGAGAAGGCCCTGTCGCCCACAGTGTACAGATGGGCTTGGAGGACAGACAGGAGACCACAGTTAGAAAAATGAAAGTGGGGAGTAGGACAAAAGTAACTCCTGAATAAAACAGGCCATTATATTGTAGGGAAGCAAGGAGTCAAAGCACAGTCCAGTGAGGGTTTCAGATGAGTTTAATTTGCATTGTTTGGCCATTTCAGGAGAAAACTAGGCCAGGATACACACAAGGTGAATATGAGTGACAATTACCAATTGTATTTGGACTCATAGAAAATCCTTCCAGTTAGGATCCAGTGGCTATTCCTTATAATGTTATCCCCACCTTCCAGTTAGTCCTGAGATGTCATGAGTAGGAAGCACTATCCTCCAAACCACTGTGCATTGATGTAAATTAATATACTTTATCTAGCTTTTACCATCATTTGCCACATTAAACCTTTACAGAGACATACCTGTCCGGTTCAGGAATCTTAATCTAAAGGAAGAACAATTACTGTTAGTTTACATGAAGCCTTTATCCTTGGGAACTGGCACCAGTACACACGGATTAGTTTCTTTACACAATTCAGTAAACAAATGCAGAAATTACACCACTGAGCCAAGGAACAGTGCAAGATATACAATGTTAGGTACTAAGCATGATGCACAACCATAATGGATCATTTACAGTAGGAAAAAGTCAAGAACAGGTGTTTGCGTCTGCAGGATAGCAGCGTAGTGCTGGTGATGGACTGTAGGTTTAAGTGACTCAAGGCAGAGAGAAGGATTACAGATGCAGCCTGAAGAATCGTGTTTTAAGGGTCTAGTGGATAGAGGTCAGAAATAGCGCATTTGTACTTGAATAATAGTCAAACATTCTTAAATTATATACAAACGTATCGCTCTATACAGTGCATATGAAAATCAGAATCAGGTAGGGTAGTTTATTTCAACAACAAAGTTTGAGGGCACATCCCACACACCTGCTGCTCTTAGCATGACGCGATCCTCCTATTAGTATTGATCTTAATTGAACATGAGCTTGATTCCCTCTTGTGGGTGGAGAAGACTACTCTCAAATCACATTCCTCAAACAGGTACAGTACACATCACTTATTGCTGCGTTGGTCATTCTTTCAGATTTGAAGAATCCCATAAGCCTGAGTGTGTTTGAAGATCAGATTTACTGGAGCACTCGAGAAAAAGGAGAAGTGTTCAGGCAGCACAAGTTTGGGAAAGGGTCAAAGGTCAAACTGTTGACTGCTGGCCCATGGCTGACCCAAGTCAACATCTATCAGCAGCAGAAATACAATGGCAAAGACAGTGAGTACACGCACAGTCAAATCCCAAATTTTGCAAACAACAGTATTTTGTTTAAGCTTTCTGTGCTATTGTACTGCCTTTCATTCACATGTCTGTACTATTGAGTCTAATGTTCCAGTAATCAAAATACTGTATTTCCCATGCTTACACCTTCTGTACTGGTTCACTGTGCGCATCTCAGCCTCTTCTGGGATTTAGTTGCCGTCTCCATAGAGCAGGCAAGCAAACACACATAAAAACCCATCCAGGTGACCCCTCATATTTGGAATGCCTTTCAAGCTCCAGAAGACTGTTCCACCATAGCATGGTCAAACATGTCCATATTCAGTTACCGTGATTGTCTGTTGTGATGTAGACATATTCCAAGTCATAAATAACAAGTTACATTTTCTCCCTATTTAAAAGGCATGACCCAGTAAATGAGGTTCAATCGCACACTGTAGATGCATTCCTTTTTTTTACAATGTTTATGGAATTCAGAACAGTGAGAATGCACAATCCATCAAGGAAACTGAGTAGCAAGTAATGACACTTGGGTTGGGGATAAGGGCTCGATTTCTGTGATCAGGAACTGACAATCTGCTTGTGTCTTGTCTGGTTCAGTCAGTAACCCATGCAAAGGAAATTGCAGCCACCTGTGCCTTTTGCAGCCCAGGGGGTATTCATGTGCATGCCCAGAGGGCACAAACTTCTTCCTGGGCAGTTTCATGATCTGTGATGCAGGTAGGTGAATTTTCCACAATGGATTTTTAACGGTTTTCACAATCTGAGCATTGCAGTTCCCTTGATGGAGAACTCTGGACGTTAGACTGTGCAGAGCTGCCCTGCTTGTGTCCTGACTAAATTGATTGTGTGAAGCCTTATCATATCACTTGTAGACACTGTTTAAAACCCAATATATCCTTGGAGTTCAACACAGCACTGTATTTGAATGACTTATTGTCATACAAATCTCCTTTAGTTCTGTACTCTTAGGATATAAGTACCTGTCTGCTGGGACAGGCTTATCTAAGACTGTGCTATGAGCTGTGGGAGGCCAAGTAGTGTGAATGTGTTTGCAACGTTTCCTGTCCCAGTTCAGGGTTTGATCTGAATCTGTGATCACAGCTGCAAAATTATTAGTCATATAAAAATTACACTGTGTTGTGTATTGTTCATCCATGCAGTGATTCATTTTTGGTTCACTGCATGACAGAAATATATAGAAGTTGCATAATGAACACTATATATATATGGTTATTAATTCTTATTTCTAACATTTATCATACATTCTCTTGGTATGGCTGCCTTAAAATCTCAGTTTAAACAATCAATTGATTTCTCTCATGGTTATGGGTTATCTGAGGCTTAATGTGCTTACAGTCAGCTGATTTCTCATGTACATTATTCTCGCATTGGCTTTCCCAAGCTATCAACAGGATACCGCTCTACATTAAGTTACATATGCAAAACGACTTTGCTAGCTTTTATTTTCAAGCAAATTCTAATTCTCAGCTCTCTTTCATCGCTGCAAGGGTCCGATCCTGTGCCTCCCACACCTCCCCTGTGTCTGTGTAAGAATGGCGCCACCTGTTACTACGACGATGGTCAAGCCAAGTGCAAGTAAGGAGCTGCTGCAGCAGAAATTTCTTGAATCAGCTGCATTCTTTTTCTTTTCTTTTCACTGTATTCATTTTTGTTCTTAAATCCTAACAGATCAGGATCAAACACTTCCCTCTGGGAGAGCAGCTATTTCCTAAGTAAATTACTCACATGGAATAGATGTTAAAATCAACAAACCAATATTTTTGTTTGCCCTCTAGGTGTGCTCATGGTTGGCATGGAGATTTCTGCCAGATAGGAGAGAACCATCACTTTCAGCAGTCAGGTACTGTACATGTCAACATAACAGTCTCCTTTAGCAAGCACAACCAGTAAGAGATCTGCCAACTAAACCACATAATATCCTTGTGTAATGCACATTGATGCAGATGCTTTTGGTTCACGCATTGTCAAGTATGCCCCTCACTGTCATGCAATGAAGATCAGGTACAGAGATGCAACTTGAAGGGAATTGTCCATTGATGTCTTGAAGAAAGGGAAATGTGCTTTTCAAATGCAGCAGCAAGTGGTGGTGCAAAAGCCCCAGATGACAGAAACGCAGTCTGGTTAATTGCAGCCCCTTCATCCCTGCAGCAAAGGACTCAAGGTGGTTCTACAGGAAGCTGGTGTGAGACCTTAGCGGCCAATGGATGGAAAACTATGATCCATCTGAGGGATAATATATACAAAATAAAATCCTTGGATAATCAACCCAAGGGATTAAATGGTCCCTTAATCATTAGCTTAAGTCTTGGATTTGCGTAATATATTTTCAGGTTTGACTCATGATAGAGCCCATATCCTCTGGATATGTGCTAGAGACTTGGAAAACCATCTGAGTTTAGGCCTCCAGGGGCTGGGGGTCAGATTATCTGCCCTTCCCCCTTCTTGCCTGAGTGGTTTTGGGAAGGGCAGAGGAGAGCACTCTGTGGTGGTAGAGCCTGTACCCTCAGCGGATAAAGGCTGATGCACTGTCGTCTGTGTTTGTAGTGGGTCTTGCTGTGGGAGTGTCCCTGGGCGTGCTGGTTCTGTTGGCATGTCTGGTCTATGCCGCCCGAACCAAATCCAGGCTCAGGTCGGTCATGAGCTACGACAGCATCGTCAGTTTCTTCAGGTGAGTCTGTGCACCAGGCCACCGGTCAATCAGACCAGAAGCACATGTCCCTCTTTACAAATTCTTCTTCTCAAAACCCTTTCTGAGCCATAGAGAAAAATATTTACAAGTGTAAGCCTTCGTTGTAGGAGTGAGTGATGTGATTTGGGTGAAATCACGCAGAGCTATAATATGTACTATATTAAATGTGGTTGTATGATAAATAACAAGGTAAAATAAAGTATAGAATAAAGTTGATACATCATAATATATAACTACAAAAAGATTGTGAAACTTTTATTTTGCCTAATCATTATATAAAACCAATGCAGTGAATTCATATTTTCTACTTTTTCACAAAAATCAGTAGCCTAATTTGATGGATAATTTTCATTTGTTAAATTTATTAGTCACTTATCTCCGGTAAGAGATTAAGAGAACATTACGATTGTTGAAAACATGGTATGAACTGAACTTGGAAATTACTATGTTCATTAACTAATGTTGGATAGTTCTTAGTTATAAATAATGTATTGGTGGATACTTTAGTGTTGATGCACACAATCTCTCCAAAGAGTCTTTCTTCTTCAGAAACATTCATTTTCATTCACAGAGAAGAAAGCTGGTGTGAATCAAACTATTAACATATTAACTATACCAAGCTCCAGTTCACACCGCAGTGTCACTGTATGATAATCATGTGCTACAAAACATTTTCATACTGCCACACAGGTGGAGTATCCTCTTCAGCCACAAAAAGGGGTACTTGTGCTGGCGTGTAACCCCCATTGCAATGTCTGGACCGACTAACTCATCCACTCGAGTCCAAAAATATCAGCAGTTTCATACATACAATAAATATGCTGCAATATTTTGCATTAATAAAGTTTATCTACGATCTGTCCTTCATTGTAAAATGCTATGTACTGTAGCTGCTATGAACTAATGTGCAGTTTAGTGAGTAAATATAATGCCTAAATAAATAAAATAGTGGTAGCTAATTGATTTGTACATTATGTTTATTGTTGAGGGCTCATAGATACATCAAGCTGCTGGAGACCAGGTCTAAAATACTAATTGTGCTGCAAACACCTTTGAAGTGCTGTTGATTTGTGCACACGCACATTGTTAAATAATCATAAAAGAAACCGAATGTCAGAGAAGCACAGAAGCTTAGAATGCTACATGTTATGAAGACAGATTTCATAATGGTTTGTAAAAAGTATTTTCTTACAGGCAGTAAGAAAAGTCCTGGGTTGAATTTTGGGATGGAGTGCCTTGTCGGCTGCACGTTCTCCCTATGTTTTTGCATGAGTGTTTTCCAGTGCTACACTTTCCTTCCACTGCTTAAAGACTGGTTAGGTTTGATCAGCTCTTCTGATTTGTCTCTTTCTGTGTGGCCCTGCAATGGACAAGTTTACCGTCCAGGGTGAGCAGTCTTATTCTCTCAGAATCACCTTGTAACCTGTGCTTCTGGGAACAGGCTCTTTGTTGGTGACCCTCACCAGGAATATCATCTTGCTTATATTGGATAGACAGATAAAATTGTGCGTCTAAATGATGTTTTTCAGGAATCATACACAACACTTCAGTCCCTCCAATGTCTCACACACAGCAGAGGTGGCAGTCTACTCTGTAAAGCTCAGTCCGGTCTGTATTACTTTATCTCATTATGAACGTATTCTTTCACATGTGTTTCCTGTGAATCTCAGTCTCTTTCCCAGTGAATCAACCAGGTGGTTAGAGGAAGTCAGTGCAGCTCTGCATAATTTTCCAAGAACATCTGGTTGATTATGATGTTAAATACAAAAGCGAAAACAAAGCATTGCAATCAATGCAATAATAATCAAACTATTATAGAGTTTAAAATGTCATGTGTTTTGCTATGCCTGCTTGAAGATGTTGTACTTCATTCCTGACAGAGGGCATGTAGCAGTGAGTGAACTGGCAGCTGCTCTTTCACGTGAGGGGCAACATTGCTGTCTGACAGTGCTGGGGCCCTGGCTTCAGTTCCTGGGGTGCTCTCCTCGTGGAGTTTGTATGTTCTCCCCATGATAAAGACAAATACCAACAGCCAATACTTATTTATAATAATATAAAGCTATTTACCTATAAACCCAAAACAATTCTCTCAGGATGAAAAGTAAACAAGCTATTGAAAGATCTCAACAGAGATATTGCAATGAAGGCATGAAACAGTCCTTGAAACAAACCTGAAATAAAATGGGGATTCAAAAGTGTTTGGAAGAACAAACCATTCTATGTATAAATATCATGAGCATTATTACAGTATCAAGGTCACAAGGTCAGGCTAACGACTACTGCAGTGAATGTGTCTGTTCTCTTTAGCATTGTGTTGCATGTACAGTACATTTTAAAAGCATCAAAATAAAAATCTAATGCTTCTTCTAGCCTGAATGCTATTGAAAACTGGCTTAAACCGGCTGTGGCATTATGTTCCCCTTTAGAATACATATTTTTTAATTTTCAAACGGCCTCTAGCTTTTCACAAGTTATTTTTGAAGCCAGAGAAAGGCTGGCTGTGTCCCTCAGGCCTGACAAAGCACTGTGTCTGAGTTTTGAAGGGCAGTCCTTGGGAAGCCAGAGGGCTCTTTATTGCAGAGCACTGGAGTAGAGCTGCGAGTGGGCATCTCGCTGTGCCTGTTCTCCATGCACCTCTCTCTCTCTCTCACTGTGGGCTTATTAGGATGCAACACTGCACCTTCTAGCAGTCTGAAGGGCACAGGCTGGCACTTGTCTGGCTGAGGTTGTGCTAGCTGTTAACAGATTTTAACCATTTTCTTCTCAGCAGCAAGTGACTGTAGATGCTGAAGCACAAAACGGAGAGAACTTTGACAACCCAGTGTACTCCTCTTTGACTGTTAACGGAGAGGTACCAAACTCTGCTACCAACACATCCACCAAGGTATTGGCATGATGTTGATCGTATACTGCCCAAGAGACTAGATCCTAATAGCTCCATAAACTGTATGCTGCCTTATATCTATTTGAAAACTCACAAATCCTAAATCTGTAACGAATGGAAAGCCCGTATCTGCTTGGTAACTAATTTAATCCAGAGTTTTCCCAAATGAAATATATAATGTGCTCTTTGGATAAAAGTCGGGCCCAGGACAAGAGCTGGAACTCTGTCCTCCCGTTAATAGATTAGAAATGCATAAAGTGTTGATCCTCAGAAGAGCAAAACTTGAAAATGATGTGGCTCTGAACTATTTGCAGCTAATTCCCATTCACACTCTTCTAGCAGAACGGGCTTTAGTTGATGACATAAGGAGGGTAACGTTGTGTGAGATTGAACTGCATGGTCCACTGGTTCAACTGCTGTTCAACTGGATTGAAAGCTGT
This sequence comes from Lepisosteus platostomus, assembly GCF_059453375.1. NCBI lineage: Eukaryota > Metazoa > Chordata > Actinopteri > Semionotiformes > Lepisosteidae > Lepisosteus > Lepisosteus platostomus. The sequence continues at coordinate 1,142,019 of NC_142638.1, forward strand.
GGATTGTTCTGGCTGCACAAAATGGAGGATTGTTGATGTTCTCGACTATATACAGTATCATGGCGAATTGGTACTTAGAATGAACTTGCAACATTACAGTGGGTTTACAGTACGTGGATTAACACAAAGCTTTTCATAATTCCACTGCTTTGGGGGCTGTTTATTTAATGTGTTGTAGTTCTGCTACTTAGTGCAGCCTTCTCATTTACCACAAACTGTTCATTATGCTGTAGGACAAACAGAACGGATAAGTTAAACGAGCTTTGTGGTTGCTTGGGAATAACAGTGCAGTTGGTTGAATTGTTCTATTTTTCTTCCCGCAGATCCAAGGTTTATTCAAGGAGAATTTGCCCAGTGACGCTTTTGACAATCCGTTTTATGAGGTAGGACATAGAGGATTGCGTTAAAACAATCGTGCACCTAACATGCACACTGTTTCCATTTAAGATTCCAAAACAGTTCAAATAATTTACAGTAAAAGTCCTTCACATGCTTGAGGGTGTTCCTTTACCCAGTAATTACTTAAATCATGTTTTCTACTTGTTGCCAAGATCACAAGATTTATTCATTGCTCCAAGGTGTCAAATAAATTCTGTTGCCACAGTTTTCAGTTGCTGTGCCTCTCTCCCTATCCACTAGAAAAGCTGAAAAGCTCGAAAAACTCTCTGAAATCACTTTTGTATAAACCGATTTTATCCAATGTGTGTGTTACTTATAAACTGTGCTAAGGCTTGAAAGCTCTGGAGTCCTTTGACATGGAGGGGACAATACAGTATAAAAATGGAATTGCCCATGGTGAGAGTCTGTCAGCTTGAAGACTTACTGACAGCTACTGCCCGATAATATAGTGCATCCTTCCTGAAAATAAGACTGATTGTTCTGCCCTTTTGGACTCTTTTGATCTGCTCGCAATTCATGATTCATGTTTGCAGTTTATCTTTTTAGACAGTTGCATAGCGTGTCTGAGACTAAAAACAGTGTGATGAACTGCAGCAGCAAAGTGATAAATAGTGCAGAAAGAAAACATTCATTACACTTCGGGTGGGGTGAGGAAACGGGGTGTGTGGCATGCAGAGAGGTGATAAGCCCAGTCCTTGATGGGTTTCTAGGTTTTAGCTTTCTAATTCTTTATGGATTTTCAACATAATTGTGAAGCGGCTAGCAAAGCTTCATCACAGTGCTGGGGCCCTGGGTTCAATTCCTGGGGTGCTGCCTGCATGGCGTTTGTACTGTATGTTCTCCCCATGTTTGTGTGGGTTTCCTCCTACAGTCCAAAGACATACTGGTAGGTTAATTGATGTCTGGGAAAACTATCCCTGCTGTCCAGGGTGTCTCCATTTCTTGCTGGGGTAGGCAGGAGCTGCCCCACGCTCCTGTATTGGATAAAGCAGTTAGAAAATAGATGGCCGATGGTGCCTCGTACTGAAGTGTCATTTACCGAATGGCTAAATAGCGTGGCATATCAAATCTCGTTAACCCAAGCTGCAGGGAAGTACATGGATGTTGCACAGCACTCAGTGTTGGGGGGTCGTCCCGGACAGGGAAGGTGAAAACAAAATGCTTCTCCTTGAGAGAGTCTGAATTGAGAGGGCAGCAAGGTTCAAAAATAAAAAAAAGACACAAATTTCCCCTTGGATTCAGATTTAAACCTAGACAACCTTTGAATATGTGGGGAAATTTATCTATACAAATTAAATAGGAAAAGTATAAGAATGCATTGTATTCCTCTGGTTTTAAATATGTAATGTAAAATTTAATATCTACTGTATGTATGGAGAGAGCTATATGGATTTAATAAAGCTGTTGAATCTCTGTATCTAATTGCTAAACTTTTATAGTATTTTTCTTCCTTACTAAGCATGTTTTTCTTTAATATAGTAATTGCAAAGGTCATTTTGTTTAGTCTTATTTTAGAAGAAAAATGCGCTGTTGATTGTGTTAGTCTGGAAGTTGGCTTAATTGCCAACACCTCCTTGGCATTTTTAAACAAATGCTTTGAACTACTAGATTCTTTACACATTTATTTTATTCTGTCACTTGTTTAACAAGTTTTTTTTGTAATTTAATAAGATCTTTTTATTTATTCATTGAAGTTTTATCCTCATGCTTTTCTTACAGGATTCAGCAAACAAGAATGCGGAGAATCAGTAATTAAATTCTGTGGGAAAATACAGGTCTGTGCAATCTGGAAGTTTCACCTGCTGTAATTACGGAAATACATTACACCTACTGCAAAGCACTTCACTTGGAACTGCGGAATACCATCAGAAGGTTATTGCGAGACCCAGTCTATGACTTTGTAACTGTGTAATTAATTCTTTATATTTGTCTTATACAGTAAATGGACTCATTGTAACAATTCTGAAATAAATGATTTGATTCCTTATGGCTTGGTTTCAAATTTGGAAGGCAATGACAGACGAAACTGAGTGTCTGTGCCATATACAGTCCTTAAGCATATACTGTTGGGCAGTTGGTGCATATGCCATATGGCTTGCCCAATAGATACTTCAGATGGGTCTGGAAGTTGTGAACCAGAATGCATCTACATATTTAGTGAACAAGCTGTGATGTGGGGTATGGTCAGCCTTGGCTTTAAACTGGGTGATAAATACTTTACCACACTGATCCTTGCAAATACCGTGAAGCAGTATAGTTCATTTCTCAGAAACCTGGAACACATTTTATCACAACATCACCATGGTCCAGTACAGCAAAGCATACTGTAGGTGTGTTATATGTAGGGAAAACCACAACAAACCCATGGTAACCATGGAAAAGATTCTACAGAAAATTCTTCAAGCTAAACTTTCAAGTTATAGTGGATACAAAAGTTTTATCCAGTTAAAGTTTTTATGGACCATTTACACTTTCTTTTAACTACTATGGAAATTTCCCAGGAAAAATGCTCAGTGTAACAGTCTCCAGTCCAGTGGACTGGACCTCTTGAAGTTTTACTGAGAGGCCATCAATATTTAAAGTTCTCCTCTTTCTTCTCAGTTCCGTCCCACTACAGAAGGCCACCCCCTCTTTCCGATGGAAAAACACCTTCATACAGCCCAGGGATTCCCAGCAATGTTATCTGAACAAACTGAAACGCTCAAGTGCAGTTCAAGTGCTGACAGGAATATCAGCCAGTTTAAAGCCTTTGCTCCTGGCTGCAGCTGTTTGGAAGAAGAGCCTGACCTTGTAGCACCCCAGAGGAACAGTCAGGGAAGGCAGCCATAGATAGGATGCAGATAAATGACTGAGGCAGAGAAGAGAAGAGGCTGTGCTGTTGCATTATAGAACCCAGCAGCTTCTTTCAAAAAATCTTCAACTTGAAACCAAGAGCCCAGACATGAGTACTTGGGGATATAATTATAACTAGTCACAGACCATGATCAAAGCCGCAATATCAGCCATTGCGGTTGCAACCTGTACAGAAGACTTTGCTCTCATCATCCACTGGATAAGATATCCAAAAGAAAGTTTTAAAGTTCCCCTGTGCATTTACAAAGTTCATAAGTGTAATACAGACAGTCTCCGCACTCTGATTTCAGTAATTGAACTAGTTAAGTGGATGAACTGTGTGATGACTGCATGAGTAACCCATAGATTCTGTTTTTGCTTAAACTTCTTCATCCTATTCTATCCTTTGCCAGAATCCAAACAGAATAGTTCACATTTTATACGTTTTTGAAGAGGTATGAATTACACAAAGATTGTGCCACATTTCTTATCAAATTCCAGAAGACGAGCAAGACTGTACCTAGTCAGCCCTGGGAAGGGAGACCTCAGCTTGGCGCTGTAAGTGGTGTTGAGAGACCAGTAGGGGACACTCTGGGAGCTGAATTTTGTACTGTGCTGTACTGTAGATGAGAAGTTAGAATGAGGTGCTGACTGTTGTTGTTATCAAAGATCCCATGGAAGAGTTCAAAAGAGGAGGAGTGTTAAATTCCGTGTCCACTCTGGGCTTGTGCAAACTGACCTCTCTTAAGTTCCCTCTTGATTTAGCTATGTGCCATTGCTCTACCTGATACAGTATGGGATAAAGGACTTAGCTTCTGGTGCAGAATGGCTGCTACACATCACCCAGGTAGGGCTGCACTTCAGTGGTGGATGGAAGTGGGTCTCCTTCAATATGTTAAACTCTGGGGTGCTTTGGAATTGAAGGCAGTATAAAATACAAGGAATTATGAATGTTATGTGTAAAAGCGTTTACATCACAATCCTACAAAAAACTATGAAGGTAACCATTCTATCACACAAGAAGGATTCATATTAAGTTTCATAGTAGCTTTATGCTTGCCATAATTTCCTTATAAAATGAGGAACTGAGAAATTTCATTTTTCAGAATAATCCCTGTGACTGCAGAAAAGCACATAGCAGATTGAAAGCACTAAATCTTTTTAGCCTTACTAGACGATGGCTCATGTGAGTCTTGACTGAGATTTTGAAGAGGATTAAAAAAAGCAGATTTAACCAGTAATGTCAGCTCTAGACATAAATGGAAATATGAAATTTGATTCATATACTGTTCTAAGCATTTCTTTAGTTTTAGAATTAAAAAAATATTTTGTGCAGGATATTGTAAAGAAAGAGTACCAAGAAAGGAGTATGTAAGGTAAATATAAGCCTGTAATTAGCTACCCAGCTATGCTGTTAAATCTAATTCCATTGCCTCTTTCAAAAAATGGTTTGCAAATGACATGTTTCAAATGGTAGGAACAGTAGCTTTATCTGGTACATGGTATTAGAATTAAACTCAATCAGTATACTGTACTTTTGTACTGTACCTTTAAATGGAAAAAGTGCATACTAAATACACATTGTTCTACAGGCTATATGGCCCATCTACTTTTTTTGCTTTTCAAAGCCTTCCATCAAAGGGGAAACACACCTACACTTCCAAACTTCTGGACTGTTGTGTTAAGGAAAGCTGTATGAACACAGGTTGTCGCAAGCTTCCGTTTCCTATTTGTTGTGTACTGTATGTTCTGTATCAGCAGACTGATCGCATGAGAGGAAGTTATCTGGCCCACCTTGCTAATTTAATATCGAACAAGGGATTTTATCTAGACATTCCTGGACAGGAGGCTGCTACATTAAAGAAGTTATGGTAGTAAGCCTGTTAGTTCTTTTACTTTGAAAAAGTTCATTCCAATTGAAATTTTTACAGACTGATGTAAAGAAACGTAGGAATGTGATGGGATCAGAAGGCTGTAGCTACAGAAGCCATGTGCCAGCCTGCAAAACTGAAATCTGAATCTAAACAGCCAAGGGCACTCCCTTCATGTTCTGCCAGAGAGAAGGTTTTACTTGTGGGTTTGCACAGTTTTGGAAAAGACAGAGAGACACTTTACTGCTTTATCTCATACAGAACATGAACATAACTTTGATGAAGTGGTAGGATATAAGGAGCAAGGATTTGCAGAACAGGTTCTTAATGTAACCCTTTTAACGTGAAACTCCCATTTGCCTAATTTTCGAAGTGCCTGTTACTAAACAAACACCCTACGATGTTGGAATTGGCTCTTTTGAATTTCTATATTTTTGAGAAGCACACAGAAGCCAGATCTTTGATGAATTCCATCCATTTTCTAATCACTTCATTCAATTCTGGTTTGCAGGGGAGCATCCCATGACACACACACAGATACACACAGGTCCAATTTCCCCAGAAGGCAACTAACCTAACAGCACGTCTTTGGACTGTGGGAAGGAAACCAGAGGACCCGGCCATCTGAAATTGAACCAGGGCCCCTAACCACTGTGTTGCTCTCTGTTAAATTCTCTAGCCCCAGTGAACTACCCAAGTAGTCAGGACCTTGGGTTATTGAACTTATTTGAAAGATGGAACCTCTTACAGCACAGGCTTACTATTCTGGGGCAATAGGACATCTACAGGGGAAATATTGTAATCCTTTCTCTTTTCCAGTCTCTGTGTGGGGTTATTCAGTACAATATGTCCAAATTGCACTGAATAAAATTTGTATTCAGTGTCCACAGTGTAGTTCTGTTTTGTACCCTTTGCTTTCAAGACTGGGCTCAGGCTGACATAACCCTTACCAGGAATAAGTAAGATTCTGATAATGAATGGATTCAGCTACATTATTCTTTCCCTCATTTACCTGTTATAATATAAGATGTGTTATGAAAACTAGCATTAACAAACATATTTTGACTTTCCTGCTTGGGTATATTCAGTGTGGAATATACAGTAAACATCTGTGACAGCAGTAGGTTCTGCTGCTTAATTATCTGTGGAACTGTGTGTCTCAGGAGATTTCGGCATTGTTGAACTCTCCAATAGTAGCGTTTGGAAACCCCAAACACCACCACAACCAGAAGCTGTTTCCTTGTACTGAACCGGGTTTTCCATCCAAGGTTGGGGAGCTGGGAGTGTGGGGGTCGTTATGACTGGGAATCCCGTGTTCAGGCCCTGGGCGCTAACCCGAGATGAAAATCGATAGGCCACTTAACAGCTCAGAGCTTCTCTGAGTCATTTTGACTACCTAAACTGTGAAACAAGAATGAAATCCAATAAATATCGACTGAAGTGTAATATGAGCCCAGACTTCATCTTTACAAACTAAACCTGACGTGAGATGCTGTTGTTGACTCTGGCAGTAGGCTTGCAGCAGTACTGTTGGGGAATGACATTAAAACTAGAAAGCGTGTCCACAGGTTGTCTGCTGTTCCGTTCTTTGAATTTAAAGTAGCTGACATCAGCAGCTTTGCCTGTCATGTCTTTTTTTGGGTTCATTATCCTATTAAATGATCTTTTCTGCCTTTTCTTGCTTTGAATATTTGCTATTCCAGAGGCAGCTCGCTTCTCTAAAGCCCAATTTTAAACCTGTGCACAATTATTCTTTCAGCCTCTCCAGAATATAACAATCCTTTTTCTTATTTTCTAAAGGGGGGGGGTGGAGCCTCTATCTCTAGATGAGGGGCTAACTGTTGTTATGAATGTTATTTCAGTTTCTTTTTCATGATATGCAGTACTGTGTCTATCGCCCATGTCCTCTGGGCGCTCTGGTTTCCTCCCATACTCCAAAAACATACTGGTAAGTAAATTGGCTTCCAGGAAGATTGGCCCTGGTGTGAGAGTGTGTGTGTGTTTGCCCTGCAATGGCCTGCTGTCCCGTCCAGGCTGTACCCTGCCTTGTAACTGTTGCTTGCTGGCCTAGGCTCTGGCTCCCCCGCGGCCCTGAATTGGAAGAAGAGTAGTGGTGGTCTGGTATAGGAAGAATAATAGCTGGATATCAAATGCTACCTAAATGGAAAAGAGATGAAAGTTAGGTTTGCTTCCGAGGACTGACTTTGTAGAGAGCTGCTAGTAAGACTTAAAAGAATAAGATGCTTACAGTTTAACCTTAATACAGTTTTAACCTTTATTTTTTCAGTACTGCATATATTGCATTTTTATGCTTGTGAGAGCTGGTACAATAATCCTCCTTCCCTCCACTTAAAGTGAAAAGACAAGAGCTGACTGCGGTGCAGTAAGTGCCCATGGCCATTCAAGGAGAGACTGGACACGTTCTGACACACAGTACCTGGAAAACTGTGAATTCACAACAAGCATCCCATACCACTAAACAGGAAATTCAAAATTACCTCTAACAGTGTGGATTGCTGCATTTTGAAAATGACATTGAATCTGTCACTGGTATTCAAGGGTCTGTCAGAACATTAATTTACAAACATTTTCATATATTCTGAATTGTAGCATTGATTACAGCAAAAGAGGACTGCACTATACACTATAATTTCTTTATCAAAAGAAAAAAAAGATTTTAGTTGGGGGGGCAGTGAGAACGACATTATGCTACATTATAACAGAAGAGTGAACTTTATGACAAAATTAAGATTAAAACAGTGTTCATTGGAAGCATTTTTAACTCTTCACAATGACAACACAATCAGTGCTTTATTGTTGCACATATGTATTAAATATTCCACTTTGAAAGTAACCCCACATAAAGGGTGTGATGCATACAATCTTCAAGGCTTTCTGCATATAGACATACAGTATGCATAAGGGACTGTTAGCATAACAAGAAGGAGCTGGAACGCCATTAGAGCTCGAGAAAATAACAAGCAGAGTGAATCTTGGCCAGTCATCACCTCTCACCCTAAATATATTACCTGGCATGTTCGTTCAGTTCCAGTGTGGAAGGTGGTCATAATTCACTTTGATCCATTTGCTACTTGCTCATCTCTGCAACCTCTGCACTAAATACAATTAATATTTCCCAGCATGCTGAATTACTCACAGGTCTCAAATTTGTCAGAAATTCACCAGCCTTGCTGCTAATCAGAAAACATAATTCAACATCTAGATGCTGTGAGGGTTGAAAATGGAAGATGTCAATAACAATTAAGCTTTCTGGTGGTATCTGTGTAAATTGTCCATTGTTTTGTGTCAATTCTATCTGAATTAAAAGCTCACAATTCATTTTACAACACAAGACTATTATTATTTTCTTGCGTTTTCCAAGATGAAATGGACATTGGCCAGTCATTGTATGATTATTTCCTCAATGGTGACGCTGTCATGAAAAAAGTGACCCTATCTGTGCATCTGTGTGATCTTGCAGTGAATGATGTCATGGGGTACCTTTTAAGAAGCAGTAGGTTGCTCCCACAGTTCCAAGCAGAATGAACTACAGGTGCAGATTTATTTGAAGAAAATAATCTCAAATTGTCTTCAAAGTTATTGGAAGACTTACCAAAAGGTTGCAACTGTTCATTGAGTTCAGTGGCTGAGAAGGGGAGAAAATTTCTGGGCTCAACAATATCTCAGTCACTCCACAAAGGGGACCTGTAAATACAGAGTGTTACATCTGATGCAAACCTAGTCAAGCACAGTGGAAGCAATGTTGTTATAGCCCTGCATCTCATCATCTGGGGCTGTGAAAGCTTAGTATAGAACTGGCAAGTCTTAGAGGAAAACCTGCTTAACACCTAAGATGGGGGACAAAAATTCACCTTTCAGCTGGACAATGACCAGCACAAGCTCAAAGCTTGGGGGTTGGCCTAAGATTATGAAAGTTCTTTGAGTGACTCAGTCAAAAGTCCCAAAGTCCCCAGACAACTTGAAAGAGCTTGAGCAAATCTGCTGAGAAGAATGGAAAAACAATGCAGCCAACAAACCAGTGTGCAAAGATGGAAGAAACCAACCCAAGATACTTACATGTAGTAGAGTGGATGTGGTTGAGATTTGATCCCCTGATCTTTCACAAAAAACTTCATAAATCTATTAGACCTGAACACTACCTTACTTCCATTAATCACCATTTGAATTTCAAACTGCTGTCAGAATTATATCCTTTTTGCCAAAAAGCTCTGAATTCTTCAGAACTATTGAGGGTTTAAGAGATGACAATTAATCAGTGGCAGCTGTAAATGGAGCTTCATATTATTTGTAGGTCACAACAGATTTATTCTAGAAAATTATTTTTGGCTGTGTGAACATTATTGAAGATACAGCTGCCTTCCCTGACGTTTAATGTTTCCTCTGAAAACTGTGATGTTACATCCACACGAGTGATATTGTCATTGTTGGAGGGTTTAAAAACCTGCTTTGCATTCTAATTTAACTTTCCTGCTCCTACTGCTGCTAATAAAAAGAGAAGGAACAGGAGACCTGCAATTACATTTGGCATTAGAAAGGTAGTTTGGAACCTAATTCCACACTGTTTTTGGCTATTGGTATTTTAATTGGAAGTTTTTGCAATTCAGTTTCATACATTTTATTGCCCTCTTCATTTTTACGGTTAAGTGTTTAATTTGATTCCAGCAGTTTCCCTAGATCGAGAAATTAAATGAAGTGCAACTGTCCAGTTCATTTCAATTATACAGGAATATGTGAATGCAGCCATGTACAGTCTCCCGTAAACCCCTATATAGATAATAGTATACACACAAATGATTGGCCTACCTATACTGAACCTTACATGAAATTAACATCTAATAACAAATAAAAAAATATACTGTACGACAATAGCATAAACCTTTATGACATTAACATAGAGTAATATAATTATTAAATGCTTACCTTTGAATGGTGATGATGAAGACTTCTCTTGATTCGGATGCATTTGGAAGCTGAGGTTTTAATTGTTTGAGGCCGATGGATCCTCAAGATCATCAAGAAGTTTGGCCTCAAACACCATTGAAATGGATGAAGACGAAGGCTGGAGATCATAGAAACATGCTGCAGATATTGACTGCTGAGGATCATCAGGAGCTAAAGTGGCTGTTTCAGGCATAGAAAAAATACAGTGACTTTTTGTTGCCGTTTTGTTTTGCTTTTGTTTTAATTTCAATCAAGATCTCCCTGTAGGGCGGGTCTGCCTTGCATATGAATTTGGATGGGTATATAATCTGGCTCAGGCCCTGACTAGCTCTGTTGGTAGAGCATGAGACTCAATCTTGAGTTGGGCGCCAGGTTCTCCATGTTGGAGGTCGGGCACAAGGCTAACAACCCTGTACCGTAAAAAACTAATGTTACGGAAACAGCAACAGGATTTTACTGCCCCTACACGCCCTCTTCAGCAACATTATTTTACAGTAAATATCACAATCAGATATTATCTGCTCTTGTTCCTCATTCATTGGTTCATCATTTGTACTGGAAATCCTGTTTCATATCTTCAAACTCCCCACCTCAATTTCTTTTGCAAGCTTCACTGTGGCTAAAATTTGCTTTTGCACTGCTAGAAAACCCTTAAAGTCTTTGACTACATCTTCCCAAATAATAAGCCAGCACACATTCATGGTAGATGATCTCTCCTCATCCCATGACAGTTTAATATCGCCCATGCAGTTTAATTACTTGCAGTCCTTGATATTTTATCCTTCCTACCAATCCTTAAACTTTTATGACTGCACCAGAGTCAACAGCTTGGACAGTTTCTTTTGTTGATAAATTTAAGACAATAAGGGGGACAATATTAAGTAATGCCTAAAATGGGGTGGCAAGGCCTTATTATTACAAATGTTGTCCCGTTCTACCTCTCTAGCTATGCCTCTGCTTGAGACTGAGAAAGGTGACGGCAGAGATGACTCGGATGCCACTTTTGGCAAACCTCGTACTGTATGCCCATATGTAGTCAAATTTGTTCATTGACTCCTTCTCCTATATGTTTTGTAATTGTTTACTTTGCAGCTCTCAGTAAATGTGGCACTTAATTTATGATTAAATACTGGTTCAAGGCATTATTTTTCAATTATACCTCCTGAGCATTCAACAAACCACACTAATGAAGTCTTTGCAGTTCGGGAAACTGCAACGTGTGTTTATATGAGAGTAAACAGATGGGACCCTTTCAAGCAGAACTTTGAGAGAGAGAGACTATCAAAAAGATCTAACCTTCTGCCGCATAAATTGAGCAGGAAGTGAATGAGGCTGCAGTAACGTGTTAAGGGTTTTTACTAGCTTACTGGGGAAGGTTTTAAACAAAACAAAATATCGTAGGCTCTAACACAAGCTACATTCCTTAAGTTTGTGCTGATTGAGAAAGAGTCCATACCTGTAAAAGTCTTGAATAGGAATTCCTGAACAAAAACAGCAGATGTTTGTCTCCCTAATTTCCCAGAGATGACAGGTGTTAGATAGGATTATTACGAAACTGCTCAATTAAGGTCTGGCAAATCCATCTACTGTATCTAATCCATTCATCCATTTTCTAACCACTTCATCCAATTCAGCATCACGGGGGAACCGGATCCAAGCCTGGCAAGCAACAGGCGCAAGGCAGGACACTCGCTGGAGGACCAGGCCATTGTAAAAGACAGGGGAAATATACTCACACCAGGAACGGTTTGCTCAGAAGCCAATTTCCCTACCAGTGTGTCTTTGGACTGTGGGAGGAAACCAGAGCACCTGGAGGAAACCCACACAAACACGGGGTGAAATACAAACTGCACACAGATAGCACTGTGGGCCCAGAATTGAGCCCAGGGCCCCAGCACTGTGAGACAGCAATGCTAACCACTGCACTTCCAAATCACTGATCAAGCCAATATATTACTTGGTTACTGTATATCATTTCTGTATGCGTTAAACGTAATTTTAAATATGCAGGAATTTGTTATGCCAAACTAGGTTTATGAAACTAATTTCAGCATGTTATTTGGATATTAAAATATTGTCCAGTACAGCAAACAGTGAATTCAATAGCTGTTAAGACTTCAGTAGTCACAGGAAAAAACATCTAATTTAAGGTCTGCCAACAATATCAAGGATTGGTTGTGTGATAAACAGTAGCTATTCAGACCAGCCTGCTCTGAAGGACAGAACCCTGACAGTAGAATAAAAAACACCTCTCCCATAAATACAATACAGTGACAGTAGATGCTCACAATGTTGTGCTTAGGACATCTTTACTTCTATTTCTTTTTGCCAGTGTCTTGATGTATTTGAAATATATGTATATACTGTATAAGTATCCTTTTACTATGACACTTGTAACAGTTAAGTATGTCATCCCAACCTGACACGTATTGTACACTCATTGGTTCCAGTAACAGGATTGCACATGAACAGATTCTCTCAGTGGCAGGCCAGAGCTCCAAGGAGTAAATATGAATATCTTTTATGTGGCAGTCAAAACAGTTACCCTTTATATTCATGTTTGGAAATCACCTTATAAATAGTTTATAACCTAAAAGAAAATTAATATTGCCAATACGTTAGCAATAAGAGGACTCTACCCATGATTAGTTAAATTATTAATAGAAGATTTCTGTGTGAGCCAGGACATACTGTACCTCATTATTAGGCTGAGTGGCCTGTGGGACAGAAGATTCTTTTGTTCAATAAATGGCTAATTTTAGGTGCCACACATCTTTCTTCTGTTTACAAAAAATCAACCAAAACATATTGAAAAACTACCGTGTAGCTCAAATTTGGATAAAAACTAGCTTAATACCAGTAAAACTGAAGCAATCTAAGCATTGATCAGGCCGCTCGTAACAATTCCAGAGATGTGACTGTTAATGCCAAACAGACTCTGCCATAAACTGGCTGAGCCTTTTGCTGTCAAACATGTTCCTTTCACAATGATTCAGTGAGTGGACTGTCAGGTCTAAAGCTCTACATAGAACATTAAAACCATAAACCGAAGCTGAGTTTGTAGAAATTTCTTCAACACGGAGCATGGGGGTTAGACGGAGAACATTCAAAATGTGGCTTTTCTGTTTCTTTACTGTAAGTAACCAGTGATGCTGACATAGTGGTTTCTACTCAGATTATGCTTTCTGTTGTCTCCCAGGAAAACTGAAGAATACTTGGCTCTAAGGGATGAATCACAGATTTATTAAATGTGCTTTGATAGAATTTGTCATATTCTCTACAGCCAGGGCTCTGTGAGCATATTTTTCATTTTTTACACATTTCTGTTCTATGGAACAGCACCAGGTTTTTAAATGGTAACAGTTTGTTTCCAAAAATATAAAAGATGCATTTGAATTAGCTGGTCTAAAGATGAACTACTTGAAGGTACAGTATACTGTACCACACCTGCATCTGAGAACACTGCATATTAGAGCTGGCTTCTCATACTGTGTGCAGAAATTCACTGAGTCAAAGGCAACAGTTCTGAAGGGTGCAAGAGCAGTACTGTTTATGGGTTAACCATTTCATGGCACGTACAGTTTATGCTAATTAACATACAACCTACAGCCTACCCCTTGGACCTTACCATCTCCCCTCCTCCTCCCCTGCCTGTGTGTTTGTGTGTGTGCGGGCGCGCCGATGCACGGTTCACTTGTTAGCCCCCGAGACCCCAGGGAAATCTCAATGTAGCACAAAAGAAACACTCACAGCATCCGTGGCCATTACCATCTGAATGGCAGGCTCCAGCTTTAACAATTCATTTCCTTCTCACCACACACAGGCACACGGGAAAGGGTCCTGAGAGAGAACAAAAACAAGGCTACATACTGTACAGTACGTCTGCTATCTGTTTTCTTCTTCCCCCTGCCTGAATGTGCTCCTCTTTGGGCTTTCCTAGGAATCGTAATTAACCAGAGGGGAGGGGGTGTGAGGGAGGGGGGGTGGCAATGTGGGGGAACAGCCCCGGCGCAGGTCTGCCGCTATCAGGTCCAACACGTTAGAAAATTGTTCAGTTGGAAACGGTGATGCTGAGGAGCGCGGAGAGAGAGCGGCAAGCCGAGCAGCAGATTCACACTGCCAGAGGACAGGGAATCCGCCGAGCAGAGAAGAGCATACCAGCGGATATCCACAGCATTTTCTTGTAAAAAAGGTAAGGGTTCTGACTCGATATTTTCAGAATCTGAAGCAGGGGTTGTGCTTGGACCAGCCTTGCAAAGGTACTTGATTTGATGCTGTTACACGGTGTGCAGACAACAATAACATAGGAATGCTGTGAGGCTATGGAGAGGAATGCAGAGGATGTATCTGAATAAGATGCTCCCATTTTAAGAAAAGGGAGTGTGTGCAGCAGGAAGGGGGTCTGTAGCGTGTTTCTGTGTTTTTTCAATTAATATTAATTAAAAAGCTTTGTTTGTGACGGCACGTTCCTTTTGATTGATAAATGAGTGAGACGCTGCTGGAGTGGGTGTGGGGTGATCAAGTCCAGCATCGTATGCATTACTACAGCACTGTATTGTGGCTCAACATGTATAATGATCTGACTTTGACTTTTACCCTCCGATTCTTGAATCCACTCGCTCATTAATGGAATTCTGCTTATGCAGCCCGCATGACAGCTCCGTACCACTTCCGATCCGTTCGCTCGGACCAGAAAGGGGATTTAAATGAAAGAAGGGCAGCTCATTTAAAAGAGAAACCATTTGTAATTCCCAAGCCCTAAATCCAACAGTCTATTTTTATTGTCTTCAATGTGAGCTCTGTGATACAAGGGCTTTAGCTGGCAGGGATGTCTGTTCATTATTTAGTTCATCTGCTCGGACATGCCCCATGTCTGACTTCTACAGATTCCTTTCCGCATCTGCTGGATTTGATGGTGGGACCACTAATGATCTAGCTTTGGAAGTTTCGCATGCGCCTGGACTTTCCTCTCCTTGCTTAATTAAAAGTTACTGCATTCAATTACCGGGTTTGTACTGAGGTCACAAAACCATTGGTATTGTGGTGTCCTGCTCAGCTACCTAAATACTACTGAGCTCCTTGACTTCTGCTGAAACACTGATTGCACTTTGCATGCTTAATTTCTGGTATTGTACAGCTCGTAATTAATTGCTTGGAGTTTGTTCAGTCTGGCTTTGGTGCCACTCTTGAGCTTTCAGTGTAAATTTGAAAGCTTTCCTGTAATTTAGTAGCAGACTACTATAAGTATACTAATTTTACTGGAATGAAATAAGTTTGGAAAAATGAAGGCAGTCCCAAGATTAATCCGTTGACTTCTTTCTAGAGAAATTAATTTTGCCATGAACAGTCTTATGCAATGGACAATGGAAAAATGAAAATGCTGAAAAAATGAAATTGGAAAAGAAAAATAACGAACAGCTGTCATATTTGTACTACGTGTCATTCACTAACAGACATACATGCTGCTGTTGATAATTACTTACCAGCGATATCATCTACATCTTGATCTTCATAGCTACTAGACCTGTTTCATCACCTTTCTGGCAGATGTTGCTGAGATACAAACCTAAGTCTGTGTCCTAAAGCCAGGATTACAATGTCAAATACAGTCCATATGGTCATGCGGTTTGCCATTCTGTGACCATGTTGTCATATGCCCATGACTGCCTAGTTTATTAGACTTTTTTCAAAGATTGAACTACATATTCAAATGTATCCTGATGTGTCCAGGTTCCCCATTGTGTCTGTAATCTATCTGAAGGTGAGTCTAGTTAGACACTTACATTGATAAATTGTATCACATAAATTGGGCCCTTGTTTACATCAAAACCAACCTAAACATGCACATTCCAATATCTTATATTCTGAAACCTATTCTAGTCAAAATGAAAATAAAGATGATGTCTTTAGCAACCCCAATTTTCCATTTTCACCTACTTAAATGTAAGATAGCATTCAGGTATCAAGTCTGTCTTTTTGCCTTAGGCAGATCTGACCATCTCACAGTGTCTCTGACAGGCTATCTGCAATTTATCTCTACCGACAGTTGACAAAGTTATTCTAACCGACAAAGTATATGAAATACTAATACATCATAAAATTGTGCTCATACAACGATAATACCTTCCTAAGTCTGTAATACCTGCTTACCCTGAGCAAAACATGTTCCCTTAAAATACAAAAAAACAGCTGTTTGTGCTGCAAGTACTAAGCATTTCATAATTACAACATTTTATAATTCCTCTTCTGACTGGAGGAGTAAATGTATCTGTATAATTCATATTGTCCATGAGAACTAATCCACATTCCAAATGGTCTACGGCAGCATTCTATGAATCATAAATAGTACCTGGAAATTAGTGATGTTGGAGCAATCTCAAAACAACGGTCCTAAAAATCTCAAGGAACAGACTGTTGTGGGAACACAGAAATGACAGCCTGTCTCTACTGACTGTTTTTTCTGTTACAGTACTTTACTGATCCCACAGCCACATCTGTTTCTTAGGGTTTTCTAGTGAAGTTTATCACCACTGGGATAAAAGTGTCCTGTCTTGGAAGTACTCATTTTCCACAAAGTCCTCTTGCCTCTCTGTCTTTGAATTGGGAAAGAAAAGGCTCTGAAATGAGAATCAGCCACAGTGGAGCTACAAACAGCCTTCAGAAGATGTGTGTCTTTCAGTCACTCAGTTCTCATTGAAGAAGAAATAAGTCACACTCCTACAGGATCTACAAATGGGCAGAGGGATGGCTGTGACTTTACATACAGTAGATTAAATTTGTGGATTCTCATCTTCAACTACTCGAAATTCTAGGTCTCCTGTGTAACCAGTCGTTTGCACTGTTTGCTCCATGAGTCACAGCGAGTGGTCATATCCCTGGTTTCCATGGCAGCAGTCACGAAAATGACATAATCAGATAGCTCTTAATCATTGCTCCATGCAGTTCAGCCTCTGGTCAATGGGCCGCAGCAAAACAAAAGCACAAGGCTGACATGATTCTGAAGAAGTGGAAGCCAGATCCCTTTAATTTTGCAAAAAAATGCAGGGGTTAATTTCTCTCAACACCTCGATGGCCATTCAGATCATCCCTCGTTTTCTTCAGCTCTGGGCCGTTAAAGCAGTTCAGGCCAGAGCCATTTCCAATCTTGAGCCTAGCTCTTAGTTACACAGCTGAACACCTGACCGACTTAAACATAGTATTCAACTGTTTGACTGTTTTCAGCATATTTCAGAGGCTGCCTTGTAACCATTGCATTTCTCAAGTAAAACAAAATCCCAAATGTGTGAGCTGGGAACAATTTGCTCATAACAAAATCCCAAATGAGTGAGCTGAGAACAGTTTGCTCATACAGTGTTACAATAAAGAGACTTTGGCAGTCCAGTTCAGAAGTCTACCTGTGGGTGTGTGGGCCTCCGACAGCAGGATTGGGAACCCCTGCCTTACTGGCCTCCCACAGGAAAGTCCATTTCTTCTGATCTGAAAACGCAGCATTCCCTTCTAAAATAAAAAACCCAACAAAAAAGGAAATAGGCAGCAAAAGAAAGGAAAATAAATCTGTGATTACAGCTGACTGAAATTAACCAGCGGGAGAACAACTCTCCATCCACCTACTGTAGTCACTCACGTGCTGTTTGGAGTTGCGGTGGGAGCAGAACAATAATGGAGAAAAAAAGCCCACTTGGCAATTTAGTGACCTTTGACCCTGAGGGAAATGTGCCTCGCCTCCTGTCTGCCCTGCTGGGAACACTCTGCCAGCCTGCCGTGTTCACAGACAGCTCAGTCCGCGCACAGGAGACGGGCTGACTCTCTCTGCCTGCCTCAACCAAACACACCTTCCCTTTTGTTTCCATCCTAAAGCCTCGTGTCCAGTCGATTTCACTTTGATTTATGAATCACAAGACACAGATGACAGAATAACAAACACTTCAAAAAGTGCCACCTTTGTGGGACAAGTCTCGGTTTATTCTGTTGAATACTATAGGAGATACCATTCTTTGGATATGTCTTCTTGTTCTATAACAAAATCATGGCAATGTCTACAAAAAAAGGAGTGTTATACCAGTGTCCTGACTGGATTCTATTTGAATAATTTGGGATTTTGCATAACACGCTCATCTTAAATTCCTCCCATAATTAACCCACCTATTTGGGTGACGCTTAAAATTCCAAGTCCATTTACATCTGGTTTGTATTTCAACAATTGCTGAAGCACCTCGAGTGGAATCTCAGGGGTATATAAGCAGTGGTCTCTCTGGGTTTGAACCCACAGCTTTCCTGTAACAAGTCCAGAGCCCCCCACCCCAACTGCTCCATGCTGTGGCTAGTCCTGCACTGCTTGGCTGCTGTGTGCCAGGTCACTGGTGGGAAAAGTGGCTCCAGTGTGTGAACATCCTGAAGTCCTTTGATATAAAAAGTGCTGTAGAAATGCAAAGCATATTATACTGTATATACAAAAAGAAACTTAATACAAATGATGATAATTACAGTAAATAAGCTTTATATCTTATTGACAAGACATAAATTGCAAACACTGGTGTCCTGGATACCAATTCAGAGGTGATTAATTGCGGAATCCCAGATCTTTGCCAGGCACCCTGATATAAATGAAGAGCTTCTCTTTTTTTAGACAATGCATGAATACCCATTGGCCTGAGCAATCAGTAACCTGTTGTGATTTCCCTGAGGGGTGGGGCAGATGGTGCTTAAAGGATAGTGCATGGTATTCAAATCTTTAAGCACTAATAGCACTGCAGATACAGTACGAGTAGAAGTGTTCATTGTTATCTTCTTTATATACAGTAGACCCAGGGGTAGGCATATCCACCTAAACGTGCGTATTTGCTTTTAAACATTACAGTTTTCCTTAACAAAAGCAACATTTATTTATCGTTTCTCAAAATATAGCAAAGCGATATCGAACATCCTGTAAGCATGACCATTAACTGTTTTCACTGCAGTAAAACGGTTTTGTAATAAATTAATACTGACAACGTCACATTACACAGAAACTGCACACCGGTTGAGATAATATGTACTTTTACCAGCAAAAGAAAAACACAACACCACGGACTATATATGACACAACACATCCTAAGCTTTTCAGGACTGCGTTTCATAACTAGATAACACCAGCATAAAGCAAACGGCCTTTTTTTCGTAGGAATATTCTCGTCTTTCAGTTTAGAGAAGCACTAACGTATATTGATAATTTTTCGATTCTCCAGCAAAATGCAAGCGCAAAAGCAAAAAACACTGAAATGCCGGTAACGTTTTGCCTTACCTTTAAAAAGGTTCATTGTACTGTGGAAATTCACTATTTTATATTAACAACGCTGAAGCAGCACTATACGTTCAAATAGACCAGCTATAGAAAAGGCTCACCTAATAGGTTAAAATAGCCGTCATTCAGCGAATTCTGACCACTCAGAGACTTAAAGCCTCCTCTCTATAGAATACATGAATAGTTTTTTTATTTTACTAAACCTTTTTTTTCCTGTAAAGACATTTATTTTAACTGTCTTCCTAATAAGAAGGAACAAGTAATATGTTTATTCCTGCTGAAAAGAGATGAAAGAAAACACAATGTTTCGGCTGTGGAGCCTTCTTCGGGTGCACCTCCACAGAGGAAACGTTGTTTTCTTTCTTCTTTCTTTTTCAGCAGGGAATAAACCTTTACTTTGCGCAGCTTACGCATACCGACGCAGGTATCCACCTGAACTATCATAATAAGAAGTTTGTTGTCATGAAATACAACTAAAAATAGTCAATAATAATTATTTTCACCTAATTTACATTTTTTGGAAGCCTGAGAAAACCAATCCAGGTCCAAATGTAGGTTTTTTTTTATATTTGTTCAATCACTTTCTATCCAAGGTAGTAGACATTTTAGAGAAGAAATAGAAAAGGAAAAAAAACCTAGGTATGCCAGAATTTGATCAATTGACTTTTGAAGAAAGACCTGAATCAGCAATCTGTAGAGTTATTGCAGGAAACTATGAGTCTTATACAGTAATTGCTACACAGTAGTAAATCTGCAGAGGTTTGTTACATTAGATCTGAATCTGTAAAATGTTTGGCTGAGATGTAGGCTTGTTGGCTGGTAGAGACACATTGGGATTAGGGAATAAGGATTATGTATCAAGCTCAGGATAAAACATAATTCACAGTTTCATTGCAATGACTTCCATCTCCATATTGCCATGCAATGTCATGTCAAACGGGCTCAGCTACTGCATGATGAATGACTGCCTATGAATTTGACTCTAAAATTACTTCATCTTGGTTAATTAATATTTCAAGTGAGCAGTAAGGCATTAGAATAGACTTTCTAGTATATGTGGTTACATGGGATGAAGCTGACCTTAGTATCTGAGATTTTCTAATATGTTATAATGGTCTGTCAAGGAGGAAAAACACATTATTGTGTGTTGTTTTCTGAATGAATTTGCATGTGAAATTGATGTAAGGTTTACCTTATAGGTGCAGACACAGATCATTTAGTACAGTACATTCTCAAGAGCCAGTTGTGCATCTCTGCACCTTGGTAAACAATATGCAGTAGATTTAATTTTACCACCTCGAAGGTCACCACAATATACAGTACAGGTCAGTGCTTTTGTCAAGCTCCACTGTGAGACAGTACCATGCTACAGTAAATCACAGTGAAGGTGTGAGGCCGGGTGAGTGCCGATATATAGAATTGCCACAAAGTTGTAAACACTGAGCTCATTCTCTGATCACATTCCACCCTGTTGAAGCTGTAGCAAGAACCTCTCCTTCTGCATTATTCATGAGTTCAACGTTATCACAAGAGAGGTTAATCCCATTGTAATTACAGAGCTTTACGCTGAGCTAAATAACAGTTGGTTAAAAGCACACCCTGCGAATGTGGCGATACTTTAGTAGCAGGTTTTGGTCTCTGTCATTATTCCTTTGAAAAGGCAAAATATGAATTTCTTGTGTTTTTATTTAAATCTCACAACATTACCCAAAGAATGGGTTACTTCTCCCCTGTTACCCTGTATTGGATGAAGTAGTTAATAATTACTTATGCTTACAGTATATAGCGCTTCTCTGGACACAGCACTCAAAGCACTTTACAGGTAATGGTGACTCCCCTCCACCACCACCTATGTGCAATGCTCACCAGGATGATGAGACGATATCTAAAATGCATTCACCACACATCAGCTATTAGTCGGGAGGAGAACAGACTGATGTAGCCAATTCATAAATGGTTATTATTAGGTGGGTATGATTGGTGAAGGCCAGGGGGAAATTTGGCCAGGACAGCAGGGTAATACCCCTACTCTTTTGAAGAAACACCCACATTTCTTGACCACACCCTCAGGCCCTCAGTTATACATTTACTCTGAAGGATGGCACCTTTTTATAGTATAATGTCCCCATCACTATGTTGGGGCATTAGACTGCAGGGTGAGCACCCCCTACTGGTCCTACTAACACCTCTTCCAGCAGCAGCCTTAGCTTTCCCAGGAGGTCTCCCATCCAGATACTGACCAGACTCACACCTGCTGAGCTTCAGTGGGCTGCCTGTTCTGAGTTGCAGGGTGATAGAGTTGCTGGTTTGAAAAGGATGGATGTTACCCAAAAATCCCTGAGACCAGCATACAGCTATTCTTTATGATGCCACATATAATTAATACAATATTACAGGTTTAATAAGTATGCTCGTGTAGGTAACGGTTAATCAGGACAGGCAGAATAAGTATAATACAATCTCTGTATTGAGTAAATCACATCCAGTTAGTGCCTGTTTTATTTTTGCTTTTCATCTTGATTGACTATCAGCGTGTTGACAAGCTTTTTTCAGCTACCCCAACAGAAGCATATTAATCATCTCTACGCTTCAAGTAAAAGGATTGCAGGCATAAATCACTATTCACAAAAGAGATGCTAATGTAGCTTTTCCCCACAGGATAACATCTAGAATATTTTATTATAATTGAGTCTTTCCCCTCATTTCCCATTTTTATACTGAGAGTGGTGAGGGAGTGTGGTGTAAGAGGTGTGAATGTTCCTGTTAGGACATGTGGTCCTTTCTCTGAGCTGTGGAAGAAACCAGTCTGGCCTTCCCAGTCTTCAGAGCTCCTGGGACCTATTCTAAAGGAATCCATCCATCCATCCATTTTCAAAACTGCTTCATACATGAGGGAGTCAGAGACTAACTTGACAAGCAATGGGCACAGAGATGGGACATCAGTCCATTGCAGGGCACACACAGACACAGACACACACCCATTCATGCCAGGGCCAATTTTTTCAGGAGCCACATAACCTACCAGCATGTCCCAGGATTGTGGAGGAAACCGGAGCTTCAGGAGGAAACACATGTGAACACGGAGAGACCATACAAACCGCATGATGCATGCTACATGTACATGGTTAGACAGCAATACTAACCATGTAGATGTATAGAACACACTCAGGTGTTGTGAACTGACATGCCCAATGAAGTAAGCACTAAAGCTTTTGATCAACTGAAGTGATCTAATGGCATTTTAAATACAATTTAAGGTAATGACAATTGCACTTGAATCAAGATATTGCAGTTACAAGTTACAAATTACAATTACAAATTGCATTGCTAACACAAACATTGTCTTGCAGTGATTTATGTATGTTGAAATACAGGACAGGCTTTTCTGTGCATACATTTTTCATTATATCATCTAGGGAACCTTTGGTAATTCTGAATGAATTCTATAAAAGGTTTCTCCTCTGGAGCTCTCGTTGTAGATTTAGTTCAGAGTTGTAAAAACATGAGTATGGACTGATGTTGTACAGTATCTGCTGAGGTGCTGTCACTCACTGCTCTAGTCTGTCACAAGTCTGTAAACCCTCTGTGTCAAATTACCAGTCTTTCATTCCAGCAGGTTTGATCCAACTCTTTGCCTCTGGTGCTCGGATGAGTACATGTGAAAGCAGATTAAACCAACCACACAAGCTATGACTGCATAATGAAGTTAGCTCTTCATCACCATTTTGCTTTTAAGTGTTAGAATTTATTCTGTAAAATTTACATTTCATTCTGCTCAGCACAATTGGTTGATTGATACAAGTTACGTATTTGCATGTATTCCTGTGCAGCTGTAGATGTTGGCGATTTAGATTTTTCCCGAATGTAGGACAGCTTTCTTCCCCGTTCAGGGAGCAAAATGGCATAGATTTATTGCTACTTAAATCGTATCAAAGGCTGAAAGGGGGAAGGCTCTGGCTATCCTCTTGGAGTGCTGCTGTATGCTTCTGTGCAGCCTCTCTGGCATCAGACCAAATCTGATGCTCTGCCTGGGGACACTATCAGACAAACTGAAATATGCTGCCTGTTTGTCATCTGGTTCACGGAGATGACGCAAGTAGCTGAGTTTGCTCGGTGGAGTGTGGAGAGAGCTGTTCCCCTCATGCTAAGGGGTGAGAGGGGTGTAGGAAGGCAAGAGTCTTGGCATACTAATGTCCATACAGGTGATGTGGGGAATACATTTAATTTCTTATCAACAATTAGACTCAATCTTTCCCTAGATTGATGGATTAAGCAAGTGGTGGCAGCAAATTGCAATGGAGTCATATAAGGTCTGATATCTGGGAATCTGAAGTTGAGCTCTTCTGTGGGTGGAATACACTGTCTGGTTACTACTTAATGTATACTGTGATGACTCAAGTATACAGTACATCATTTTCTACAATAGTAGTATTAGTTGGTTATGTGGCTATTTTATATTGGTTATATACGGTACCTGTACTGTTCAGTTTCAAGTTGGACAAAGTGTATACAATATTTGTGTTCCTGAAGTGATACATTTTTGCTTTTATTTGCACTACCCCTCCAAATAATTAGAGAATATCCGTACTCAGCCATCCCCCACCAGTGATTACAGCTGATAACTCAGATCATACAGGCTCACAGATGTCTGTGGAGATACATGAGCACTCAGCCAACAGCAGCTGACAAAAACTTTTCAAGAGATGAAAGTAGCAATTCAGCTGCTCCGTGTATCAGGAATTGTATTTCTTCTTCATCAGAGATACATCAGAGTACTCTTCTTTCCTTAATGTGGCATAACACAGACTGTGTTGTTACTTTTGCATCCCATTTAAAACCTTAAAAGGGTCCTTCACTAAAAATAGAGCAGGGAGAATACTGCATGTGTTGCAGTAAGCAGAAGGCCATGGTGCTGAATCAGTGGTCTGCGCAGTGTACCAGTTTTATAAACAACACTGAAGCTCTTCATCCTCATCAATCATTGTACTGAACAGCTGGCTTACTCTGTTTTTTGTATTTTCAAGAAAAGTGTGATGTGTTTTGCTGCACTGAGGAGGGTTAAGATTTCTGCTGTGCGGGAATCAGGGAATCTGCAGCAGCTGTGGCACATCTAGAGTCTGAGCGTAAGGGAGACTTGTGCGTATGGTGCACAGGAGAGTCTGGTCTCTGTGAACCATCACACACCCCTGAGCAAAGATCTGAAGTGCTGAAGTGGACCAGAAACACAAAGCAGTATTTGTTGGGATAAAGAAGACTGCACAAACTTGCACCTGGATTAGTAGCTGGTGGTTTTGACACAATAATACTGTAACGAAACAGGCCGGAGGCTCTGGCACGGGTTGACAGGACATTTATTACAGACGCTGATGGTGTCTCCAGCCCTCGTCCCATTATATACCGGCGGGTAGTCCAGCCCCTCAGCTGCCGTTCCCAGCCTGCCTTGCGTTCGCATGGTTATAGTGCCCCACGTGGGCGTTTTCAATACTATCATATCGTATAGTTATTTTTACTTAAAACTATCGATCTTAAATGGGAAAAAATAAGACAGTAACACTGAGACGGAAGAGTGGTGCTAGATATGTATATAATTTTATAGGGAGTAAATCGCCGAAAGCAATCATTCAGGGAAAGCAATCAATCACAGCAGAACAGGACTTTGAAGCGGTTTTGTAAAGAAACGCTGAGTTCGGAGAGAAACAAAAAGATATAAAACAATATGGAATTGGTACTGTACATGCCTTCATTGCTTTCATTGGTGGCCAGGAAAAGTAGGGTGCAGATCATTAAGATGAATTACAGATCAGGAAATTCCACCACCTGAAACACAGTTAGGATACCGGGATATGTGGGAAGCCAGTGCAGGTTTACCTTGAGCATAGCTTTTAAATGAGTGCAGTAAATCATCCCCATTCCAGACGAGTTACAGCACGCTGATTATGATTTTAGTGCAGGATAACTGCAGGCACTGTACATTAACGCAACGCTAATAGCAGCTGAAGCAAAACCAGGATGATTTTTTTTCGCACACTAACCCGAGACTGAAATATGCAGCAGAAACTTTTACTACGCGTGTCCTTTGCGCAGGGTCGCCGCCTCGGGAGCCGTCAGCCGTGCAGGGCGCTCGTCCCGTTTGCCGAACACAGCTCCTCGGCCAGTCGATGAAAGAAGCCATGCCTGTCCTAACCGCGGGCACAGGTAAGTTTAGAAACCGTCCCAGACGAGTGCTCCTCCTCCTTCAATTAGGCTGCTCTTTAGCAGACAAAAGATTTACCTCACTGTATGAGAGCAACGCTGATATGCAAAACCTTTTGTGAGGTTAGTACAGTTCTGTACACCTGGCATGTATGCTGGTTTTTCCATGTAGGTGTATTATTTTACGTATCTTAAGATCCTCACACAATATCAACAGTTTAGATGCAGGCAGAGCATACAGATTTACCTGCAAACTAATATTCAGAGGATATGTGAGAGAACACTTGTCACCTTTCTTGACAAACTCAGTTTCCAGAAGCGTCTTGTGGTTTTTGTTCGAACAGCATTCTCCGTTACAGTGCATAGTAGTTCTAATTATTTAATTAACTGCATAATTGACAGGCTTTGAATCAGGTTCCAAGGGTACTTTCAGGGATCTTTGCCTTTAATGGAGTGACTGTTATGTGTGATCGACTGTAAAAGACCTTAAGAAAAATCCTAACCTAATGAAATAATTACTTTAAATTAATTGTTTAATTGACTGTTTCAGTTTCAGACAAAAAAATATCAGAAGACATAAGACACTCAAGCTAATGAGTTAGCTTGAGACCCCTGCTCACTGTGTTGTCACTCCGCTTAGCGGGCCAGAGAGCCAGTCATTAAATTTGTAGTTTTCGATTAGATACATTTATATTTTAACCCTCCACTACGCATCATTTTATTGTGACAAATTAAAGAAAAGATACAAAGTGAAGTAAAGCCACAGAGCGCCTTTACCAGGCAGTCTCACAGCAGTGCCTCTCAGGCGAGGAGTCAAGTGGTATGACCAGCAGGGGGTGCTCTTCTGTGCAGGATTGCATGAGACGCTGGCCCTGCTCACCTCCCAGCTCCGTCCAGATGCCAACCACACAGAAGACATGGTCTTCCTCAGAGATGTCTTCAGCGAGAAGAGCCTGGGCTACCTGATGAAGGTGAGTGGGGACTGAAAGACTCCAGAGCCAAAGTCTGGCCACTCTACAGTTGGAGACATGTCTGCACTCGGCCCCACCGCGCATCGATATTGTAAACAACAGGGACAACCCTCTGGGATAGGTGTCTGTCTTTTTCATGGACATCGGTATGAGCACCTGTGTGGGGCTCAGAAGCAGGCCAGCAGTCGTGACTATGCTTGTCCCTGCTCTGCTTGGTGCGTGGTGTTTTATTGCAGCTGCTTTTGCATCTTTAAGGCTGTCATTTCTGCACATACATGGTGTGTTTTGCTCTTTTCCCTCTGTGTTTCTTTCTTATTTTTGGTAGAAACATTACTTCTGTGGCAGATTACTACAGATGGATATGTCTTCTGTGGTGCAGTAAGTGACTGTTTAGCATTATGAAGGTGTTGAGAAGAACACATTTTGATGAGCAACACCTCACAATAATTTGATTAGGGAATGTTAAATGTATACTAGCTGTTTATGTTTAGTTTACCTTGGGTTTTAACAAATACATTGTGTGGCTCATTGATTTAATCTTGTGTATCAAAATCACTTTAGATTTGACACAGCAAAGTTTGGAACACTTATCCAATTTATACATTTCCATTTTTCTTTCAAAATAATTATCTATTTACTGCTTTCTCTTTTTTTATTTTGTTTTTTTGCTTTTAATGTGTGGAACAGGTGATGTATAGTATATAACAAATTTTAATTTATACTTCAAACAATCATGACTACAAGCTTTAAAGCAATGCAATATGAAAAGTGTGCAAAGGTCTGACTGTTGGCCAGGCACTGTACTGTAACATCAGAAGGTGTCTAAGACAGGCTCTTCTTGTTCAGGTTGCCTGTGCGTGGAACATGCTTCAAACTTTGGTGTGAATTGCACTTTAATTGAAAGGTTTAAGCTCTTATTTGTTCAGGCCCAAGCTGTGGTAGTTTGAGAAGAACCCCAGCCATCCCTCCTGTGTCCTCTGTGTCAGACCAGGATGAGTTAATGTCATGGTCTTTTGAAAGCCACCCTTACCGTTGTCCCTGTGTTCCAGATTCACGAGAAGCTTCGCCAGTATGAACGTCAGAGCCCAACTCCCATCCTTCACAGCGCCTCATCCCTGGCTGAGGATGTAAGTATCTCAACAATGGAGCTCAGATCATGGCTGTTTCAGGAACCACATTTTTAAAAAAAAGAATATGGATTTTTTTCTTGCATGACCAAGTGGCACAACAAATACTGCTCTAAGCTATACCACTGCTGTATGAGTTTCCAGCTTATACAATAGTGCCTGTGTTGGTATTTTTTGTTTTCATGAAATTGCTCTCTACTGTATTTCCACTTGCCTTTCTTGTCCTTTACTTATTTTTTCTTCTTTATAGCATAAAGTAAATCACATGTCAGCTGTTATTCTAGAAAGGATAAAGCAAGTCTGAATTGTACTTACCTAAGCTATTAACACAATAAATTAAGCTATTCATTTAAATTCTTCTTTCTTTCTTCTTGTGCTTTCTTTAAAAGAGATTATAGGAATGTGAATGTTAATTAGCTTACAGAACCATTTAAAGAGAACCAAGAAAGCACAACCATCTAACGAGACATGACATTCTGATTAGTGTCCTGTGTATAAAGTCAGGCTTAGCAGCCTCAGACAGCTGCTTTGTCTTATTAGAACTAATCAGCACGACATAACTAAGTGTCTCTCATTTTCCTGGAGTGCTTCCATAAATAAGGTCTTTAACGGGAATCCTAACTTTAAAAAAAAATGTCAGCTGTATTTTTACCATACTTTGCGAGCTGAAAAATAGGTAAGAAGGAAAAACTTGCAAGCTTTCAACTGATTTTTTTTATGGCCAAATTGTCCACCCCCTGCCAGAAAGAGGAAACCAGAAAGCATGAAACACTTTTCTGGATCATGGTGTTAAGTGCCAGCAGGCGCTGAGATATAATGGCATGTGAATATTAATGAGCTCTGGTATTTCATAAGGTTAGACAACAGAAACATCTCAACAGACCTCTTGATAGGAAGATGGGTAGAATCCGGGTTTCGTAATCAGAAAGATTATTCAGAAAGTCAGAACTGAATAGCTGCATCTCTGTAGCAAGTCATACTTCTAGCTCCAATATTATTTAAGATTTATTTTCAGGTTTTACACAGAAACCTTTGAAGGTGTGTCTGGAAGTTCTGCAATGAAATGAGTAATAATGCCTATGCATGATTTATAACAAACATTTACGCTGGTATATTAGACCATGATAGCCGTGGTGCTGCAGGTATATCAGGTTGGTGGTATAAATAATTAGGTATATTAGTCATAAGACGGCACATCTCAACACTCATGTTGTGAAAAAGTAACCCGTATTTCAAATAATGTCAGTGAGCCATGAATCAGAAAACAATTCTCAGAGGCCTGAGTGACTCAGTGAATGAAATAAGCATTATTCTTACAGCAGCTGAAAACAAGATAGCTACTGCATACAAATAAATGAAAACACAGAAGTAGAAAGTTGTGCATGTATTTCTTTCTCTCTGTTTCTTTATTTAATAATTTAAATGTATTTTTCCTTTGTGCAGCCTCTATCCAGGGCAGATACGGTTTTACACCCTTGATTCCATATGGCAGTTATAGCTCCCATTCATATTATTGTCACCATTATAGCTGCTTCATATTGTCAATTGATTTATGTGGCCATGGCAGTGTTCATGAATCTGTGAGGTAAGAATAAATTGCTGCTTGTACAGGACAGGACAGTACCCTGCAGATACAGGTGTACTGTATACAGTATGTCACAGGGCTCAGCGCGCCGAGCCAGTTACAGAAGTGACGTCACCCTCTTTTGAAATCTAGACAGTGTCGGACTCCAGAGAATCAGAATTCTCAGCGTGTTCTAGAGTAGCTCTGTGTGCCTCTGGGCCCTCTGGACTGTGGCTGGGCCCTGGCTGGGCGGAGCAGAGCTGCGCTTGTCATTAGTGTCACGCTGATCTCAGTGGTTCGGTTTGATCCTCATGAGAGCGGCAGAGGGAAGAATGTTTTAGAAGCTATTTGATGTGACTCTCCTAGCTGGGGGAATGGCAGCTTGATTGTAAAGCAGGCAGGAGGGGTGCGAGAAAAATGTGCAAAGACAAGTCCAGAAGGCAAGAAATATAGAAATACAATTCAACTAGGGAGCTGCGTCAGCACGCGTGGGCTGCAAAGGAACAGGTAAAGGCTTATTCCACGCTGAAAGGAAAAGAGACACAATATTTACAGCGATGGCGCCTTCTTCAGGTGCTCACACCTTCAGCCTTCTTTTCAGAAAGAAAACACAACGGGAATGCTACACCTCTGTTAAGCTACTGATTGCACTTTTCTTGTAGATGTTACTGTCATGTGGAGCTGTACTGCGTGGAAACAAAGCCAGTGTCCATTTTCAGAGAGGAGATGATGATTCTGAGAATACATCCGTAACAAAGACGGGCAGTAAATTAGATTGAGGGATTAAGTGCTTTGTTGGACAAGAGAGATAATGGATTTTAATGCATGTAGAGAAGGGATGACTCAGAAGAAATTTCCCTCATCTCAATTTGTTATCCTGCCATTTCTTTTCTAAACTGAGTATTAATTCATCTGCTTAACCTGACAATGGACACAAAAAGGTGCACTGGCTGAGATCTTATAATTTCATCTTTATAAGAATGGGGACAAACAAGAGGAGGCCATTTGGACCATCTTGCTCAGTAGATAGTTAATTGATCCTATTATTCCAACCAGCCTTTTCTTAAAAGAAGCCAGGGCCTCAGCTTCGACAACTTGAAGGTTGGGTAGCCTGTTCCACTCTCCCGTAACTCTTTGTGTGGAGAAGTGCCTCCTGTTTTCAGTTTTGTAGTACAGTAAATGCACTTTCATGTACTTTACACTCTGGTTCCAAATCTACCAGGTTGACAATGGCTTTTGATGACAGGTTTGAGGTCCCCATGCAGTATTCTCTATTTAAAACTGGAGATGTCCAGCTCCTTCATTATATATGTATAAATAATTGTATTCACTTAGGAGCAGAAACTCTGCCAAAGAGTGGGATGAGTAAAATCAATAACATTCTCATGGATGGAGCAAACCGTTCAATAACATGCCCAAGGCAGAACATCGGGGTGAGTATCGGGGTGAGACACGGCTGGAGCTGGGAATCTCCCTCACCTGGCTTCAGCTCTAAATAGTGCCATCAAGCTCATATATTAGAGTACCTGTGGATGTCAGAAAAGGGACATGAAGTCTTTAAAATGAGGAGTTTGTTCTGTTCACTTATAGGTGGCTGAGGAGCTCCAGAGTGGGCCGATGAGCAGTGAAGAGAAGGAGCTGCTACAGTTACTGACAGCTCCCCACCTCAAGGTACTGTCCCTGTGGCACACTCGTGCTCCTTCACTCCTTCTCTGACTGGTCTGGCTTCCTTACTATTCGAACTACTCATCGAAAAGCAAGTCTAGTCCTGCTGATTTAACAAGCAAGGTCTCCCTTCATTTCTAGTTTTATCTACTTAAGACAAAACATTACAAAAACACAAATCAGTGTTTTTGCCCCCATCTACAAATTAAATCAGTTAACCTACATAAATAGAACTTCACTAAGGAGACATTCAATATTTCAGAAATGTGACTGGCTATCTGTTACTACAGAACATACAAATTAATTCAGAACTTTTGAGTGTGTTTCTGTAAGAAGTCTTTGTTTTCTTGTGAATCCTGTCTGGTATGGTTTATTTTTTGCAAGCTCTATTTTTTAACTTTATTTTCATCATGCAAATTCAACAAAAATGTAAAAATGAAGGTCGGTAAGTAAAAACTTAGCTGTTAGGTCAGTCAGACACGTACTGGAGAATAAAGCAGAGCAGGACTAACAGGACAATATAAGACTGAACAGGATGTAAATAAAGGGAAACTTTGTGGTTAAATTCAATATACATTGCTTAAAATAATGATAACAACTACAATAATGACTAAACATAAAACTAACAGGAAAGCAGGAATGAAAATGGCCCTCAGAAAATAAGGGAATGTGCGATATGATGATGATGTGGGATGCAGCTTTGTAAGTGTGCGTGTGTACTGTATATGTGTACACTCTTTTGGTGTGCACTATACATTTAGACGGCCATGTAGGGTGGCAGTTTTCTTTTGCTCATCTTTTTCCGTACAAGTCGTCCCTGTTGGTCTCCCTGGCAGGCTGTTCTGGTGGTCCACGACACAGTGGCGCAGAAGAATTTCGACCCCGTCCTGCCCCCACTGCCAGATGACTTTGAGGATGAGCTGGAAGAGGAGTCTGTGAAGATCGTCCGGTTGGTCAAGAACAAGGAGCCCCTGGTGAGTGGTGCCCATCGAGGATTCTAGATCCCAGGAGGTCCGGGGTCTGCCTGGCGATATGCACATAAGCTTGAGAAATGCCAGGATCTCTTGCCACGTGCCTCTGATCGTGACATGAGTCAGATTGCCCCCTCTCCATGTGTGCAATGTACATGACATCTGACATTACCACCAGAGAAAGAGGAAGGGTGTGATTAAAACTGCCTGTTTTGTACAAAATATTTTTGTTTTTAGTGGGCTGTTTGAATGTTTCAGAGAATATTCTTTTAATTATGTCAGGGCACTGTTCCAAATTAGAATGGATTTCTACAATGCGAAATAAGAACTCATCTATCAGACTGTGGCCTGTGCCAAGGCAGACATTACCACTGCCAAGTTTCCAGCTCTGTGGAGCTGGAAACACTTTCTCAAGCAGTTTTCAAAAAGCTGCCCTGTCTCTTTCCTGCAGTAATTAGTTAATGGAGGTGGCACGGCTTTGCTTTTTTTTTAAAGTGAGGTACCTCCAAAAAAAGAGAGCTCTCTCTTTTTAAGACATC
The DNA here is from genome assembly GCF_059453375.1 of Lepisosteus platostomus. Classification (NCBI taxonomy): domain Eukaryota; kingdom Metazoa; phylum Chordata; class Actinopteri; order Semionotiformes; family Lepisosteidae; genus Lepisosteus; species Lepisosteus platostomus. The sequence continues at coordinate 1,174,392 of NC_142638.1, forward strand.
ACTGCTGCCTTTCAGGCCTAAGGGCTGTGTTATAGGGATACAAATGTTGAGACTGAGTTGGTGTGTTGAAATTTCAAATCTTACAAACAGTTTTGCGATATGAGTAAAAATTGTACATGGCTGAAAATGCAAATATTCATTTTGCTTGAAACTGGTGTTGAAAGTACTAAATCATATGTACAGTATTTGTGAGTCCACATAGATTTGACTATTATTCTACCTATTATGGGAATGAATGTTAATTAGGCTTTCCATTTCGTAACAGGATTGCAGAACCATCTAAAGAAATTGTGTCTCTTCCATATATAAAGTTAAATGTAGCAGCTGGGCACAGTTGTTTGTCACTAATTAGGGCTCATCAGTCTGACATTGCTAACCCTGACCAGTAAAAATAGGCATAAGTATGCATTTCAGTGGAAAAGCCTATCAGATTAATCAAGACCACAGGCTGATAGATGAGTTCTTGTTTAGCTATGTAGTAATCCAATCTAATTTGGAACAGGGCCCCGACATAATTAAATGAACATTCTCTCAAACAATCACACAGATCATTGAAAACGAGAGCATGCGGGTGCCATGAATTGTGGGAATGAGTATTGATAGCCATCCATCCATGTGCACATCCATCCTTTCTGCAATTTGCTCAGCTCCATGCTCTTTCTTAACATCAGATATGAGTTAGTACTTCAGACCTCAGAGCCACGATACACATATCCCTGGAGTGTCCCTGAGGACCCACAGTGCAGAGCCCATGTAAGACTCCGATGTGTTTCAGGGAGCGACGATCCGGCGGGATGAGAACACAGGCGCTGTGGTGGTGGCCAGGATCATGCGGGGTGGAGCTGCGGACCGGAGTGGTGGGTGTCCCCAAACGTGACTCTTTCTCTCCGGTGTGGCTCAGTCCTCCTGGGTGGCTGAAAAGGTCATCACTACCCATTGTCTCCTCTGCTGGTCTCACAAACCCAGGGCTTTGTTCTGCTGATTTGAAAATCTAAACTGCTCTCCAAGGCATAGGAAAGAATCCCCAGGTTGCACAGCCGTGTCGGACCAGCAGAACACAGACTGAAGGTCCAATATCAGAAGTTGGTGTTGACTCAGCATCACTTTGCTTATCAAACCAAGAAAACTGATTGCGCTGAGTCACTCATAATCCACCTCCCTGACCAACGATACCATATATAGACCACACTATACTGCCATGTGCCAGTGTTGTGCTCTGTGGGCCTGATGGTGCTTCATGTCCACTGTAGATCTTAGAGTAGATATGCAAGATGGCTGAGAGAAAAGATGACAGAAGCTCAAGAACCCCAAACGAAAAGAAAATTAAAAATAAGCAAAATGCATCCATGCCACAAATTTGAAATTACGATGTTTTTTACATTTATTTTTTGCATTCTTCTGACATTCTCTGTGATCCAAATCCTAGAGGATGATCTCATTTATTCTATATCATTATTTATTGCTCAGACTACTTTTTCGTGTTTAGATTTACCGTTCAAACAAATGACTCTAGTGAAAAGGTTTTTCAAGTATTCATGGAACAGAATTAAGAACAGAATATAATGTACTTATAAATACTGTAGGTACACTGAGTAAAATATCACAGGATGCAATTGGATGCTAATACTGCAACAACCCCCCCACTGTGAAGAGAAAAGATTTTCTGCCATTCAGCCTCTGTCACATGACCTGACGATTAAAATGTGGATGTTGAGCAGAGTGTGGTAACCATGGTGATTCTATGCGCTCCGGTACTGGAAGGAGTGTGAAGGATCTTTAGTTATACTTAGTGTGTGGGACCAGAGACTGCAAGTGGACAATGAGTTTCAGCAGTAAATGGGAAAAAAAATACTAGTATAAAATATATTTATCAATATTCATTATACATGCCCTTAAACTTGACTCTGCTTTGTCACCCTTTGCTGAGATGTAATTTTCTATAGTTCATTATTCTGTATGCCAAGACATCTCAAAGCTTTACAAATTACAAAGACTTAAGAAACGGCACTACACAGGCAGTAATACAAACATAGAAAGACATGACAAGCTATATCAAAAGAAATAAAAAGCAACTTTAATGAGTTTAAAAACCTATAAAGACTCGGAATCTTCTACAGCATTTATTAGGAAGAGCATTTCAAAGTTGTGGAGCATTATGGCAAAACAAGTTGTAATCTCCAATGGTTCCTAGTTTGGGGGACAGACAATAAACCAGCATCTATTGAGCAAAGCTGCTGACACAGCCTTGAACATCCTCAGCTCCTTTCACTGTGCTTGGAGATTTCTAGACTAGGTGGGGTCCTAATATTCATTGCTGTGTCGGGTTACAACTAGACCATTTGGCTCTTTTAGCATGTGGTAGTTAGTAGCTAATTAATTCAAGGATCTCAGCCAGCCATTTCTTGAAAGATGCCAGGTTAATACCTTCAACATGGCTGGGTAACTCACACAACCATTTGGGCAAAGAAAGGCCTTCTATTCTTGGTTTGAAATGCAATTGCACATATTATCCACTTGTGTCCTCATGTACATTCTGAAGAAACCTGCCTGCTTGACTTTTGTCAGAGTCTTGTTGAGATTTTGAATACTTGCATCAGGCTCCCCTGTCGTCTTTTCTGTTGTAGCACAACATGACTTGCCATCACAGAATTCACCTGCCGTATCCTCCATGAGGACAGAGGTGCAGCTTTTGCCTCTGGGGAAGAGTGTGAAATGAAATCTTTTGCATTTGTTTTGTGTTTCCAGGTCTCGTGCACGTCGGGGATGAGCTGAGAGAGGTCAATGGAATTTCTATTATCCACAAAAGGCCAGATGAAATCAGTCAGATTTTGGTACGGGAGCTGGAATTCCGTTTTGCTTTTTCCTTTTGTTTTCCTGTGCTCCAGTATATTGGATTGGATCTAGAATGGGATGCATGTGATGTTAAACATGATTGTGCTGAAACAGGCTAGTCTGCTTTAAAGCAACCACAAGCTGTAGGCTTGTTGACTCTTTAAAGAGTTCGAAATAGAGAATGAGATGAGCTGAAATTGAAAGGAAAATTGTAGGATGGAATAAAACACCTGATAATGGGAACAAATCAAGCAAAAAGTCACCTATATTTCTAGGACCTCATTAATTGCTAAATTAATTGTTTAAATGATATCAGGAAAACTTCTTGGACTGCTCTTGTACATTCGTGTCACAGCTGTTTCGGAACTCAAGATATTATAAAAATCAGTCCTGCTTTTGTGTTTGTTTTACTAAAACCTGTGTCAAATTTAGATTAAGTTAAACATTTTACCTACTCTGACATTTCTACCATTACTAATCAAGCAGCAGACTTTCATTGTAGTTAAAATTCTTTATCTTACCGTATATAAGAATAAGGCAATTTACATGCTATTATGATGGAGGGGAGTCTGCTTGGAGATTCAAAAATGTCTTTTGTCAACAAATACAACAGGATAATTGAATTGAATTAATTGAATTAAATTAACCTTTATTGCCCCTAAGGAAATAAATGGATGTCTTGCACTTCAAAAAGCTCATAAACATATAACATATATGAAAATAATACAATACTACTACAATACAATACCATAATGTAAAACAACATTCAACAACATCATCTTCCAGTATCCCTAAGTTAAAATTATCTTATAAAAAGTCTAAACACAATCAGAATAACATGAAATGCATGGAAAATAGATATTTTTTAATCTTACTGTAGATCACTGTAGTTTTTGATACACAAACAAAAACAGAATCTGTAGTTTGCTGTTTTGTAGTTCTGGATTTTCAAAGCATTTCATCCCATGGCTGAATTTGCTCCTAATTTGCTTGTGTTCCTCCCCTATTCTAATTCTTTTTGTTCTCTTCTACATCTGCTTCCAGTTCTTCTCCTTCTACTTAGAAACATAGACAAAATATAGACGTGGAAGCCATAAATAAAATATTCACTTATTATAAGTAATTCTTGGGTTTTAAATTGGCTCATACTGAACATTATCTGTCAAATTATCTGTCAAATCTTTTACTTTTTGAGGGATGGATTTTGATAGATTTCTCATAGGAGGATACATTCCTCCTATGATACAGTCAGGGTCCAAAATAATTCAAAGGATTGATTTATTTTTATTCATTCAGTGCCAGTATACGTGACAGCTGAATTTTGTGGAGTCACAGGCTTCTATTAAACTGAGGTTCTATCCAATTTCTTGTGTTGAAATGGATTGCTTGCCAAATCCCTTCAAAGATTTCTCTCTCTTTCAGTCCCAGTCTCAGGGGTCAATAACATTGAAAATAATCCCTGCAATAAAGGAGGAGGATCGTCTGAAGGAAAGCAAGGTGAGGCCCTTTTCTCTTCCTCTGAGTTACAAAGGGAAGCAACAGTGTATAAAAACCAGTCTGCCCATGTTAAAAACACTGAATTTAGCATATACTGTATATCAGCCATGGGCAAAGCTGATTCTTCAGCGCCATCCAAGGGTCCTGTGGCTCTCAGCTTCTGTTCTGCATTATTTCAACTAGTTATCTCATTAGGAAGTGAAATAACCTTCTTTTACAGGTCTTAATCAGTTGGTAATTGAGAAGCGAAGGAGCCTTGGAATTCCAAAAGACGAAATAGTCCTTTTACAGATGATGATAAAGCATGATACGGCTCAGTGGCAGAAACACTAGACTATTTCAAATGCAGGGTAGAATTAGAAAAGCACGCTACACCACAGAGCAGCAGCAGACCGTGTCGCTAAAGATCATAGTGACTTTCTGCCGCAGGTGTACATGAGAGCTCTCTTCGACTACATCCCTTCGGAGGATAAGGCTACGCCCTGCCAGGAGGCGGGACTTCCCTTCATGCGTGGCGACATCCTGCAGGTGGTCAGCCAGGACGACCCCACGTGGTGGCAGGCCAAGCGAGTGGGGGACAGCAACCTGCGGGCCGGACTCGTCCCCTCCAAGCAGTTTCAGGAACGGTAAGACATCAAGGTCAACCAGAAGGAGATGTGCTTTAATTGAAATGCACAGTGGAAAGAAAGGGGAATTAAACTGGAATTACACTGGAATTACAAGAGATTCTCAATAATTCTCAGCTTTAACATTAAAAAAGGGTTCGAAATGAGGTCAGATTGTTTTGGAAAAAGTTTTTAGGTTTCAAAGAAGGTGAGAGAAACCTAAAACTCCTAAGAAGCACTTTCAATTTGTGAATTTAATGTTGACCATAGGATCAAATAACTGTTAAAGGAACAAGGCTTGGAAGCAGTTATTCTGGCAGGTTTCTACCAAGCAAAGGCTCCCAAAATCCCGAGCAGCCAGTTCAGCCCTGGATGAATGGATGAGGCCGTGCCTCAGCCCTCAGCAGGACCAGAGGAGGACCAGCAGGTGCAGTGCTGGCTGGATGGAGTCATAGATATTCTTCTAAAGCAGCCAGTCCTGTAATTGTGCCAGTCAGCTTGGTGCTGAATGTTATTGTACTGCTTCTTTCTTATTTTTCTGATGATCACTGGATATGTACTTATTTTTCAATATATCTTTTTAGGCGTTTAGCTTACCGGATAAAAATGGGAACACTGCAGAATCCCAAATCACCCAAAAGACCCCTTTGTAAGTCTTCTTTTCATTATAATTATGATTGCTGTTGTTGCTGTGACGTGTCCTCTTCGTTTCTCCTCATCTGCTCCTATATTATGACCTGAAAAAAACAGAACAATTCCAGTGAAATCAGTTAAGCGGCTTCGCTGCTGATCCAGATGTCCAGCCAAAAAAGTCTAACCTGAAAGTATAAAAGGACATTTGTGATAGGAAATGTGGTGTTTTCAGTCCGCAGTGGTGTGTCATCTGCTGTCAAGCAGTCGGGAGGAGTAAGCAAAAGGACTTGACTGTTTAATTCTAGGATCATTATCGTGCATTAATCTGATTCCCATCCGATTAGCTAAAGCCAGTGGAGAAAACCATAGCTAAGCAATATGTCATCTTGCAGTTGTTTAGCAGTATGCATTTGTACTACAGCACCAAGCCTGATGCCAGTGGAAATTCTGTCAGATCAGGCCCAGACAGCCTTTAAAAAGGGGGAAAGCTTAAGTTGAATTTATTCTCTGCCATGTAATATAACAGTAGCAGACATTATGGCTGTATGGCTTTTGAAAAAATACCAGATAAACAGGAAATTATTGCTTTTGTGTTTTACATTTTTCTCCTCATATTTTACAGCGTGACATAATCATTCTTGTTCTGCATTTCATTTGCAAAACTATTGGTGATGGAGGTAAAGGTCAACAACCCCCTTCTAAAAAAAACACATGACATCCACTCAAAGCCTTCTATATCAATTTCCCTTCGGGATCAATAAAGTCTTATCTATCTATACTGTAAAAGAAAAGACCAGTGACCACTGCCCGTGCAGATCTTTAAAGTCTGTGCTGAAACAAACAGCCCAATGTCAGGGTTACTCTATACATACCCCTTTTCTTCTGCATGTAGGCCATAGTCGATGGTGAAAATGACAAACTCCAGGTGTTGTATTTGTGATACTCATTGCCTACCTGCAGACAGCAAAGTTTAAATATAGAACAGAGTCATTAAGAATGCAATGTAACCATCTGTGTACACTCAGCTGGGCATCAGTAACTGTAACAGCAGTCATCTCCTGTTTGAGTGCACTCAATGCTCTTTCTAAATTAGGTGCAAAGGTTTATGACTGTATGCAAAACAAAAGCTGAAATTCGATATACTTCCTCATTTAAATCTTTGGTTTTTGAAGAAAAATGTCATTAGTGCAATGCAAAAATGACAAATTTCACTTCACTGTCCCAGTACTTGTGGTTTTCACTGTACAGTATATCCCTTTATTTGTGTATGTTTCTGTTGATTGCTCTGGATTTCTGTGCTCTTTTTAAAATTTTCCTCATGTACTGGAGGATATTTGCCTTTGTTTCTTTTTAGAGGAAAGCAGGGTTATAATAATAACTTGAGGTGACGATGGATATTTCTAATTGTGTACAATGTCTTAATCAATGACAAGTGTGTGCTTTTCTTCCTTTACTGCAAACTTTAGATGATCAGGCTTGTGACAAAGGTGGGTAGTGACATTCTTAAAATACATAACTGTAATTCATTTTAACTATCAATTTATTTAAACATAGTTATGGAGCTCAAAGTTCTGCTTTGATATAAAGAATTATGGAGAAAATCAATGTTTTGTATTAAGAACGGTGTATCCAGTAATTGTAACTAACACCCCGCTGGTTGATTCATTATAGTAAGTCTTACATTATATAATCATTTTTATGTTCCTGGTGAACAGCAGGGAACAATTCTGACTGGACATCCTTGGAAAAGCACTTGATTACTCATTAGAACATTTAATATGCAGGGCTTTTATCAAGAAGAAGAAATTGATTCACATTGAAAATTACAAAAAAAAGAACTATACTGTGCACAGCTTTTCTGTTGCTAAGTGCTCTTCAAGCCCACCGAAAAGGCTCGGCGGCTGAAGCATTGTGTGCTTCACACTTTCTTTCTGCTTTGCAGCCTAGGATTGTCCTCTGCCTCTCCCTTTTCAGCTTCCTTCTCTAACGTCGTTTAGAAAATTAGCCTGACTCTTCCAGCAGCTGTGCTGTTCTGATGGACAGTGCCACCACACACCACAGGGCGCCGCATCTGCTCATGGGGGCATCGTCGGAGTCTGTGACAGCTTGCATGAGCGCGTCACCATTGAGCAGAACAGCGTGAAACTGTTCGGTGTCCTCGGGCAGTGCCCACGGGAACCTGTTTCCCATTTGTAACAAAGTGTGTGGCTACTCAGTGCACAGTTCCATCAGGCCGGAATGGATCATGACCATATGTATCCTGTATACAGCATGTAGGATCAGCAGTTCTCCTTCAGGGGCACTCTTACACAATTCAGCAACAGCTCCTGCTCAGGTAAACACAGGTAAACAGGAATTTAGATTCCCTACGTGAAACAGGTACCAAGACCTAACCTAATCACGTAACTCCATCATTTGATTCTTATGTTTAATGTTGGGAGTTGAAATGAGAATGGTCGAGAGGCTATAAACCTGCACCGACCAAGCGGCTCACACTGCTATTTGCACGGAAGACAAACCCGTGAACGAAAGGAAAGGGCACCCAGGGAAATTAATTACACAACCGGACATAAAGTGACAGGAGCTGTCCCAGTCTGAGGGGCGTGTCTCAGTGTGGCTCCCCGCTGGTGCTTGGTATTTCCCTGGTACATTGTATGTAAGTATACTCAGCCAAAGTAAAAATACAATCTTTATATAATAAATATCTAAAAGCTACAGTACTTCTAAGAAGGTTAAGCCTAATATTAAAAACAGAGCCCACCATATCCATCCGCTGTTAGCAGAGTATAAGAAATAAAAACATGAAGTATCATGAAGTAAACGATCTGAAGAGTTAAGTTATTCGAGACCTCTGGTAACCCAAGCCCACCACAGAGTCACTGACAAAGGGAGTGATGCAGGTAGCCTGTAGTCTGTAGTGGGATCCAGGCCTGTATTTTCTACACAGTTCGTTCTGTATCGACTTCACTGACTTGTTTCCAATTCCTTATCATATTGATTTGTGGTTGAAAGTCTCTTGCTATTCAAGTTGTCATTGCTATGTGTTTGTATTTGTTAAAATTATGCTATTTTGTTAAAATCCCCCCCCCCCCCCACGATGTGTGTGCAGGACCATCCTAAGGAAAAGCAATGGGTCACCCAGAAAGAGATTAAAATGCAAAATTGAGCATGTGTTGATTATATAAACAGTGCAGGAAAGCTCCGCGATCACAGTGCAATAATTGCCAAGCCTGACAATTGCACGCTGAGCTGATTACACAACATTTGGTGATCCCTGGTGTCGGTGAGGAGGTCCTTGGTGTCCTGGCGGTGAGATCGCCGGGTTTCAAGGGGAAGGAGCTTATCTGACGAGGGGGCCCTGTGCCTGTGGTGCTGCTTGTTTTCCTTCCTCAGGCCAGGACAGATCCTGCAGTCCTGTTGGCATCTCTGTAATGGTCTCCTCCTGCTTTTAAGCTGAGGCTACCTGGCCGCCTCTCTGCCCGCCTGCCTGCCCACCTGCCTGCCTGCACCAGCACCCTGAAACCACCTCCCAGCTTCCCACAGTGTCTCCAGAACCTCTCTCCCTCTGCTTACCCCACTTATCTCCCTGCTTGCTTCCTTACAGAAGACTGTGACTGTGAGGGCTATTTCAATGGACAGTACATAGGTGAGCGCATGCCTTCTTAGCTTCTTTGCCAAAAGCAGCTCAGCGGTCTTGAGCAAGCGCGGCCAACCCGGGGCGCAAGGGGAGAAGGGAATTGTCGGAAAGGGGGTGGGGTGGTCTCCAATAAGTAGTACAATAAGAGAGAATTGAATTCATTGTGAGGTTTAGCACAGATCACCGTTTTCAAAGAACTGTAAAATAAAGAAATATAATCTGAAAAATCATTTAACTCCCTGTGTGTGAATGAGGAGCTTGATGATAAAATGCACTGACAAATTAATTAATTGGCTGATGAATCGTGGACAGGACAGAACTCTGTACTAAATGCCCTTCAATGAGTGCTACCTTCATTTTGGCATTTGTCCTCCTGTATAAAAATCTTGATGTTTACTTTAGTTTCATCCAGTCCAATGGGACCTTGGAACAACTATTTACTGACCTAAAATTTATTTGACATGATACTAGACTCATTAAATTGTGTCCTGCATATTTCAACAGACATTGATGTGACTAAGATCTTAAGTGGCTTAGCTTCATTTGGAATACCACCGATCCCTATGGATCTCTTTTTTTAAATTTGGACACAGAAATAATCATGTTTAGTGAAACTGTTTTTAAATCGAATAAAAATAAAGGTCAGAATGCACTTTTCCCTCTCTCCTTTGCTCATATCCTATCCTCTTTTCCTTCCCTGGTACAATACTTCCTGGGTCTTTTAAGATGATCTAAACAAGATCTGAGCTGACAAAACATTTTGGACAGTAGGTCTTGCTGACAGGGAACCTTGAACAAGAGTTTCCCTGAGATCACTTATCATAGTTGCAGCTGTTGCTGTCATTGGTAGAGCTCTTCAGAGTAGTGGCAGCTGACCTTTCTCCCAGACTTGGGGAAAAAGGAAGCTGAGTTCAGTAGTCCTCATCACAGCGTTTCTACTGTGCAGGCTGAGCCTGTCTGCGCTGACCTCCATCCATCCTGATCAACACCTCTGTATGTGAAATCAATTTTAGATTTGGCATATTTGGATACCTGTATATCACCAGTTCTCCTGCTCTCACACTGCTAAATAATTTTGAAAAATGTGAGACATTCTAATTAGACCGTAAAAAATAAAGCTAAGCTGTAAGCACTAAAAAGCAATCAATCACAAATCTAATGTTTGTGTCAATAAAGTCACAAATGATAGATCATGTGAGAGGAAGACATTATCTGATTAAGGCAGATAAACATACAGTATAGTTATAATAATATGTATTACACTGTACATAGACTGCAGTTTATTTGGCAAAATACTTCTGTTTAGATCATGAAACAGGCCCTGCTCCTGCTTGTGTGAGCTGTGTGGAAAAATAACACTGTGCACCTGAATGGAAAGAATAAGGCTCTGAGTCTGGAAGCGCTGCACAGATAATGCACGTTTTCCTGGAGGTGTTAAGTTGGTCTAATGGTCTAATACTAGTTATAGTTTCTCCAAAGTGTAAACCAGTTGCGCCGTCCTGTGGACAAGCTTTTTCCTGGGAATTTTACACAGGTACAGTTACCATTTTATTTAGGCACAGTTGTCTCATTGCTTGATTTTAATTTGTTTCCCAGGAAATACAGGTTTTGCTCTTATTTTACAATCACCTTCAGCCTGATTTGCTCTCAAGGATGCTCATATGTGCTTGTTTTTTTTTCTTTTTTTTTTTTACCCTTTCGCGATGTGGATCCGAGTATCCTTATGGGTTTGATTTTTGTGTTAATGTGTGCGAGACAGCATTTTCACTCATTGATGTTTGCCAAAACCTGACCTTCTGATCGACTGTGCCGGTCAAACTTCAGCCATATTTTAAGTTAATCACATGCTGAGATTCACAAAGGAGTGGTTCAGTGTCAGTTGGCATACAGACAGAAAATTTAAAATAGGCAGAAAGCTGGACTGGAGTCAAGAATTCCTGATTTTTATAAATTTACATTTTAATAATCTCTATACACAAATCCTCCCCAGCTCCTAAATGCTCATGGAAGGGAAGGAGACCCAAAACACAGCATTTCAATGCAGCTTTGCAGTGTGACCTGACTGATGATGTGGGTGGAACTAATGAAACATAAACTGTTATCGAGGTCTTCAAATACAGTAGATCAACCATAGCAGATACAAATATTAAAATGATAAGAAAAGTAATTAAGAAATGGGATTATCTCCCTTGGTTTTATAATCTATAGAGAAACCAGTATTAACCTAGTAGTTAAATATGTTTTGGATTTTTGTCTGAAGATTGTATCAGGTGGACCATTATGACACGAGTCTCTTTGTGTTTAATTTGTTTTTTGTTAGAAGCACTTCTTTCTCCCCATCTCCCACTAGCACACAGTACTCATAGTTAAGATTGGATTTGTGACATAAAGAGCATCTTAGATTTTTTCAAACCATGTGATTATTATAGCACGAGATTAATAGTGTTAAAGAACATAAAAACACAAGAAAGGTTATAAACGAGAGGAGGCAGAGCCCTCCAGCCGTCTCTTGAAGGCCAGGGAATCAGCTTCAGGACCATGGCTGTGTTGTGTGTGTGTGCCATACAAAGGTTGTTCACAACCCTTTGAATAAAGAGTTTGAAGATGTATGGAAGATACCCAACCATAAATGTTGAAGCCAATACTCTGGCTTTGCCTAACATATGTACTATACATATAATGTGTGTGGCCTAACTCTGGCCTGTAAAGTAGTTAACTGAAACTAAAATGTAGTCATTTTGGTCCATACATCTACATTAAAATAACAGAAGTGAATGAACTTGATTTGTCCTTTGTATTTGTAGCAGAACCCCGCTGGCTTAAGTCTTCTAAACTGTGTCTGGATGTCTCTCTGCTAGCTGGCCTTCGGAGGAGTTTCCGTCTGAGTCGCAAGGACCGGCAAAATGCAGAGGCCAGGCTGCCCGATCCCAGCGAGCCGGAGTTCCTCACCTATGAAGAGGTTACACGGTACCAGCAGAAGCCTAATGAGAGGCCCAGGCTTGTTGTGCTCATTGGTAAGCCAGTAGGCCCACTGTTATTTCCACGTTACTGATATCATTACTGGAAACAGGAGAGGTGTGGGGATTTCACTTCAGGGAAAGTAATTCTGTTGCTTTCAACAACATGTAGAAGGTCAATGACAGAAGTGTATCACGAAGGTTAATAGTAGAGGTCTCTAGTCTGTAAACTGCACACAATCACTGCCTGAGAGGATTGGTTAATGCAGGTTCAGCTGACAGTTTGTGAGATTCTTGGTGACTTTGCTCTGTAGTTCAGGACTTCACCCTCCTGGATGGAGCTGTTAAACTTTTAATTTCTGAAGGAGCTTTGAGAGCAGAGCTGCAGAAGTTTTTTTTTAATGATACAGAATATGGATGGTTATATAGTGTTATCACACAATACCTTTTCCACAGCTTTCAAGTTAAAAGAATAAAAGATGTGCAGTAGAAACATAGCAAATTGGGACAGTAATCTATAAGTATAAGGCAGGATCTACAGGTGTAGTCTGTGCAGCTGAAGATAAAGTGCAGTTCTCATCTTTATGGAAAGACGCATACTGTATACCTGAGCACCTACTGAAGACATGTTGATCTGTGCCTGTAATACTGCAGGGTCTTTGGGAGCTCGGATCAATGAGCTGAAGCAGAAGGTCATTGCAGAGAACCCTCAGCGCTATGGAGTAGCAGTTCCACGTGAGTCATGCTGTGGCCTTGTTTCAGAGAGAAAGCACATGCTGAGAGAGTTGTATAACACAGTGAAGCATGAGCACAGGAGACCTGAGCCTCCTGTGTTCAGCTCATTACTGCTGCTGATCGCCCTCATAACACTTCTACCACAAGGAAAGGTAATAATAAAAACAGATACTGCAAGCCCCTCTTTTGTAAGTATCAGTGTGGACAGAACTATTACTTAGAAACAGTTTATTATGTAATGCAACATTATAATCCCTTAATCATGATGATCAAATCTTACAATTTCTATGAGACCTGAATGTTTCGTTCCATGTATTATTACACAGCAATAGTAATAACAATGACGTTACTATTCATAACTAACATGAAATATTAACGAATATTAAGCCGCATTCATAAATATCAATAAAAACCTGAGATGTACTGGTAATAAGTTATTCATTTTTAATAATTAATCATTCTTTTATTAAGCATACCTACAAAAACAGTGGTAATTGTCATTTAAAGTAGCAATTTTAATTTAGAGAATACTGGGAGCATATCTGCTTTCTACTGCTGTTTAAAATGCTGCATGTCCAGATTATAAGAATAAAAACTGAACGAGGAGTTTTGGAGATGTGATACTTCTTTGTGAAGGCTGCATCAATAAGCTATTCACAAAAATGTTATATAGAAACCTTTTCCCAAAGAACAGCTGCACATTAAAATGAATGTTACTAGACGATTGATTTTATCTATACACCATATGAAATATATGTGTTTTTGACAGTTTTTACATACGCAATGAATTAACTTTCAATAACAGCAGTAGCAATAAGTCTGCCTGTAGAAATCCATTGAAAACTTCTATAACAGCAGTCTTCAGTTCAATTGGTTCAAGTGGTCTTCTGGGTTTTGGTCCACCCACATTCTCTGTTCCATAGTTGGTCTACTTATATAATTAGCTGCATAAATATAATACTTCTCCTTCAGGACTTTTTACAGGTAATTGTCCCTACTGTATAATGAAGTGAATGCCTTGTGTAATTTACTTAAAGGAAACGTGAAAGGATTATGTGAACATTCCTGTATATTTGTTTTTAGAAAATGATTAGGTTTAATCATTTAATTGACTAATCAGGCTGGCAAAAAACACCCTTCTTGAATTGTATTTGAAACACCTGGTCGAGATTTTTAAAACAATTGTATAAATCTCTTGGTTTTTGAGATATCAGAACCATTTTGTGTCTTGAGCTAAAAAATACCATATGTTCCAAGCAAAACTGAAAATCAAGTTTATGTAAAACTTTTTAATTTAAAAGCATTTTAAATTAAAATCAACATTTTAATTAAAATCAACATGCTGCATATGCTAATATCCAATATTTACTGTCCATATTGTCTACTCAGGTCAACTAGTAAACATTTCCAGCATGTTTCCTTTTCTAATTAAATTCACAGTGGGCAGCTTGATCATCACGTCTCAGGGACGGCTGCTTCAACAGCAGACCCTCTTGGCTTTGTGTGAAAAAATGTCCTTAGAATGGAAACTTACCATGTGTGTATACAACGTGACTAACCGTTCATCACAGTAAGATGCTTAGTGATATTTGAAAAGTACAAAAGAGTTTTGTACCCATGTGAGAGAAGAGATTAAAGATTAGGGGCTGACGTTGTCACTCGTGCTGACTTGATTGATGGAGACAGTGTGAAAGGAGGAGGTGGGAGTTTAGCTTGTTTCTGGATGATTCTGTCTGGCTCAGTGGCACTGCAGTAAACAGAATGCACTTTCAACCTCTGTTGAATTGCCAGCAATAAAGCAAAAGAAGGTCGCCTTGCAGCCCTGGGGTCCTGGGTTCGAATCCTGGGGTACTGCAGTATCTGCATGTTTGCATGTTCCTCCCTTGTTAGCATGGGTTTCCTCCCACAGTCCAAGACATGCTGGTGTGTTAATTGGCTTCTGTAGGAATTGGCCCTGGGGTGAGTGTGTGTGTGTGTGTGTGTGTGTGTGTCTGTGTGTGTCCTGTGAGGCAGTGGCGTCCCATCCAGGGTCTGCCCTCCCTAGTGCCCGTTGCTAACCAGGTTAGACTCCAGTTCCTCCATGACGCTGAATTGGATGAAACTGTTAGAAAATTGATTTTCAGTTAGTGTCCAGAAATGTGAAAACTGTTGGTCAGTAAAAATGCTGGTCAAACTGAGATGGTTTCAGCTATGTGAGAGTTTCAGGGATTTAAATCCACTTCTTACTTCACTCTCCTCCTGCAACATCAGGCTGTTTAGCACAACAGGGAAATTACCTGTAGTGTGCACAATTGAAGCAAACATTGCTATTTGCACTGGACTGTGACAAAATGTTTAAGATTGAAAAGAAATCGCAAGCTTTAAGAAAAGGTTTCAGAAAACATAATGTAATATAATATAGTTTAGGTATAGCCTGAACAACAGTAGCAGTACACAATTTAGCTCACTCCAGTTATACTCCAAACACAATCTGAAGAAAATGACTGCACCAGCAATATGAATAGACCCCTGGCAAATGGCCTTGGCAATAAATGAACAAATCCAGAATTCCCCTGAAGCAGTAGCTGAGGGTCTCTTTAGTTGTCAGTGTTAGGAAGAAAATGTTTTCTAGTACTGAGTTGTTCCGGATTGCGGCTGTCTCCAGTCTTTTTTTTTTGTTCTATTGGGTAAATGTGCTTATTGTCTGTATGTAAGCAATGATTTCTAAATAGTTTTAAACTACATTTCAATTGCCTTCTATATTGAGTGACCCATGTGCCATATTTACTGTGTTGAAGTAAGGGATGAAAGCAAGACTTCCGCAGTACAGCGTTGTGAATAAAGCAGCAGGTGTCTTTAATGTGCTGCATAAAAAGTGTCACGACACAGAGCACCAAATGGAACAAACACAAACACAGCAGTGTCCGTTAACTTAGCCTTGGGCATCCTACAGGGGCTGACATCAAAAGGCTGATATTTTCATATCCTCGGCGCAGAGCTGCAAAACATTCGGTTGGGAGAGATTGTTGTGGAGTTTTGGAACAGCCTGCTGTGCAAGGGGAGTCTTGATTCCATCCCTGCTGGTGTTGCGGGAAAGCTGCACTGTAATGCACTCAGCAGTTCAGCTAGTGCTCGTGTCGAAGAAACCTGCCTGAGCTCTTCCTCTCTTGTCTGAGACCCTGACCCCCATTGTCCAGTACCTGCAGTCACTAAAGGAGCCCCTGGCCTTGCATTTCCAGATACCACAAGACCCAAAAAAAGCCACGAGAAAGAAGGCGTGGAGTATCACTTTGTCTCCAAGCAGATGTTTGAAGCAGACGCTCAGAATAACAAGTGGGTTTGATCAATTAATCCCGTTAGGTATGCTTGCATGAAGAAGCAAAGCATCCATCGGTTCTGCACAGCATTATCTCCAGAGACCTGGGGATTATTTCAGTTTCAGCCTGTCATGTTTGTAGTACTAGAATTTAAAACCCTGTTGCCTCTGGCAGACTCCCTCCCACAACAAATGAAGGAAAAAAAATCCCATTCATCCTTGTTTCTCCTCCTGGCTACTCTGCTTTGTTATCCCTACATTATGTCTGACCACATTTTCACAACCATCTCCCATTGTGTTGAGGGTAACAGCACATGCTACATGCTTCTTTGGAGAGCAAAGGAAAACGTGTGTTTTGATTACCAGGCCAATTATGAATTGTGAAAACAGAGTGCTTTTAGTAAAGTAAAAGGCATTATTCAGTTGTCACGGCACAATGCCTTATTTCATGACTATCTTGGTGCAAATAGTGCCACCCGTACCGTATATACATCCTGTCCTGTATATGGGGGACCCCTCAGTAATAAGATTTATTAAGATGATAGTAATTACTATAGGGATTGATAGACCTCTGGTAAGTCCTGCAAGGTTTTGATGTGTCGTGTGTTTTGGTTTAAAATATTCTGAATTTCAAACCCAGAATCTTCACCACTGCAGCTCCTGTGCTCACAGCCTGTGTTGTGTTTGCACGGTCAGATTGCAGCTCACTGGAGCGCCTTTGTCATCAATTATGGTTTGTCTACTGAAAGACGTTATGTAAAAAAATTTAAAAAAAAGCATAATCAATCATGAATCAAGTTTTACAGCTCAAGAAAAACAACTATTCTGTGATAAATGGCTCCCTTTGAAAGGAGGCTCAGATTTTTTCCCACACATGCGAATGGTTTTGTGAGTCACACACGGATAACCAGGAATAGGAGCTTTCATGTCTTTCATGTCTTTCATGTTTTTTTCATCCTGTTGTTCAAAAAATACAAAACTCCAAATACAGTTTAGGAAATGTAAGACAACAGAATTGCGACTTAATTGTCTTCTTCCGACCAAAGCAAATTCTTTTTGTTTTCCTTAAGACAGAAAAGATGGAGCACGCATGCAGTACTAGCACATACAATTTTATTATGATATAACTCATACACACAGAAGGAGCCCATCTGACAAGTGTTCATCATTTCAGTGCTAACTCTGTATCGGGCTAGCCTGAGCAGACTCTTGTTCGCAGTTGCCCTCCACAAATCCAAGGATCAGCTTGCGTCTTGCTATCATTCCTGTATTTGTTCAGGTTCATCGAGCATGGGGAGTATAAGGAGAACCAGTACGGAACCAGCCTGGAGGCCATTCGGTCTGTTCAAGCGAAGAACAAACTTTGTCTGGTGGATGTACAGCCAGAGGTAAGGAACCTCTCCCAGACAGAAATTGGCAGCAGGGTGAAGACCGCCCCGGGAAATTTTATTCTGAAAACTCAGACCTGGAAGGGGCCTTTAACGTGATTTGGGTTCCACCTGGAGGGCAGGCATTGCAGGGGTTGCAAGGTTGAATCTGAGCTATGTCATTGTCATAGGTAACTGGGGCTTCCAGTTTTCGTTTGTGAGTTGACCCAGCACTGGATTTAGACATTGACCTGATATCCTGTGCTTTGCTGTACAACAGTACCCTTTGTGGCTTGACAGCACCTGTGGTACTGTCAGTGAGAGTTGCATCTGCTCTAAGCCTTTGAGCATTCATTTTGGCAGACGAGAACTTGTTGTCATCTTTGATCTATGCTATCTAGTATGAGGGTTTCAGTAGAGAGTTGGGTGGATTAGGAATACTACAAATTACTTAATTTTATTGCTGGATCAGCAGAGAAAACTTGAGGTCTAGAATGCAAAACTGTGTAAGGGTCATTTGTTGTATTCTGTTGTTTACCGTCTTACCCAAGGGTACTTAAATAATTGTGTCATTGTCTCATCCTCTTATGCTCACCTCACAGCGATCTCTCTTACTAATGCTCCACTCAGATCATCAACTGTTTGGAATTACAGAATGATTCACTAGGGTATTGTATGCTAATAAAGAACAAATGTCTTGACTTGAGATGTTCCACAGGGATAACATTGACATAAACAAAGGCATTTACCATCTTCAGTGTCTGTTTCTGCACGGAGAATTAATCTGCATCGTCATTATCTGCATAATCCTGGAGTGAAATGAAATACAATACACAATATCTGCAGTGTTTTGAAAAGATAGAATTGTAGTTTTCTGATTTGTGGGTTTGGGGTAACATGGCGAAACAGTGGTCAGCATTGCTGCCATGCAACCCTGGGTTCAATTCCTGGGGTACAATTCTCGTGGAGTTTGTCTGTTTCCCCTTTGTTCATGTGGGTTTCCTCTGGGTGCTCCAGTTTCCTCCCACAGGCCAATGGCATGCTGGTAGGTTAATTGGCTTCTGGGAAAATTGGTCCTGGTGGGAGTGTGTGCGTGTCTGTTTTTGTGTGTGTGGACTGACGTCCCATCCAGACTGTATGCTGCCTTGTTGCCCTTTGCTTGCCAGGATAGGCTCCGGCTCTCCCATGACCCGAACTGGATGATGCGGTAATTAAACAGATGGGTGGATTTGTTGTTTCTAGTCAAGGATCAAAACCAGAACTATTTGACAGGGTAGCAGTTGTGCTGCCCCTTAGCTGAAAATGACATTTCTGGCTGATATTTCATTGTTTTCTAATCAGGTGCCGTTTGATAAAGCTAACTCCTGCTCTCCCTGTTCTCTCTTTTTCTCTGTCTGGTCCTCTCACACACTCTCGTGTCCCACAGGCACTGAGGAGCCTGCGCACGCCAGAGTTCAAACCCTACGTGATCTCCGTCAAGCCGCGCATCCCAGAGAGCCGCCACCGCCGGAGTGCAACCTCCCCAGGGGCTGGGGAACACGGCAGGATCACGGTAAGGGACCTGAACCCAGTCTCGAATTCTCACATCTGCTTGATGCCTGGCTAATGATGTAAACTAACAGAAGTTCTGGACAAGGTCAAATTCTAATCTCGCACACCTGCTCTCCTGTGTATAAATACTCGCTAGTTACCCCCAACTCTGCAGACCCCCTCCCTCCACCCCAGCTACACTCTTGCAGCTGCCTCCCTTCCTTCTCTTTCCCTCCCTGCCTTCTCTTTCCAACTTCCACTTTCTTAGACAACGTTTTGTACTGGGTGCAATAGTGCCCAAGTGATAAAGCACGAAACTAGTGCAATATGTATTGTACAAACCTCGGAGGAACCCCTGAGGTTCTACTAGTTGAATGGGGAGCTCCTACTGTTCTGGTAAGTGAGTGTATCAAACATCTGGAGGCTCGTTTACCTCATCTAGCTGTCACACAGCACCGTGCTTGTGCCCGCCTGGTTAGTTCTTAGTGCCATGTCCCTTTGACAATCGTATTGACCCCCTTAGGATGAAGACCTGCAGGAGATGCGACAGTCAGCCATCCTGATTGACCAGCAGTACGGCCATCTGGTGGACAGAGTGCTCATCAAGGAGGACACGCAGAGTGCCTGCGCCGAGCTCAAGTCCATCCTGGAGAGGCTGGAGCGGGAGGCCTTCTGGGTGCCAGTCAGCTGGGTGCGGACCTAGCCAGCTGCTCCTAGGGATCCCATTGACTCTGTACAGGAGGCCCCCTGGGCCTCATCTCTGACTGGTGCTGTGAAGCTGGGAGCAGTACGCATGCTGTAGCCCTATTAGAGACCAGCTGCAAGAGTGACCTCTGGGTAACTGGAGGGGAAACGTCACTTTGAATGATGATGGAAAGCTTGAGTAACAACATGGAGAGACCATTCAGACATCCAGATATGCACTCCTGCACCTCCTAGCTCACCTCAAAAAGAGGTGGCAGATCTACGCACTCCAGGCCTAATATACAGTATGTCCAGGTTTCCACACATCTGGACTTATATGGGATCTGAGATATAAACACCTTTTCTTCAGCAGAAGCCAAATCAAACTGGTCTGAAAATGGATTTGTCTGCTTAGGCATGTGAACTGAAACTGCTGATCGACAGGAATATACTGTACTCTCCTCCACACAGCCTCTTTACAATCCCAGGTCTGTTCACTTTGGCTGAAGTGTTATCTGTAGAGTAAAAAGAAGGACAGAGGACCTCGACTGGACCTAGACCAGGCAGAACGGATCTTCCTTAACTGCTGTCTCTTGCAGTGGTGTAGCCAGAGTCTGATGTTAAAACAGAAAAAAGGGGATGATACTTATTTTCATCAGGTTTCATTGTCCCTATTGAAATGTGTTTTTATATCAGGACGGTTGGAAAAAGCCATAAAGTGTTTCCTGCTTTTTAAGTGCAAAAACAAGAAATAACAGTGGCTTATTTTAACAATCCAAACAACAATTACTAAACCCCAGTTAGAGGCCCACACTTGATTGTGTCCAATTTTGAGTTTGATGAATCTGCTGCAAGGGATTAATTAACCTCAGAACAACCACATATCGATTTTTAAACTAATTTTTTAAAGTATCCCGAAAAAATTAGGTTCATTCATGAAAAATGAAATCTCATCTGGAACAAAACTGCACAGTTTGTTTGGAGTTTGTACTCTGTTCTTTGGGTGTAGAATCTGTGATCCGACCGGGTGAGTGAATGACTTTTTCTGTACATCAGGTGACTACTGGGCATAATGAGAAACTGCTCCCCCCAGCCGAAAGCAGACCCCACTGCAGCAATGCTCATGCCAACACTCAGAGGATGAAGATAATGCATCCTGTCATCTGCCTTTTCTACCTCTGTAAACCCCACAGTAAAGAGAGGACCTTTCCCAAGAATTCAAAATCAAAGGCACTGACAGTCCACCTAGTGGACTTCTTCAGAATGAACAGTGTAACATTAACCATGGGACACAAGTGAAGACTACAGGGAATAACCTAGGAGAGGAGGCACTTCTTCACTCAAAGGAATCTGGCAGTATGGAACCCAGCCATTTTGTTGAAGCTGATACAATGGCTTATTTCAAACTGGATGGGACGCTCAAATCAGTTCGCTGCTTAACAACCTTATGGGTTAGATGGGCTGATGAAATATTTGATTCCTCTTTTCATAACCTTTCTTATGTTCTTATTACAACTGCAATAGTGAGAGTGCTGGATAATAGATAGATGAAGCTGTCACTGATAACCAGGCAGCTTTGTGTTGAGAAGCAAGATGATACCAGACTGGTTTAAGTTTGTCACGTCCTGGTGGCACTAAGCCAATAGTACGCCAAGGTCTGTTGGATATTGTTCACAGCTGGCTAATGGCATCATCATCTTCATCTTTTATGGTGACTTTCATAAGGTGGACAGGAAAATTTCCTTTGAGACAGAAAGCTGTTTGACTGCTCCTGTAGTTGCATGCAGGCCTTGCCAAAACTGCAACTGGGAATTTATTCTTATTCTGTATCTCTTGGGGAAAGGTGTGACATAATGCGTTGGCCAAACTGCACTTGTCTTCACCCTAATAACTTTAAATAAAAAAAACTCTGAACCAGATTTCCAGCAACATTCCCAGTGGGAAATAGATTGAGGTCAGTTCTCAGTGTGAATTTTTATATATCTTACTGACAAGCTCTAAAAGAGAACCATAGCCCATACATTTGTCTTTAATCTAATAAAGAGGACTTTGTGCAGACAGAATAGAGAAGTATATAGCAGAAATTATATTTATTTCAAGGGAAGTTACCAATTTATTTGTTTTTTTATCAGAAGATTCACCTGGGAATTGAACCCACAACCTTCCAGTTATGAGTCCAGAACCATAAACTTTATGCCATAAAAATAACATTATAGTTTTACGAAGAAAAACTTATCCCAGGTTCAGGGGATAGTGATAGAGCAAGGGAATTTAGGATAGAGAATAGGGGATGTGTCTTTGTACAAAGAATCACTTAGCTTTTAGTTTACCGACCAATCAGAGTGAGAAAAACGGACTCCACTTGTTTTCTTGTTTGTGTATGTATCTCATTCACAGAACAATCTCAGACCTCTAGAATCATGACTTCAGAAATGCTGGATTACTAATTGCAATACGAATGTGGATCTTGCAGCCTGGGTAGGATCCCAGACTGGGGCACCTTCTCAGTGGAGTTTGTATGGTCTCCTTGTGTCTGTGTGGATTTTCTCCAGGTGCCCCAGTTTCTTTGTACCTCCAAAAGATACACTAGATTATCTTGTGTCTGTAATTTATCAACATGGGTATGCCCAGTGATAGACTGGTGTCCTGTCCAGGGTGTGGACCTGCCATGTGCCCAGTGATAGACTGGTGTCTTGTCCAGGGTGTGGTTCTGGCATGTACCCTATACTCTCATGTGACCTTTGCTGGGAATAAGCAGGTTTCTGATAATGGATGGGTAACAGGACTGAATGAAAGATAAATAATTGCTTTCGGATTAAAGACGTGCAGTAGTGTGGATCCTGGTTGCATCAGTAGTCCTCATGTGACATCCGTGCTAGTCTGCTATTAACACAAGATCCTCAACCATGTGGTGCTTCCTTACCTCCGGGACATTCAGGGTAAAAATGGAACAAGCTACCCAGTGAACAGGGAAAAACACACACATTACTTCTGTTTAGCCATATGAAATGATGGTAAAAATGCAATGGAAAACTGTGTAGGTAAGCCATTTTCTGACTTGATACCACAGGGTCCCCTGTCATTTACTGTATATGGATTTCTAGATGTGTGGAGACTGTTGACTAGGGTTCATGATGTCCAGTGGCAACTCAGGGGCTCATTCATGCAGATAAAAATCCCCTATACCCAAACCCATGATTGATGGGGATAAGGAAAACAAAAATACAGAGAACTCAGAAAAACAGACCCTGATTATTGCATTGTTAAAAAGGAATAACATTTAAATAACCAGAACTAACAAATCACTAAGTCAGCACGCTGGCCAAGACCTCCCTTTAGGGTTTCACCAGTGCTAACACTGGCCTGTGTGAGGATTCTAGCTGTTTTCCACCCTGGATGATGACTCATTACCTCTGCTTCCTCAGATACACTACCTGCTGAAGACCAAATTCTCCTTTAACAAAATCTGGAGGCATTAATTTCACAATCAGGCATGTGTACCATATAGCTCTCAAGCCATCAGGGGGTAACTTAATCTGAATAGTTACTGTATATCCCAGATATTTGATCTTTAGGAAAAAAAACAACTTTTTGGAAAGTGAAAAAAGATGCAAAAGGCAAAATACTGAGAGACCTTTCTATAAAGGCAAACATGAAGAAGCTGTACAACTATTAGCCCATACTATAATTGTAATCTGAGCTAAAGATCAGATCTCGCTTTCTTGTAAATCAGATATGCCAATCCTCTTCCAGAATAGGTTTTCTCTTCTCGTCTTTATACAGTGATAAATCTTGGCCAGCAGGGGTCTCGGTCATCACAAGCTTATCAGTGGAATTCTACTCGTTCCCCTTACAGTATATTAGTACTATACAACCTAGTCTGCCACATTGTATGAATGCGTTTTGATGTGGCTACTGGATGCCTGATCTTCAAGCTTACCCTGTGTTGTAAAAAAATAAGACCTGAAAGAAAATGTTTTAGTAAACCTGTACTGTAGCTTGTAAAATGATCTTCCATGTGGGACTTGTAAAGTGATTGTGAGAACAGCTGTAGTAAAATATCAGTGGCATAAAATTTTCACAACAGTGATGTTTTGCTTTTCTGTATTCCCAGATTAGTTTTCCATTCGTACTATTTCTAATAATTATTATTGTAAATACCCACTAAATCACGAGGAAACAGAACTTTTTGGTGCCTCTTAAGAGAAATAAGGAAAGAGTGAAGATATTATGTTGTGAAACAATTGGTTATTCTGTATAATTATACAGAATTACTGTAAAAATATGATTATGTAATATCATTTAATACGAATAAATCTACCCTTTTTTCTTCAAAACCAATTAAATTCTTCAGAACACTTTCTAGAGCCGCCTGGCAGTTCTGATGTCAGTATATTCAGTCAATACAGTATTTTTCTTTAAAATATTATGTTTACGTATTGCTCATCCCTTTTTACAGGAGTAGGACTGTAAATTAAAGCTGAATTTTCTCTGTACTTCAGATACCACACCTTGAACAGCTTTTCATCAGGATTTCCTGAAGATGAACAAACCATACATGCTGTACATATTGACATTGTCTGTACTCCCATTAGTGAAATAACAGAGGAAAACAGACAGTCCAAGGAGAGTTTCATTTCCTCTTGAACCATAAACCATTTGTTTCTCTCATTATATCAATAGCATTGTATTTTCTCTCTGTATAATCTTCTTTTTTCTCCTACCGTGACCACCTCTGGGATTGATAACGACATTTTCCCTGCAGGGAAACCGCTCAGTAACCAGGTTGAAACTGGGCTCCTTTCCCCAGGCAACCCAATCAACATTTATTTATCAAATGCACAACAATACAGCATGCAGCAGTAGTTGCTGTCAATTAAATTTCTTTAAAACAGTTGTCCATGCGTTGGCTGGGAATCGAACCCGGGTCAACTGCTTGGAAGGTAGCTTTGCTTACCACTATACCACCAATGCGCACCCTGAAATAAAATGTTTTTCTTAACCCAGGCTACCACTTCCCTTCTCGCCGGAGGGTTTTTGCACAGGAGGCAGTAAGTGGAATCATACCATACAGGTGCAGATTCTCCCTCAGCTTTGGGATCTGTGAGCTCTAGAATACCATACCCTTCAGGGGAGGGAGAGCAAACCCTTCTCCCTCTCCCCGATTCACATTTAACCAGAAACCATTATTTAATTGGAAGCAGTTGTTTCCCCTGTTTTCAGCAAACCTACGTGGCTGATCCTGTTTGGCCAGGGTATCCAATCACCCATCTCAGCGCCTCTGACACAGCAGTTTGTCTTCCCCCTATTCTATCGGGTTTTCCTTGTTACTTTTTCTGAAATTTAAGCAGGCTAATAAAAAGATGTAAGGGTGGTAGGTCCTACAGCATCAAAATTATTTTCTATTTTAGAAATATTTGAATTGTCAGTTATTTGACTTCTTGTTTCTTCCTCTCAGTGGGCACAACAGTTCTCTGTAAATTTGACATTTTGTAAAAGCTTACTGAACATCCTGGTGAAGTGGCTGGCATGTTTGAGAGCACAGCACGATATTTCTTGTTTCCTGAACTGCAGCACCTTTAGCAATCACAAAGACAGCATGAAGAAGCAGGCAGACTTCAAAGTGGGATCACGAGATGTGCCATACAGCATTCTTGGAAAAATGGAATGGAAAGAGGCAGAACAGGGTGTGTGAGCAAGGAAAAACCTAGTAAACCCCCCCCCCCCACACACACACACACACACACACACACTTCTACAGGGTATCATTCAGGAAGTGGGAGGAGGGACTAGATTTTGGGGTCACTACAGTTGCAGGTTTGTGTCCACAATGGAGTAAAAAACTAATGGCAATATAGGTCCCAATATTTCAGTCCTCCCTCTAGTTAACAGTATGTGTATCCTTTGCACAATAATTTTATTAAATAACTTCCCAGGCTCCCCTTCAGTCACACAAGCAAGCAATCTGCTACTGACATCTAGTGTTCCTTTAACAAATATCACCTTGCTGACTTTATAGTGGGAGGACATGTTATCTCGATAAAAAGCACAGCTGTCGCTACGCTGCACAGATACCAGCTGAATATCCACACAATATAGGGCTGGGGGCTAGAGTATGCGTGTGCGTATCTCTGTACAAATCTTCATGCTTTAAAAAATTGGAAGACAGTTTGTGTTGCTCAGAAAAGACATTTATTACTTCATGCCATCATTCATAAAGATAACTGCGGTAACAAACTCTTTAAACACATACAGCATATTACTCTCCAAGACAGGCATGTGCTCCTAGCTTGGCCTCGGGCTGTGTTTAGCCATGCAGAACAGACTTGTCTCACAGGGTCTGGACTGCCACTCAGTCTGAGTGTTTGAGGAAAGGATCCCCTCTGGCCTCTCCTGGGTCTGTTCCTGATCTAAGGGTACCAGGTCTGGCAATTTCATACCTTAACTTTCATGTTTCAGCTAAAGTAATCATGAATGACTTGACATCCAGAGGACCGGACCCAGGAGAGTCACTGAAACCTCCCACTGTGTTCCGTTCAGTAACATCTTCTCTTTAAAGACACAAACAGGTGGCTACACTGCATCTATTATACAACAACAATTCACCAGCATTGTATCACCCCTTTGCTATTGTTATCCATCTTCCATTCAAATATCTCCAGGTATCTTTGCTATTTACTCTACCAAGTCTGTATCGTTTTGGACATTTTTAGAAAATTAAATTTTACAATACCTTTTGGACACTTAGCAGTTAACTTAAGAACAGAGGTGTCCTTCCATTTCACGGTTAAACAATGGCTGGATGTAAATTCTACCTATCAAAACCCTGCAAGACCAACACTTCAGTAAAACTCAGAAAAAGACCAGAGATCTGACCTTCAGGAGAAAAAATAAATTATGATTACAAAGAAACGCCTTTGACTAGCCCCATTGATCTAGAAAAACAATTTAATCGAAGTCTCTTTTCCCTTCAGAAGCCTGCACCAGCAATTCTGTCGCATAAGGAAAACTGTGTCTAATTAATCTGAAAGGTTTGTTTATGCATTCTGTCACGGCGCAGAGGTGGATAGGAATAGCTAAGCATTCACAAAAGGTGTTGATCTGTTCACTACACCCTTTTGGACAACAGAGCGCAAAGGGTTTGAATATTTTAATGGTGTGAGAAGTTCTCTTGCATAAGATGCAGTATTTGCGATGTTCTCCCGTTTCCTTCTTCCTCCACTGGGCTGCAATGTGGAGGCATGGTGGAGGTCAGTGGGGTTTCTGCCCTGGATGCTGGAGGTCTCAGTGGGGAAGAGGGGGCTGGACCTGGCTGAGATGCTGCTGTCCCGGTTACAGGATGACGCAGGGGGGCCGGCTTTTGGTGATTTTCTCTACCGGCTCCCCATCGTGCGCCCTCTGCACCGCGTTCATGATCTGAATAGAAAGGGACAACAGCCAGACACCATCCCAGTAAATCTCGAGACATGACCCTGACTACACCAAATTCACACACTGCTCAGACCGAGCTCATGACTAAGCAGGGGTTCACTCCAGAGTTTGTTCCAACATAATTTCAGAAGTCATCTTAAATTTAGGTACAGTGCCCTCCACAAGTACTGGGACAGTGAAGTGAAAATTGCTATTTTTGCTTTATACTCAAGCAATTTGGATTTTAGATGGGTAATTACCCACGTCCTTGATAACAGGCCTTTGGTGCATTTTTTGTCTAAATTCAGTCTCTCCAAGAACAAATGAATACATGCATGATGTCACAGCTGGATTTCCAGATACGATTCTCACTTCATCTCCAATAGTCATTTGTTATGTTTTTAATACCACTTAGTATCTAACCATTTAGCTTTTCTCATCCAGCATCACATACTCTAGTTTAAAGACCAGCCAATTCTTAATTTCATGCTGTTTGAACATCTCATCTCCAGTTTGTAACAATTTTCTACAAGAGATCTGGCAAACTTTCAGACGTGGTGGTATACAGAGCATGTTCTTCATTAGCTACTTCAGATCTACCACAATGTTAAAGGCATTTTGTATCCCGAAGCCCAGAATAACAATACTTACGTCATCCTCATAAGGGAAGCCACTGGTTTCCAGCTTGGAGAACACCAGCTGCTCATTGATTTCAATCTCAAAGCTGCCTACAACAGCAAAATGCAGTTCAAATGACTCAGAGACTATGTAAGAACACACCTACATTGTTATACTTCTGCTGGAATTCAAATACAGTTGCTCAAAGAAATATATTTATTTCAAGTTGCAAACACCATAATCTGACACCCTGTTGTCTAGATGCTGGCCGAACTTCAGTCATGTCAAAAGACGTTAGAATGCAGAATCAAGATTGACACTGGCCAGACACTCCAGCCCAAAGATCCCGATGTGAGTTATGTGCTATTTAAAAATGGACTCTTCGTCATATTCAAAGTGCATAACCTGCAAATTATGCCTTTGCAAGTTAATAAAGGTATTGTTCTCACTGAATTCAAGTCCGTTTTTTTGCCGAATCAGTATTCTGTGAATGTAACTTGTCATCCTTAAGAATGCATACAACTTATTTTTGTATGTATCTAACAAAAAAGTAGGCATGCTTTGCATAACACAATAAAATTAGAATATTCTACATGGATTAATTCAAAATAGATTAAGAGAGACCCGTTAGGATTTCAAAGATTCATTGCCTGTAAACAGTTATACAATAATGACACATTTACAGTATAGTTATTTTTCTATAGAAGGAAATAGGACTACAACATATAAATAATTCTTACTTTTACACAAAAATCAGGTTTGGGGCCATTAAATGATAAAGATCATTACCATCTCTGACTACTTTGCCCAGTAAGGAAAAACCCACCTGTTAAGACTGAGCCTTTAGATTCTTTAGACCTGCTACATACAGAATTCTTGACTTTTTGTTTATCCCAAACTATACTATGTGTGTTTTGCATTATTTTGAATCGTGCAGAAAAGTTTTGAATGCAATTTGCCATGAATGGAAAAAGTAGGGCAAACAAAAAACTATGCCTCATCTGCCTATTACCAATGTACTAATTCCAGTATGGGAAAAACTGACACATTGCTGATCCACTCCATGTGGTTGGTCACACAGAAAGAACAGAAGTGTTATTACCTTGCACTCTGGTTTCATCAGAGCTCAGAGACTAAGCAAGTTTGGGAACTACACTGACGATAAAGAGCCACTTTAATGATTTAAGATCAAAATGGAATTAAAAAAGCTGCTACATAACCTTGAACTTCAGAAATGATACCTGTGAAGCAGTAGCTGCAGATTTTGTGTGCAATATAATACTTTCTCATACATCTGTTCCAAAAGTTGTACTAGTTGTATTTTCAAAAAAGAAGAACCGCACACCTCAACTAGTTGTAAAGGGGATGCCCCCCAAAAATGAGCAAAAGCTGTCTGATGAGCTTACCGCCCACTCTCTCTGCTCCATAAATATTTTGCATTAGAGTGCCAGAACCTGTCAATGCTGTGGCACACCCAAGCCTTCCTCGGGACATTAATGAGCTCTAGTTGTTTATCTCATAGTTTGCGCATCAGTAATTGCTTGGGTTACCTGCAGCTCACCAGTGTTTCGTCCCTTGGGGAGTCTTCTGCTCTCAGCCTGCTTCGAGCTCCAGAAATCTAGATGAGCTCAGGCCCTATGGGACTCTTATTAGATCTGTGACAGGTTTAGCATACTATGCCGGCATGCCTCTTTCTCTTGCTACTCTGTGATCATTGGAGTGCTGGGTGTTTATTCAAATGTAATGCAAACAAAACCCTAAAGGAAGTAAGAGATGTTACCTGTTCTTCCAACGAAGCTAGACACCTCCGCATCAGGAAACTCGCCGGTCACCACCCGCGCTAGCTCCTGATAGCGGGGCTCGTAGCCTCATGAGCCACTGAGAGAGACAGGCGGGGGGAGAGAGGGAAGAAACATGTATCCTGTGAGTGTCTGCCAAACTACAGAATGACATTCAACTCCACAGTGCCGTTGCTGGCAGCTTCTCTAGGATAGAGACCTGCCGCTTGGGTCTGTAGACTCAGAAGTTTGAAATGGACAGTGGGCAGAGAAACCGAAAACATGCTGAATGCTCTAATGGCACTATCATAGTCTAGCTGGTACAAATTAAGGATAAACTGACTGAGGTGATACAAGCATGGGTTACAGAACACTACTCACAGACAGCATAAACAGTAATAAACAATAAACAACAAGCATAAATATGCTCAGAAACAGTGTTTCTTAGTTTTTTCCGTCCCAGAGTACACTCACAGGGCAGCATGGCGACACAGTGGGTAGCACTGGGTTCAATTCCTGACCTGGAATGCTATCTGTGTGGGGTGTGCATGTTGTTTATTCCCCCCGTGTTCTCGCAGGTTTCCTCCGGGTGCTCCGGTGTCCTCCCACAGTCCAAAGACATGCTGGTGGGTTGATGGGCTTTTGAGAAAATTAGCCCTGGTATCAGTGTGTGTGCCCTCCAACCAGGGTGTACCCTGCTTTGTGCCCGTTGCTTGCCAGGATAGACTCCAGCTCCCCCACATCCCTGAACTGGATGACGCTTTCATTATCAACTATTTTTCAGCACCATGCCAACGCCACACACAAACAAGATTCATTGGGCCTCTTCAAAGAGGATCAAAGTGCAGTCATCTTATCCCGGCAGCAATCGATGACAGCAAAAGCACTGTCTTTTCCTGCTCTTCACTTATAAAACAAATTGAAAAGACGTTACAGTTGAGTTCTTCATCAGAACAAGCAAGACTGATGATACTGTTATGATTGTAAGTACCCTGTAAGACATTATTGATCCCGAAGGGAAATTGATGAATTTCTGATGACTACTTCATTGCTCTTGCACTATAACAAAACAATACATATAAGAGCTTGTAACATTTTACAAGACCAACAGATTGTGCAAAAGGAATAAGGAATTATCGCTTTGTAGAGTAAGTGACTGGAATATAATTATTGTACCTCAAAGACTGTATATGGGATACTGGGATATTAGTACTACCCATCTAAAACAACTTCTACAAAAAATGTAATTTCCCTTATCGAGTCAGTTTTCTTTCTGTTGATATTAGCTATTGACTTGTACTACAGCTGTTAGAAAACAATTGCATCACTTCCAACCAATCCCTCTTTAATAACAGGTTACAGAATCACACAGACGCCATTTTGGCTCCGCTGTTCGGAGCCGCAATGGCGATCGAGTCCGAACGACCCCTATATTAACACGGCCAGTACTCTAGTTCACCTGCACAGCATGTAAAATGTCAATTCCTAGTCTTATTTTTAAACTCAAGATTGAACGAAACTCACTTTTGAAGCTGAAACAAAAATATCAAAGATAGCAAACCGGTGTGAGGTACGTAGTCACGAAAAAGATATACAGAAGCTGCTGCATGCAGACAAAGCAGGAAAGCATGGGTGGCAATATAATATAAAACCCTCTCTTGACAGTTAAACACTGAGAAACCAGACATGTGAGATACAGTACATTATCTGAATACCTTTAACCGCAATTGGAATTCATTTGCCCGTATCCCCTAGACGTTGTCTACGAGATGGTAAACATTTAACACGACCAAATCGCAGGTTTAGCTAGTTACCTTGTCTCACTACTGATTATTACCCTGAAATGCCATTTCGCCTTTCTGTCTGCTCCTGCCGGAATGGAAATTAAGTATAAAGTCGCTCACCAATATTCGACTCGGATTCGCACGCCCATTCTGCCTTCTCTCCTGCAGCGCAGACCTGCTTGCCGTCTCTTTCTTCCTGGTTGGGGTTGTGAAGGAACCCGAGCTGCACACAAACAAGCCCGTCAGTCCAGCTCCCTGGCGCCCCCTGCCGTTGCTCTCTGAGCGCTGTCCACCGGGGACGATTCCGCGTGAACATGCAGTATGGTTATGATGATGTAGTTCAAGCAGGGAGCTGCGTCAGCATGCACAGGCTGGAAAGGGGCAAGTAAAGGTTTATCCCCCGCTGAAACGAGACGAAAAGAAACACGACGTCTCGGCTGTGGAGCCTTCTTCGAGTGTCCAAGAATCAAGGAATTGTTATGATGAATACAGACTCTGATTTCGCATTTAGCAAGGAATACAGTTAATGTTACTAGTGAAGAAGAACCTGTTCAGGTGACTGAATGTATCAAAATGGGCGGGGGGAGTTTTGTATGATTCCACAAAATACTGAAAATATATTTTAACGGAGAAATCCATTTTAATGGTATTGTCTCACAACTTTTTCCATTTTCTTCGCCCTTGAACAGCCTCGTAAAATGCATGTTCGTTTACTACAATTCGTGTATTTTGTAGAGCGAAAACTATGAAAAAGATCCACCTCACTGGCACTCCTACCACCAGCTCGCACAAAGACTGCACTTCGTATAGCCTAGAAATAAAAATACCACTAATATATAACTATATTTTTGTCCATTTATATTGGATGGCTAGAAGTGTCACGGAAAAGTATTATCTATTTCTTGGTTTAAACTAATTTAATACTGTGGCACATCACCAAGCATAAAATGCAGCAGACACCAACACAACACAGTTCATGAGGCATTTCTAGCGAATTGAACCAGAGCCTCTGCAGAGGGCTGACATTTACACCACAGGCACTGACGAACGGACCAGGAAAGTGTGGACAACCCCACTCGTTCTAATTGGTCTAATTGGTAGTGTTTACTGATAATAAAAAAAAGTATAAAGATACTTCGTTATCTACTGAGTGAAGATACAGGTGGGATTTCACATCTCACTTTGCATTCTGCACTCTTTATTTGCTATGAGCAAATTTTAAATGTTCCTACACAGTAAAAGCAAGTGCATGAAGCTCTTCGTGATGTAATACAAATAGTAAGCGTCTAATTGATGAAAGACCGCTAGAGGGGGCTCTTGTGCTATCTGTGGAGAGCTCAGTCCGCACATTTAACCTCTGTGGTAGCTGAGTGGTGGATGAAATTCAAGTCTAAGTGAAGATGTGGAAAGAGCACCTCAGCCATATTCCACTGATAGCCTGCTGTTCATCATCCATCACAAGACTGACAAGCAACATTTTCAGGAAGGAAAGAGCTACAATTATTGGGCTGTTCTACTGTGATTCCATCCTGTCCCTATACAGGATGTCATTATGAAGCATTAAAGAATGCAGAAGAAAACAAGCTATTTGAATGATGAAATGCAAACAGTGACAGGGCTGCCTTTTCCTTGGAAAATTGCATTGCATCTCAGCTAGCGTTTACAAGCAGTTAGGTTCCACACACTGTCTGGGTCTGTTGTTTTGTTTCCTTCATCGAAAAGGATTCTAATTTCTTTATGACAGCTTTTCTGCTAAACATACAAGGTGTCAGCGATCAGTTTCAACTTTGTCCCATATTCTTGAGAAACATCTTGGGAACTAATCTCTGATTATCTCCTACAAATTTACTCGTTACAGCCTGAGCCCAGCTTACCTCTATCATGGAAATCAAAGTCATCTAAACGTCCCTGCTGTTTCACTTCTGATAAAGGCTTCTTCCTTGTGGCCCATAGAAGCCCACCACCATATACACTATATGGTTTATACACTAACCCATGACTTAGTAAAAGTTCTAGTACAGACCATTTGAAATAGTGTAACTGACCGATTTCCTCTTAGCATCTCAGAGCTTGTGGCCCAAGTTTCAAGATGCAGAAGAGTCTGCGTGCGTTGGTTTGTGCTCGGCTTAAATCGGAAATCCACAAAGAAAATAAAGCTGTGCTCAGACCTTGACACCCTCTGCCACACCTAAGAAATAACCCGACAAAACCGAGGAAATGAGAGCTTCAGTTAAGTGCCTCTGATTTCATGGAATATGGGACCAAGAATATCCCCACCCCCATTTCCAGTCCTGAAGCATTGCTGTGAGAATCCAGTGAAAAGGGATATTGTATGTTTTCAAAGGAGAAGGCAGAACTCACTCTCTTGGAGTGCCGAGCCGTCTTGGAGGCTGGGCTCAGGGTACAGAGAGCAGCCTTGTGTGTGGAGAAGTGAAGTCGATGCTTTGTCTTTTCACACTTTTCACCCGGTCCTGTATCTTCTCCCCTCTCCATCTGTTTCTCCCTCTTTCTGCTTATCTTACTACAAGGCCCCATGAGACCAGAGCATGAACTTCATCCTCCTCCCGGGAAAGAGGCCCCACACACACACTTTGACAAGGGACAAGTGTACTTCCTATCTGGTGGGCTCTTTGGACAGAGATGAAGAACTATGCATGTGGCTGTGTAGAGAGTTATTTATTACCCCCAGCTTGCCTGGGGAATTCTGCACTGTTTTGGTGCTATGAGCCAATCTGACTGCTGAATCTCTTTATCTGATTTTGGAACGTTCTTCTGGCTCAGCTGTGGTGTGACTTTCAAATTATCCAGTGCAAACATAATTTTCTTGTGGACAGTTGTCTTCATGCTGTATCGTAGAGCATCATGCAACACAAGGACAGTGTAAATCTATAGTATCTATCCAGCAACAAAGCCTGCTGTGGCTAGCTGCCACAAGTAGTTTCTCTAATGAGATTTGTAAAACTGAAAGGTGTGATGATTCCTGCTGAAAATTAACTTCTAGACCAGAATTCTGCTGAAAATTCTACTAAAATTCCCCATATTCCCACAACATAAACTTCTCCCACTCGAGAGACTGGGCAACATACTGTAGATCCAACAAATAACAGCAAATTAATGCCAGATCTATGTTCAAATGAATGTTTTATAAGTTATTTTCTTTCTGGCGAACAACCCATGACTAGTCACAGGAGAAAATAGGCCCTTTAAGTGTAAAAGCTGTATATAGAATTTGGGTCATTGATTATTTTGATGACAATTATTTTTGCTTTTATAGAATATTATCAGTTTCTCCAACCACTAACCTGAAAACATCTGTGCTAGAAAACATTTAGGAATCTGCATTTTAATGCCTCAATTATCCTTGACCTGCAGAAAACTCACATTCCTAAAATAGTGGAATACTTGAGTCTATGCAGAGATGTTATCTCTTGAATGTGCTGGACAGTCAGTGCCTGTTAATCGCAGCAATCAGATAGTTTCTCCATCAACTGCACTTAAGAATCTCAAACTAATTATTGGTGACTGTGTGTATTTGAAACTACCATGGGAAATCTTGGAATCAAACTTCCCTCCTCCGGAAGAGGAAGGAGACAATTCATAACATAAGAGGACCAGATATGTGGGAATGTTTGGGAGCCGAAAGAGGACGCCGTGTGCT
This sequence comes from Lepisosteus platostomus, assembly GCF_059453375.1. Lineage (NCBI taxonomy): Eukaryota > Metazoa > Chordata > Actinopteri > Semionotiformes > Lepisosteidae > Lepisosteus > Lepisosteus platostomus. The sequence continues at coordinate 1,209,412 of NC_142638.1, forward strand.
CAGAGCTCCCTGGCGCAGAAAGAGGAGAGGGGGCTGCTATGGATTTCTGTGACAGATCAGGACTACCTTCCTCGGATGATTGTAGCGAACAACCTTCGGCACTCTGTCACCTGACCAGCCTGTGACAATTCAATGACAGACTGTGGAGTCCATGTCTGCAGTCTTAATGAAGAGAACTGGGAACAAGTGAATGACCAGCTGAGCTTTGGGGAAGTGTGAGTGAACTTAGTTTTGTTTATGCTGGTAAACAGAGTAGCTGTCCATCTTTTCAGCTACTTTCCCTTGGAAAGGTACTCCAGCCAGAAAATCTGGACAATTCCTATTGTAATACTGTATATACAATAGCTACATCTGGAATAAACAACTGTTCTTGGGAATCAAGTGAATTGCCTGATTTTGGGATGGATGTGCTTATTAGTTGAATAGTAATTGGTTTTATTCAGTTGGAGGAGAAGGGAAATAAAGAGCTACGTTGAATCCATTTTAATTGGTTGTTCATTGGCACTATGCAAGGGAGCTACTGAGCTGTATTAGCCATTAGAATTCATTGATCAGTGACAATCAGGCTTAGTAAAACCAGCCAAGCTCTTTCAACCCCTTGCTTTTTAATGCAAAGCTCCCTGGGTCAGGTTCAATGTGGTCAGCCTCTCGGAGACTGCAGACAAAGCATACTCCTCACAGCACACAAGGCTGGCCTTGCAGGAGTGACACTTGTTCAGATGAAGCCCATTGTACCCCCTGATCTCAGAACGAAGCAAGCCAAGGAATGCTCCCCTGTTTACCCTTCCCCCTTGCCCCTTGAACTCTTGCTCTGCCAGTGCAGGTTTATCATGCCTGAGTCAGCAGGGCTGCCAAGGGGCCTGTGAAGTGAGCCTTTATATCCAGGACCCCTGCCCCTCACCGCAGTGTGCTTGTTTGGGCCCGGCAGCCTTGCCAACACTGCCTGAGGGATGACATCTACGCTCTTGTCCTTTGTGAATCTGAGTTCATTACCCAGGGCTTTTTTTTCTTGCCTTTTGTGGTTGTCTGGCATCTGGCCCACACTGTACTGAGAAACTCACTGAAATTAAAGAAAGACAGAAACGGACATTCAGCTGATGCTGGGAGCTGAGTCTTCAGATCGACTCTCCTTGCATTCTGCGTGTGATGTGGAAGCTGTGCTTCATGAGTAGGTGTTTGTGAAGAAGAGCCTTTTGTTGAGACAGCATGTTCTTTGTTGTATGTGTAAAGTCAGTAGATATGAAGTTAAGGTCAGCTGACACAGAAGTGCAATTACACATCCTCATAAGATTTTGATTGTCATGCAGGATGTTGATTTTGGGGATTAATGTAGTGGTAATTCCACATAGTAGCTCTTCCACAGTGGCATAAACAGAATCAACCGAACTGTATGTACAGTACCAGTCAAGAGTAACAGTAACACCTCTGGCCTCTGTGTTTATGTGTGATATGGTTTAGAGCTGGATAAACCACATAAGAGTCTCTGGAATCTGCACCTTAAAGCTGCAGGACACAATGGTTCTTCTTAAAGTCTTCCATTGGTTGTGAGATTTTCATTCTTTAAAAAGTTCTTCATATTCAAAATGGAACAGGCCTTTGATGACAAGATGACAACAACCATAGTCTCCCTCACCTCTGCTACTCTAGCTCTGAATGCCACTTTGTGGAGAAACTCAAAAGGCCATAGTTTCCCCTCTTTCTCTTTCTGCACACAGCCTCACCAAGCTTCATTGCCTGTTACTCCTTCTCTCTTCCCAACTCTCATTCTCATTTTCGTCTTTCCAGGGGGTGTCAAAGCCCTGTTAACTTTAATTCCTTTTGATGCAGAATCTTCTTGTTGATTCCTCCATGGTTGCAGCTGTAGTGCTGCCCCACATGCTCCTGCTACATGCTCTCTTCTCCCAGTTTCTCCAAGTCAGCAAGCTCAACCTAAGCGACTATTCCCTGTGTTGCACAACCATTAATCACACCTTTTAATTAATCACAGAGGCAAAGTGAAATGACTAGCGCACAACGTTGACACGGCTAATGGTTTTAAATGAATGCTTGTCAACCCTCTGCCCCAGGCGCACAGGTTTGATCTTATCACCTTCTTCCGCATTTGCAAATTGTACCACATTATCATTGTTGCTTTTTAGGGACTCCACTCAGAGTAAAAACAGAGAAACATTATCAATCGGGACACTCCAAATACTCACACTTTATGAACCCTTTGAGACAGCTCACCCATGTCAGCAACTAATTTGCACTGAGCATATTTCTGGTTACTCACTCATATTTTCACTTTGCCAAATTTGAAAATATAAAGCCCCAAAGTTCTTCAAGAAAGGTGGTCACATTTTTTATTTATTGGAATGGTACATTGGTGGTCTGGGGTCCTGCTTGGGTCTTACTGGGGGTCCTGATTTCCTTCTCTTACAGCCAGGTGGTTAGCCCCAAGCTAAGGCTTTTTATTCCTAATTCCTCAATAAACATTCCTAAATATATTTTCTTAAAACTGTCCACTGGATTGTGGAATTTGGACCTATGTGTCTTTAACTCCCCGTTAGAAGCCTACTGTAAGTATATGGACAAGTTTACATCAACAAACAAAAATGTATTAGCTCTCTTTATCTATTCAATTCCATGCATATTTTTTCTGTTTTTGAACTTGTGTCTACACATACAGGACAAACCTCATATTTTCTCTGTGCCTGGTGCAATTAGGCCCTTGTTAAATGCCGATGTGTCAACAGTCAATGGAGAGGATTGTTCACATTTTACGCCAATTAGTTCCTGAGACTGCAGTCATCCACAATGTGACAAGCAGTTTATTGTTCAGAAGCCAAAATCATAAAAATGACATTTCTATTGTAGTAAAATGACAGTATGTTTCTATTATTGATGACTGAACTTGGTCTTAAATCATATACTTCATGTCATTTTGCATTCCCCAGCGTTTTTATCATCTACGTTGGCGTGTTCCCGTTGCTAATTTAAAGGAACTGTGTTTGTAGGGTATACTCTAGGCATAAACAATTGGCAATTAATCAATAAAATGTTGATGACGTTTTCTAGGATTTTCAGCTACAGTCATTCCATTTCATCTGCATTATAAACTACAGAAGCCAAATGGATCTGTGATGAAAGTTGAGCACTCCTTCAAATATTTCTTATGCACAAGTTGGATCTGCTGAACAGTAAAATTTTGAAACGGCAGCTATAAAAATAACAGGAAAAAGATCTAGGCTTGGAAGAACATTTCAAAGGGTTGTGTACTAAAGAAATGCAGATTTCTTTCACTAAAGCTTTGTAAATCTTTTCTGGATTTCATACAGTCCAATAGCCCTTGGCTGACTCCCAAGGAAAGCTCATCTGATGTTCATACGGTACGTGTTTCCCAATTTCCCCTAAAAAGAGCTCACAAAGTTCAAGACCTGATCTGCTTTATCTCCTGTCCTGCAGAGAGAAGTAAACAACAAACTGTACAGTGGGATGCACACTGAATGACACTTTTCATCTGAACCTTACCCTGGATCTACAAATCATGCTGTGGAACTAATGCAGTATCAGTCTTATCCTGAAACACGGTATAAAGCTCAGTCCAGCATTGTTTAGGTGATGTCAGAATCTAATCACCAATCACCAGTCTCCATCTGGGTGATAATCAGGGATCGCTAGTTTTTAGGTCATATTTATAACTCAAAAACATGGAGCATATTCTGTAGTGGATGCATTCAGTCTTGTCTATTTGACGCACCACTGATTACTACAACCTCACAGTGTATATGTTTTATTCACTGTACATATATGCATTACACATTTTATATTACATGGCCTCCAACAGCACCAGCCAACCACATGTTTTCAATGTTTCTGCCATATGAACTTGTATCAATGTGTTCCATATGTTAGCTATGTACAGTACTTTAAATGTTAAAACTTTATTGTGAGGACTTATTTCAAAATACTTCACATTTTCATATTAGGTTGCAGCTGGGAAGTGTTTAGAAAAACTTGTGGGGTCAGTATTCCACATTGTATTTTCTCAGTAATATGAAAACGTCTATAAGAAGGATCAAATTTCGCAAAACTGCTCTTCAAAATTACTAATGATTCTCTTCATGTCACAGCCACCAAAGGACTTTCAAAGCAGCAGTTTCTAATTTGTGTGTTTCAAGAAGGCTGGACGCTTAGGATTAATAAACAAAGCAAAACCCTGATTTACATTCTGAATCTCTGATCTGAATCAGTCACATGTGGAGAAATTGCTTTTCTTGTGAGTCTTTAGAATAAAACGGTTTCCATGTGGGATTCTTAAATATGCGATGTTGCACAAGTGAATATGTTTGGTGCTTCTATAAATCCAGCTTCTGAGGTACAATATCTGCAGTGATGGCATCATGGTCTGACTGTCAGTTAGATAAAGATCTCGCTGTTATCTATCTCCCATAAATGTATTACAAAATTCAGAAACACTGAGAATTATACTTTTTAGCATTGGTAAAGTCGATCATTTAGATGTGGACAGCATACCATACCACCCAGAGGCAGCCTACTGTACATACTGAGCAGCTGAACAGGAAGAAAACTGGATAGGGATGCCACCATTAAGGCCAGTGGTGTCTTTGGAAGAGTTACAGAGCTTAGTTGCTGAGGTGGGAGAACATGTTCATGACTAAACAAACAATATCCATTGTACTCATGCAGTCATTCCGCCAAGGCTGTCAGAGCGTTGCAGGGAATTGGCAACAAAATATTTAAGTGATGCTGACACATTTAAGTGAAACAGTCAAAACATGTTGCAAAAGGTTCTGTGGTCAGACAGAACTGGGACATTTTGGTTGAGCTGTGAAGTGTTAGGGCAGGTGCAAACTCAACACAGTGTAACAAACAATCAATACCGTTCGTGTTGTGAAGGACGATGGTGGCAGCATTATGTGATGGGACTGTTTCTCATTATCAGGGACAGGGAAGGAAGGCAAGGCTAAGGGGAAAAAGAACAAAATACTGGCAAATCTTGTCACCTAGGCCAATCCACTCTTCTCCAGGAGAGAACCATAACCTCAGGTTTGGGGGTGCAGAACCTTATCCCGACCGCATCACACTCATCAGTGTGAGACTACTGAATAGATGATTAGACTTGTGCACCATGGGTGGTGGACAGACATGCTCTTTAAGTGGGACTCACTTTTGTCCTTTACAGCAGCATGTTATTCCAGTATTCATTG